>NW_024081125.1:635827-1004814 GCF_003009895.1 Hyaena hyaena | reverse complement strand
ACTACACACACACCACACATACCACACACACACTATACACACACCACACATACCACATGCACACCCCCCCGCACAACACAGCACGCACACAGCACACACATATTGCACACACAGCACACACATACTATACACACACCACACACTCGCACACTCCACACGCACACCACCCCACACGCACATACTACACACACACACCCCACACCACACACACGAGACGCGGTGTTACGTGAGGCCAGTGCCAGCCCGCACGTGCTCCCTGTTTCCTCAGAGATCCTTCCTGTCAGCGCTTTCGTTTTCTCGCTGTCTTCTTGTGGGGCCGGCACATTCAGGCCAGCGCCTGCTCATGTCAGCCATGCGGACACCCCTGGTGCTCGAGATCGCCCGGCCCTGCACGCTGGGCTCTTTGGGGGTCCAGGGAACCAGGCACACTTCTGTTCCCTCTTCTCTTGGGAGGGGCCAATGCCTGGAAGTGTTTCCGTCCCTCATACATAGAGACAAGAGCAGTCTCTTCGGGAAAGACGGACACGCGTCACCTCCTCGCAACACTGTTGTCAAGGAGACAGCGGGACTCCCTGAAGGACTAGCAGAGGCAGCCTGCAGCCCCCCCAGGAAAATCACCGTTAGGACATAAGCGGCCACCACTGAAGGCCTCCGTTGCCTGGACGTCTACTGTTTAATTCTTACCATAACCACCCCCCCCACCACGGGGCCATGCGTACTGCTTGCGTCACCCCACGGGTGGAAAGGGTGCCTCTCAGAGAGTCTGGTAGTTGTGCTGGCGCTGCGGTGACAGAGTCCAACAGCCTCGCGTTCTCACAATAGACGTTTATTTTCTCACAGATCTGGAGGCCAGAGGCCAAGGTCAAGGTCCCATCAGGGTTGGTTCCTTCTGAGGGCCGTGAGGTCTGAATCTGTTCCAGGCCTCTCTCCTTGGAGCGTAGACGGCTGTCTTCTCCCTGTGTCTTCACAGCGTCTTCCTTCTGTGCATGTTTAGGGGCATCAAGCATATTGGTTGAGGGTCCTCCTTAATGGCCTCATTTTAACATAATTCTCTCTTTAAAGACCCTTTCTCCAGTGTGGTCAGTTCTGAGGTACTGGGGGTTAAGACTTGGGCACGTGAATTTTGGAGGGGACATAACTCAGCCTCTCCCAGGGTGCTTGCCCTTGACCACATAGCTGGGTGGGGGTGCTGAGAGAAGACTAGCTTCAGTCAGACCTCAAAGGCCATGCAGGGCCAGAGCCACACTCAACTGCGGCCATCTTGGCGAGGGCTTTGGCGGAGTGGTTGGGGCTGGGGGGACTTTGTTTAAATGTTTATTTTTTGAGAGAGATGTCAGCAGGGGAGAGGCAGAGAGAGAAGGGGACACAGAATCCGAAGAGGGCTCCATACTGACAGCACAGAACCCCGTGTGGGGCTTGAACCCACTAACTGTGAGGTCATGACCTGAGCTGAAGTCAGACACTTAACCGACTGAGCCGCCCAGGCGCCCCGGGGTTGGGGGACTTGCTGGGAAAGGATGGAGGAGAGCCGAGCCCGCCCATCCCTGCCTTTATACCCTTGACTCCGGGGACCTTGACTCCACCTTCCAACCGGAATGACCCATAGTGTCCATCATGGAGACTGTGCTTTCTATTGCACATACCCAAAGGTATGTTGGGAACAGAAAGAAATTGGGGGGTCAGATTCCGGTCCTGAAACTTTCTAACAGCGTAGCCTTGGGCAAGTATCCCAAGCCTCGTTTCGTCACTGGTGACGGTGACAGTGATGCCTGCCTATGGGGATTCTTGGTGGCAAGTGATAGAAACCTAACTTGAATTCACCTGAGCACAACAGGGAGGAAGTCTGGGTATGGATTTCAAGGAGGAGCTACTGACGGAGCCACGAGCAAGACAGGGGTGCAGCTGGGCCCCGGGAGTAAAGGAAACGGGGACTCAGACATCGACAGCTGTTCTCTCCTCTGTCATTTGGTCACATTCCCTCTTATTCTCCAGACCAACTTTGGCCACCGAGTGGGAAATAGAGCCGCCATTAACCCCCAAGTTGAAATCACAGCCCCAGGGGCGCCTGGGTGGCTCAGTCTGTTATGTGTTCAACTTCCGTTCAGGTCATGATCTCACGGTTCATGAGTTCGAGCCCCTCATCGGGCTCTGTGCTGACAGCTCGGAGCCTGGAGCCTGCTTTGGATCCTGTGTTTCCCTCTCTCTCTCTCTGCCCCTTCTCTGCTCATGCTCTGTTTTTCTCTCTCAAAAAATTAATAAACATTTAAAACAAAATTCAAATCACAGCCCCAGTCATGGGAGACCTCTCTCGTGGTCTTTGTAGTCCCGAGTCCTAAGCTCTCAGGGAACTAGCTCGTTGGCTTAGCTGGGGTCCCATATCCTCCAGGACGCTCTGACCAAGAGGGACCGGGTTCTGACATGTGGTGGGGTCATGGCCTAGGAGGTGAGGTCCCGTTAAACCTCCATACCCCTCAGGGCCGTGTGGCAGTGGATGCGGATCGAGGAGGTGGCATCGGAAAGAGGGAGCTCACACTCACCAGCTCTGCAAGAATTAGACGGAACGGTGCTCGTGAGCCCCCTGCCCGCCCCTTGCCCGCCTCTGGAAATGTTACCTCCATCTCTCTCCCCTGCCCACCCGTAATGTAACGCGGGGGAATGGAAGGAGATTAATTTGAATTAATGAGGTGCCTTTAAAATATTTTTAACGTTGAAACACATCGTTATTCTATTAACAAAATATTTTAAACGGCTGGTGCTGGGCCTTTGTCAGTGAACAGACACCTTTCTGTACGGTTGGCGTCCTCTACATCCCAGAGAATGACTTAAAACCCATTGTTTGTCGAGGCTGGAGCCAGAAAATGAATAAAACCAGCAGCAAATAGGTCCTCGTCTGGACGCAGCTGGCGTGGGTGCTCAATAATAGTGTAATTGGATGAGCAACGTATAAATCATCTCATCTACTCTTGCCTCTTTTGCCTTTGGCTCCCTTCTCAAATTCTACCTGGCGGGATCTGCAACCCAGAATGAAAGGTTGCACATTCTTATTTAAGGAACCCATATGAAAAATGGTCTCCTTGGATATTTGGTCCAGAGGAACCCCTTGGTTGGCATTCAAGGCTCTCACCGAACGTCCCTCTTCCCCTACCTGCCATGGAGCTGGGCTTCGCGTGTCTCAGAGCCCACCATTCATTATTTATATCATGACTCTTATCCCACTTGCCAGCTGCTGAGGGCCGCCCCCCCCCCCCCCCCCCCCCCCCCCCCCCCCCCCCCCCCCCCCCCCCCCCCCNTCAAATCCACGCTCGAAATTCACTTTCCACCCCAGGACATTCCTGAGGCTGGTGGCCCCGTCCCCCCGCGGTGCCCTTCTCTTGCCACCCACGGTTTACCAGTGTCTCTGCCCAGCAGGGTGTGGCCTGGCACCCAGTATGTGGCAGTTTTACTCCAGACCAGTAAACAGTGCACATTTGTGTCCAGGGCCTTGTTCAATTTCATCTTTAAATGAATAAACTAAGGGACGTTTAGCCCCGAGCCGCCCGGCATTCTCTGGTCATTTAAGGGTCTTGAGTGAATGTTTTTTTAAAAAAAAATTTTATGTTTATTTATTATTGAGACAGAGAGAAGCAGAGCATGAGTGGGGGAGGGGCAGAGAGAGAGGGAGACACAGAATCCGAAGCAGGTCCAATGCGGGGCTTGAACCCATGAACTGTGAAATCATGACCTGAGTGGAAGTTGGATGCTTAACCGACTTAACTGACTGAGCCACCCAGGCGCCCCTTGAGTGAAGGTTTAAGAGATGGTTGAGGAGAGAGGTGGGGGGGGCTCATGCAGCCCTTGGGGAGCACAGGGCGAACACCGTCCCCGGGGACAGCAGGTGCGGGGTGCCCTCCAAGGCGGCCTCCTCTCAGGGAGCAAAACTGTGCTCAGAAAGACAGCACTTTCTACGGGGTAAATCCCAAGGCCATGGGTCACAGTTTCCTCAGGCAAGAGTGAGCATCTCACAACAGAACGGGAGTTCCTTCCCCCGAAAACATGCATAAAGTTGAGCAGAGCAAGCCGTTTGGTGAATGAGACTGGGTTTTCAGTGATGTGGAGAGCACCACGCAGTCCTTCTCGGAGGAAAGGCGTCAGGAACCTGGGCTCCGGAGCCTGGCCACCTGGGCTCAGACCCCAGCGTTGCCCACCGGAGGTGTACAGCTCTGGGCCAGTTACTTACCCTCTCTGTGCCTCAGTTTCCTCATTCGTAATCTGGGGCTACTGACAGTTGCTTCGCAGGGTTAAAAGGATTAAGATTGAAAGTGTTAATTTAAGGGATGTGCTTAGAATAACAGCACAAGGAGAGCTACTGTCACATGACCTAAGTGCACCCCCAAATCACCACACTCGTGTGAACATGAGAATAAGCAAAGATGGGGGTATAGGTGTGCGTTAGTACGTCCGGGCTGCTGGAATAAAATGCCACACGCCAGGGGGCTTATATATAACAGATGTTTCTCTCTCACGGTTCCAGAGGTTGGAAGTGCAAGGTCAAGGTCCTGGCAGATTAGGTGTCTGGCAGCAGCCTGCTTCTGGCTCACAGTGGCCGTCTTCTCGTGCCCGCACGTGATGGAAGGGGTGGGGGGCTCTCTGGGGGTTCTTTAATAAGGGCACTAATCAGATTTAACCACTTACCCATTTAACCACTTCTTTTAAAGACTCCCATCTCCAGGGCGCCTGGGTGGCTCAGTCGGTTAAGCATCCAACTCTTGCTATTGGCTCAGGTCAAGTTCATGAGCTCGAGTCCCGTGTTAGGCTCTGCCCTGACAGCGCGGAGCCTGCTTGGGATTCTTTCTACTCCTCTCTCTCTGCACCTTCCCCACCCCCTCTCTCAAAATAAATAAGTAAAATTATATATATAAAAAAAAAAAAGGACTCCCATCCCCCAGTATGGTCACATGCTGAGGGCCTGGGGGTTAGGACTCCAGAGGACACTAGTCAACCCATAGCAACTTGTGACATTAGGTATGGATGGATGCGGCTCATAGCCCAGGCAGTGAGCGAGGTAGCTGGTAGACGTTTGAGGTGTGCACACACCATGTGTGTGTGTGTGTGTGTGTGTGTGTGTGTGTGTTGTGTATTCCTATGTGGCTCCATTTAGCTGTCTCACCCCCCCTGAGCTGACCTCTGCCAGGAGATGTAGTGATGTCAGAGCCTGGAGAGGAGAGTGCTGGGGGTCCCATTTTACAGATCCATAGACTGAGGCAACCCTGAGTTGGCCTCTGGGAGGCACGTCACTTAGCGCGGCACGAGCTCCTTTGGTGACCCCAGCCTTTCCAGATTGGATGGTTGGGGGTGACAGTGGGCAGGAAGCTCAGGGGGCTGTGTGGTATCGAAGTTGCCCGGGGTCAGCAGATGGCTGAGGGTGAGGGAGAGTTTCCCCGTAAGACTGCCCTCCTTCCCAACACCGACTGCAAGTTCAAGGGGTTCCAAGAACCACCCTCCGGTGGGACCATTCACTAGAAAGACACAGTACTCACTGAAAGCTATCGAACTCGCATTAATCCCCTGACACCGATGGGCGACATACACACAGAGCATTGCCCCTTAGGGAAGCTCGCAGAGCTGCGGTGTCTGGGCTCTTTATTGAGGCCCAATTGATTGATTGACTGATTGCCCTTAGCATTGACCTCAGCCTCCAGACCAGCTGATACTGTGTGGCCACCCTAAATCCCACGGTTAGTCTTTCTAGCATGGCCAGCCCCACACTACGGTCCAGTGTGGTCAACCCCTGCTCCATCCAGACACACTCCTATTGCATATGACCTAGATCACCTCCCAGAAGCCCAAGGTGAAGGCAGACCTCCATGTGGCCAAAGCCAAATCCTGTGCTTCTCAGAAGTGTCATGGCGGCAACAGGCTTTGGCCGGTCAGGGGAACATACGTGCGCCCCCTCGGACGCAGGGCTGGGGCCGAACCATCGGTGGTCACTGCCATGGGTTAGTTCTAGGTGCTCTGTGAGCTCTCATTTCATCCACACGCCAGCGGCACGGTGCAGGCGACAATTCCCGCCTGCACCCACACACTACAGACGGGGACAGCGAGGGGAGGCGCCTTGTCCCCCATCACAGAACTAGGTAAGGGGTCCCGCCAGAATGCTTTGACCCCTTCCAGCTGGCTATTAGTTTTAAAACTTTTTAAAAACATTAATAAGTTGCTGGCCTACTTCACACGGCCTGTTCAGCACCCCGTGGCGTTCCGTGGGTAATTTCCGGCCCCTCGGAGAAGGAAGGACCACCCCGCGTCCTCCGGTCTTGGGGCCAGACTCAGGGAGAGCTGGAAGAGGTGCAAAGCCATAAAGGAGCCTGGAGGGAAGTTATTTTTCAATCAAGTTGGGCTTTGCCTCGCTAATCCTTCCCTTCTGCCGGGGCCAAGGGCAGAAAACTCCCCTCTGCGTGAAGAGACCCCAGGCCTGGCCCGGACCTGCATGTAGAACGTGGGCTTGCAGCTTTGAGAACAGAAAAAGTGAAGGAATGTGTCTCAGAAAACTGCCAGGCCGGAGGAGCCCCAGCTGCTCCTTCTGGAAGAAAAGGCTGAATGTGGGAGGAGGGCCTGTTCCCGCAAAGGCCCCACTAATGGTTCTCCAAGATGCCGCTGCTCTGGGATCAGAGCGAATTTGCTCCCTACATTTAGAATTTCTCTTCCTTCCTGTGTGACCCTGAACACTACCTTCCCTCACCTCTCTCAGCCTCAGTTTCCTCTTCTGTAAAATGGAGAAAATAACTGTGTGGCCCCTGACGATCACCCAGCACAGTGCACCCAACTTAATAGACTGAGGTTCCTGGTTTCCGCACTGGAGGGTAATAGACGACGTTTGTGATCTTGACACCAGACCCTCCTCGTTCTGTAGCATGTGAGTTCTGTTTGTCAAACTGAAGACGTTCCCAGTGGCACAGGTAGGGAACCGATGGTTTGAAAGATAGCAAAGACCACTTGACGGGGAGATGAGTCTCAGATTTTATAAGGTCAGTTAGTGAGGATGCGAGATTCATTTTACAGCCGGAGGGATTGGATCTCAGTCCCAAAGCGAACATCAGGTGAGGAGGCGCAAAGCTCTTACAGGATGCAAGATGGCGGATGGTGGTCTTATTATCACCATCAAAGAACTAAGAAGATGGGGGCGCCTGGCTGGCTGAGTCAGTTAAGCGTCCAGCTTGGGCTCAGGTCATGATCTCACGGTTTGTGAGTTCAAGCCCCGCGTCGGGCTCTGTGCTGACAGCTCAGAGCCTGGAGCCTGTTTCAGATTCTGTGTCTCCCTCTCTCTCTGCCCCTCCCCTGCTCATGCATGCTCTCTCTCTGTCTCTCAATAATAAAAACGTTTAAAAATTTTTTAAGAAAAAGAGCTAAGAAGATGGACATTGCCTCTGGCTCTTCAATGCCTCTCGGTCTCCTTCCACCCCCACCCTCCCACACACACACGTGGGATCACTTGGTGCAGACGCCGAGTGCATACACCACATGGGAAATAAAAAGTGAGCGCAGGAAACCCAGAGGTTAGAGGAGGGTGATGTTTGGTTCCCGGTGGTCCCCCGACCAGATTTCCTGTATTGTCGTTAAAAGCCTAATGCCTTTTCAAGATCTCCCAGCCTTTGCCACCTTCTCTAATACCTGTCCTTGCCAATTCCCCCCACTCCGCCCACTCGCCCCTCAACACACAGAAACATTTGGCTCATCATCAGGCCTTTGTCCAGCACACCCCACGTTGTTCAGAGCCCTTCCCCCCAGGCAATATATAGTTCTTATGAATCCTTCCTTATGCCTCAAGCCCTTGTATTCATCCATTCTTTACGCCGTGCAGAGAGAAGGGCCTCCTGGCTTCTCAGGTTGGCTCCTCGTAGGGCTAATCTGCAGGGGTTCAAACCTACACAACACGGCCCAGCTCCTCGCCACGTGTACCTGCTCCTGGTATCTCGCTTGTCCTCGGCAGCCACTGTGCACTGGGGTTGGATGGCTTTTTGGGCACAACTCAGATGTGGGGGGACATAAAGGAGAGAAAAGGCATCGTGGGGAGTCCGTTGCCTGTCATCTGGTCGCTGAGCCGTTCTGTCTTGAATCCTCTTCCGCTGGCTTCGCTGAGGATGGGGTATGTGTGCAAGACTTCTGTAGGCTGTAAAGTGCTGTCGAAGGGTAAGGGCCCGCGAGTGCACCTGCGTAATAGTATTTACTCCTGAAGGGTTTTTTTTTTTAGCAACCAAAACACTGCCCTCAGCCTACCTACCAACCGTAGGGATGCAGGCGAGTCAGCACAGTGGGTTTCTGATGGGTTCAGGAAAACAAGAGAACGTGCGATGTACCATTTAGAATTATGTTTGGCTGCAAGGGACAGAAATCCAACGTACAGTGACTTCATCCAAGAGGAATTCTCTATCTTGTGTAAGAGGAAGCTCAGAGCTATGCAGCCTGCGGCCGGTTCGGGACCCAGCAGGTCCACTTCTGCTCACTGCTTAGCCATCCTTTGCTTTGGCTCCTGTGTTTCCGGCTCCATGACTCCATTGCAGGAAGCCAGAGGGTTAGGAAAGAGGAAGAGAGGGCACACTGCAGCGTTCTCTGCTGACCTTCTACAGCACACTGCTGGAAATACCACCTCACTGGCCAGACTTTGACCCATGACTACCCCTGACCCCCAGGATGATTGGGAAATGATCATTTTTAAAACAGGCAGGAGCAGGTGCCTGGGTGGCTCAGTCGGTTGAGTGTCCGGCTTCGGCCCAGGTCATGATCTTGTGTTCATGGGTTTGAGCCCCGCGACGGGCTCTGTGCTGACAGCTCAGAGCCTGAGCCTGCTTGAGATTCTGTGTCTCCCTCTCTCTCTGGCCCTCCCCTGCTCATGCTCTGTGTCTCTCAAAAAAATAAAATGTTAAAAAAAATTTTAAGCTAGGCAGATTGCTGGCTCAGAATTCGGACCCTGTTAGTCGAGAAGAGAAAAATGGCCATCGGGAGGCATCTAACAGTTTTGCCTAAAGCCCTCCCTAAGCGACCCAACATCCACACACACACACCTTCTTGCCGTATCAGAACTCATTCACCTTCATCCAAGGGGAAAGCACAAAGTTTCATCCTGCTGTTGCAGCCGGGGCTCAAAATCCAGGATCATGGGGCGCCTGGGTAGCTCCATCGGTTAAGCGTCCAACTTTAGCTCAGGTCATGATCTCACAGTTCGTGAGTTTGAGCCCCGCGTAGGGCTCTGTGCTGCCAGCTCAAGAGCCTGGAGCCTGCTTCGGGATCCTGTGTCTCCCTCTCTTTCCGCCCCTCTTCTGCTCATGTTCTGTCTCTCAAAAAAACAAATAAAACATTAAAAAATTATTTAAAAAAAGAATTCAGGATCGTGAAGAGAAATGATGCTGATTTTCCCACCAGGGTTGAATGCGTCGGGTTCCTTGTGCCTTTAAACGAAAAGACAGGTCATCTGCCTGCTTCCCCTGACACAGCCAGGGGACAGTGATGGAAAAGAGGAGCAAGATAAATAACAATAGAAACAATGACTACCGTTCAGGGAAGGTGAGAAGAGATCCCGAGAGGAAAACAGCAGTGCCCGCCACTTGGAACACCGCGGTGCACGCATAATGTGGACAAAATTATGATAAAACAAGCAAGCAGAAATAAAAACCACGTAGAAGGAAGAATTGAAGGAAATAAGTGGTCTTGGAATATAATTCAACCCATGTGACGTTCTTCTATTGGCTTTTCCAGTTTTTTCTGTTACAGGTATCTATTTCCTGAGCAGAAAGTCCTTCTGTCGAGTGTTACATTTGTAAACATTTCACCCGATGGTATTGAGGACAGAAGAATAGAAACATTGCGGTAGGCACAGGGTGGAGTCCGTAGCAGTTTTAAAAAGTAAAACTTAAAAAAAAATTTTTTTTAAATGTGTATTTAATCTGAGAGAGAGTGAGAGAGAGCAGGGGAGGGGCAGAGAGAGAGGGAGAGAGGAATCCCAAGCAGGGACCGTGAGATCATGACCTGAGGCAAAATCCTCAACCGACGGAGCCACCCAAGTGCCCGAAAATTAAAATTTCTATCAAATGTATGCACGTGGTTAAAAAGCTGAAATAAATGGATGAGCTTGTAATGAAAGCTATCGTCTTCTCCACCAGCTCTCCCCACCTTTTGGCCTGTTTCCACGGGGAAGCCCTTTTACAGTTTTTAAGCCCTTTTAAGACTTTTAAGATAGGGTTCGGGGTGCCTGGGTGGCTCCCTCGGTTAAGTGTCTGACTTCGGCTCAGGTCATGATCTCAGGGTTCGTGGGATCGAGCCCCACGTCGATCTCTGTGCTGACAGCTCGGAGCCTGGAGCCTGCTTCAGATTCTGTGTCTCCCTCTCTGCCCTTTGCTCCTCCCCCCCAATAAATAAACATTTAAAAAATTGAGATAGGTTTCTTGTGTTACCCGAGTTGTGGTTCCATGTGGACGAACTGAATAAATCTGTGAACTTGCTGATAACACGCCCCCGAAAACATGCATCCATTGGCAGAGGGACCCGCCAAGGTGGCAGGCGGTGTGGTAGGAGGTGGTGACCTAATGTGAAAGGACTTGGGAGAGTTTTGTTAATGATTTCTGTCCCAGTTTACTCAGAAGTCCGAGTAGTCACGGTCAAGGTCGGGAGGCAATGTCATGGTTAGGACCATGGGCTTTGGGGCCAGACCTAGGTGCGAAACCTGGCTCCTTTTCTCACCAGATGGGGCCTTGGTTAGTGCATTTGTCAAATGGGAATCAGGGAAGTTCACAGTAAGGGCTCTGTTGTTGTTCTTTTTCACATGTTGATTTATGTAAATTCCCTATTTCTTGTTGCCCTCATCCTGACATCCTGTGTTTTTCCAAGAGTTTAATTTAGTTATGTTTTTGAGCTTTCAGAACACAATTATTTTGTTTTGTTTTTAAAAGTTTGTTTGAATCCGGATCCAGATAAGGGTCCATAGGCTGCATTTGGCTGGTGTCTCTTAAGCCTTTCAGCCTTTCTTAATCCATAGGTTTTTCCTCATCTCTTTCTTCTTTGTAGTTTGCTTGTTGAAGGAATCAGCGAGGCTGCTTTTAACTCTACCCAACAGAAACCCAAGAGAACACGAAAGCTAAAAAAGTTGCATTTACCTCCAGAGAAAGACAGAGGTCCCACTGAATCCAAAGGCCAGGGTGCAGCAGAGCCCGAGGAAGAAGCCAGACCAGAGCCGTCCTTTGCACACTTTGCCCCGCTCGTCTTTCTCCTGATTGTTCTCTTTGTCCTCTGGTCTGTGTGGCAGCAGGTGGCCTCCGTACCCCCTGCTCCATTCAGGGGACCAGCCAGACAGTGGCTGCATTCAGCCCCGATCGGGATTCCCGACGAGATGCTTCCATCCGGTGGCCCTGTCGTAGGCCTCCAATGCCGGGTGCCCTTACCACCTGAACCAGTGGGCGGAGCTCTCAGGGTCTACACGGCACAGTGATGGTTCCAGTCTCATGGGGCCACTGGGTCCAGTCTCACGAGGCCTGCACGGTGGGGGGCACTTAGTCCAGAACACACGGCACCTTTAGCCGTCAAAAAACAGACCACCAGAAACTCTCAGGAGCCCTGAAGTTCACTTCGAATGCAAGGGTGCTACGCGGCATGGCCCCCTGCTTCCTCCTGAGAGTCGGTCAGATGCGGCTCCTTGGTTGGCAGTGCCTTTAAGCCAAGTGCCCGGTGGGAACGTGGGCCGGCCGTGCCCTTGGCGCTGTGCGCAGGTGGGCGTTAGGCAGTCAGGCTCCTCCTCGTGGTTCCTGACAGCGTGTGCAGAACACGCTGGCCTGGGAGAAGGCCCTTCGTGGCAGCTCGTGGCTCGGACACCCCCACGCCCTGGGGCTCTAGCTCAGGCTCCCCCTGGGAGAGCCTTAGTGATCTGCCCTTCCAGGCCTAGCGCCCCGCAGGGCTGGTCTCCTCACCGATTCCTGGGCATCCCCTCCCCGGGGCCTTGGCTCTGTCCGCTGGGCCCACCTGCCCCCTGAGGCTGTGTGTGCCTCCCAGGAACAGCCTGAACAATACTGTGAGCGGGGACTGCGGGCGTTGCAGGGAGCAGGTGCAAAAAGGGAGTGGACGGCCTGGATTTTGTTCCTAGAGCCACGCAGGTGAGGTTAGATGGACAGATTAGAGGTCAAGGTTGCAGCTGGAACGTGAGTGAGCCAGGCTATTTCAGAATGGGTGTGGTTTCAGAGGCGAAGTGCAAGGAGCAGACTGGTAGATGGGTTTTCTGCTCATTCAATAACATCTATAGCCGTGTACGAGGCACTGGGGCGTGGCCGGGTAGGGGGCGGGGCAGCAGTTGTATGAGACACTTTCTACAATGCATTTACTCATCCGTGTCTTCATTCACTGAGTATAGCCTACTTCCTTGAAAACACGTATGGCGGCTTACCTGATCCATAGAACAAAGTTAAAAAGAAAATTAACAAGGGACACCCGGTGGCTCGGCCGGTTAAGTGTCTACCTTCTGCTCAGCTCATGATCCCATGGCTCGTGGGTTTGAGCCCCGTGTCGGGCTCTGTGCTGACAGCTCAGGGCCTGGAGCCTGCTTGGGATTCTGTGTCTCCCTCTCTGTCTGCCCCACCCCTGCTCACGCCCTGTCTCTCCTTCAAAAATAAATAAACATTTAAAATAAAAATTAAAAAAAAGAACCTCTCCAATCAGAATACCAGATTGCCCTGAGGAGCGGAGTAATTCTGGATTCTGCGTGGTGCTCAGAAAATGGGAAAGAAGATTACTGCCCTTGAACAGAATTTAATCTACTCAGAACCTTCACCTACAAGGTGGAGGCAGCTTATATGATTTATTGTTTTTTACCTGTTTCCGTTTAAACTTTACAGAAGAGAAAAAAAAATCAGTGATGATTGTTTGGGTCCATTTTTCTTCTTGCTCCCTTGGGTCCCTCAGACAAAGGAGGCCTTCAGTAGGGGTGAGGTCAGGGAGTAGTAGGTGCAATGAGCGACTGGTCTTGGAGAAGGCCGGCTGCTGAAGAACGAAAGCAAAGGCAAGAGTCACATCAAAGTCTGGTTGCCCAGATGTTCTTTTTCTGAACGGTTTTGGTGAAGGGAGGAGTGGCATTCTGGGACAGGCAGGCACCACACACTCAACTCTTCTGCTGCGTTTCTTTCCCACGTGCCGGCCCCGCCCCCTCACTGGTCTTGAAGCCCCGAAGTGAAAATTGTAAAAGTTGGGCTGTGAGGTCCCGCCGCCAGGAAGACCTAGGGTGGTCACTTAAGTCACGTGGTGGAGACTGTGGAGTGGAGGGCGGGGCTTGGCAAACCGCAGCCCACTGCCTGTCCATATAAATAAAGTTTTATTGGAACACAGCCATGCCCATTTACGTACTGTCTTGGCTGCTTTCCCACCAGAGTTGACAAGTCGCCGGGGACCACGTGGCCTGCGAAGTCTGAAACATTTACCGTCTGGCCCCTGACAGGAAAAATCGCCAACTCCTGGTCCAGAGCGGTGGCTCGCAGCCCTGGCTAAGCCTCAGAATCACCTGGGGGGCTTTAAAAATGCAGATGCCTGGGCCCCGCCCCCAGGGATTTGGACTCAATTAGTCTGGAGTGGAGCCCAGGTACTGCTATATTTTTAAAGTTTCCCCAGGCGACTTGTCCTTTGCAGCCAGAGTTAAGAATCACAGGTTTAGTCTCCCTGGGTTTGTTTTTTTGTTTTTTTTTTTTAAGATTATAGAACTGGAATTTGCCATTGTGTGGATTTTTACCCAGTGACAATGATCCACCTTGACCTTGATGTCAGAGTGCAGTCCTTAGGTCTGAATCATGTGAAAGTTGCATGAGGGAAACCTCTAATGATAAAATCCTGCAGTGACCCCTCCTGGGATTAAATGTGCTTGCAGAGGGTTGGAGGTGAACCATGGTAGAGTGAGGGGCCGTGTCTGTGACGCACACGCCTGTGTGCACACGGGGACATGCGTGTGTGTGTCCATTTGGGTGGCTTGTGTAAACATGGCTTTTGTCTGTTTTCAAACAAATGAGTCTCTAAAAGGAGGCAGTGTTGGGGCGCCTGGGCAGCTCAGTAGGCTAAGCGTTTGACTCTTGGTTTAGGCTCTGGTCATGATCTTGCGGTTGGTGGGTTTGAGCCCTGCAGCTGGCGCCATGCTGACAGTGCGGAGCCTGCTTGGGACTCTCTCATTTTCTCTCTCTTCCCCTCCTTCACTTGCTCTCTTTCTCTTTCAAAAATAAGTAAGTAAACTTTAAAAAATGTAAAACGAACCAGTGTTTTATGGAAGCGCTCACACTAGTCGCATCTGCACAGCTCTGTCCCCCCTCCCCCAGGGCCCCAGCCGGTCCTCCCTTCTGCTAATTAACACACAATGTGGGTGACACTTCCAGCTGGAGGAGAATCTGACACCTCTCGCCTCCCACCCCCACCAAGTTTCCAGCCCTACTCTCTGGCTCAGGGGAGGAATTTAAAGTCACTGCCGGTATCATTTTTTGTTGGCAGCAATAGTTGTAAATGGGAATTTCACAGTTTGCTTTATCCCTTGCATTTAAGGCAAATATTAAGCACCTTGCCTCCCACTGTCTGTGTCTCCCGTGCGTGCGGATCCCAGTGCCTCCTGCCCTCCCGGCCGCTGTCCCTTTGGGTCCTGCTGTCCCTGGACGCGGAACTGTGTCTACCGGCCAGAATGACCAACTCATCCCAGTTTGCAGGGGACTTTCCCAACTTTTAGCACTGAACACACCGTGTCTCAGGATCCCCCTCGGTCCCCCTCGGCCCTGGGTGAACCGGGACAGCAAGTCACCCTAACATTCGACATTCTCACAGCAGATTTGCCTTGCTCATACTTGAAAACATTGTCAGGTCAGGTGTGGGGTTTATTAAAGACAGATGTGCTTAAAACTGCAAATTAAGGGGTGCCCGAGTGGCTCAGTCAGTTGAGCATCCGACTTCGGCTCAGGTCATGATCTTGTGTTCGTGGGTTCAAGCCCCGCATCAGGCTCTGTGCTGACAGCTCAGACCTCGGAGCCTCCTTTGAATTCTCTCTCACTCAAAAATATATAAACATTAAAAAGTATTTTACATTAAAGTCGCTTGTGTGAAGCTTTTAATCTTCTTTAAAAAAAATAGCTGAACCCAAGAGGTTGAACTACATCTTCCTATTAGGGCTGTTAAGGTCTGTTTCGGGGATAAAATACCAGGTTAGCCTTTATCCTGCAGTTGAACTAACCTGGGCATCAAACAGATCCTTCGTGAAGGTTCTTCAGGAGGATGTTAACTTTGAAGGGGTTCGACTGGCCCAGTGTGGCGCCACAGGGAGAGCTTGGCTTATGGGGACCAGTCTTCTCTAGCTGTACCGCTGAGGCTGGGCAAGTCGCTTATGTCTGAGACTCAGTGTCCCCGTCCACGCAGGGTGTCCCTGTCCACGCAGGAAGCCCACCTGTGAAGTAGGCAGGAGAGCTCGATGGTGGGCGTCGGGTGACTCTAACTGTGCCAGGAAGAGGCTTACTGTTGACTCCTCCCCTCCTTCCTGGGGAGCCTGGTTCTCACTCAAGACACAGGTGGCACGGGCGCCTGGGTGGCTCAGTCCGGTAAGCATCCGACTCCTGGTTTCGGCTCAGGTCACCATCTCATGGTTTTGTGAGTTCGAGCCCCACATCGGGCTCCATGCGGAAAGTTACAGAGCCGGCTTGGGATTCTCTCTCTCCCTCTCTCTCTGCCCCTCCCCCGCTCATGCTGTCTCTGTCTCTCTCAAAAGAAAAAAATACAGCTTAAAAAAAATTTTTTTTAAAGACAGATGTTAGCAAGGGTAGCAACTGCCTGTGGCTTCACACAGGATGACGTATGTCTGACTCGTTCAGCGGTCCAACCGTGATATCCCTCACTTCAGTGCTGCTGGGGGGTCCTTGTCCAAGGGGAGGCTCAGGAGTCCAGACTCCTAACCTATCGTGACTCTGTCGTCCTCTGTGTCCTTGGAATTGTCCATGTGCCGTGGGCACAAAGCGCCGGGGATTGTACAGGCCTTGCTGGAAAGTGATGCACCTCAGACCTACTCACCTTCCACCGGTGGGACTTTGTGGTGAGGCCCCCCTCCCCCCAGCTGCAAGGGGCCCTGGGAAATGTAGTTTGGCTGCATGCCCAAGAGGAAAAGGACACAGGGTTTGGCAAACTCACGGTAGCCTCTGTCACGGGACGAGTAGCCGCCTAATTCAGTGGCTGTGGGGACCCAGTGGAGGCATCCCCATGAATGAACGTCTTTGTATTTCCAAAGGAGGCTCCCACAGGAAGTTGTGGCTAATTTCGCACAGAAAAGGGGACTGGCTTCCAGCAATCTTAAACATAAAGAAATTTCTTTATTGCACGACTTGTCAGGGCTTTTAATATACTGCTATTTCTTAGACTTATTGGACTCCTCTTTGGAGAGCCCTTTGAGAACTAGGAGCCTACGGAGGCCCTTCAGAAAACGCTGCTTTAGGGGAGCCTGGCTGGTTCGTTCGGTTAAGTGTCCAACTTTGGCTCAGCTCATGATCTCTTGGTTTCTGTGTTCGAACCCCGTGTCAGGCTCTGTGCTGACAGCTTGGAGCCTGGAGCCTGCTTCACATTCTGTGTCTCCTTTTCTCTCTGCTCCTCCCCCACTTGCATTCTGTCTCTCTCTCTCAAAAGTAAACATTAAAACAAAATTTTTCTTTAAAGAGAAACACTGCTTTAGAAGTTACTCAAAATTCAGAAGACACAGGTGTAAAAAAATCACCAAACTTTGTGGCCCATGATGGAGAGTTCAGTCTCCCAAGGATCTCGATGTCAAGGGTCCTGAGGTGAGCCTTCGTGGTATGTGAAGAGAATACTTTTCTGCCTTTCCTTCCTCCTTTTTTCCTTCCCTCCCTCCTTCTCACCCTCCATCCTTCCTCGTGCAGGATAGGGGCCCACATCCCATTACCCGTGGCCGGGCACCATCATTATTGTCTGCTCCCTGGATGGGTATGTGACTGATCTGTCCCGTGCCGCTTAAATCCCCATTGTGATTTCAGCTGGGCACATCGGGGCAGTCCACCCGGTCTCGACATCTGGGTGGATGTTAAAAAATCCCTTTGCTTGAGCCTGGGTTTTTTTATGGCTGGCTGGCGTCATCCGTCATCATAAAAGTGGACCGAGGTTTAGCACTGAGGTTAGACAGAATCACTCACGGAAAAAACTAGAGCGGCTTTATTTTTTTATTTCTGTTACAGGCACCAGCCTAAATATATATATATATATATATATATATATATATATAGCTTAAAACTTAATTTGGTGTGTAATTGGGACTAGTTCTTCGGAGCCCTGGGTTATGTGTTTTGGAGCAGCTGAGGAGCGAGGGCATGGCGGGCACAATGTGGTATGTTAATTGGTGGCCTCTGGGACCTGCGAGAGAATTGGATTTAAGTCCCAGGTTAGAGTGAGCTTGGCAGCTTTATAGCCGTCTCCGCGGGTACGCATAGAGCAGACCACCGCTTTGCACCCGCGGCTGGAGCAGGTCACCCGGTCTCCGTCCCCATGCCCCAGGGTGCATCTGCGAGGGACAGAGGAGAGCAGGCGGCATGGGAGTGACCGAGAGGGTGACCGTGCTCGCCCGCCACTTCCCTGCACGTGTGTTGGTAGCAAGTTGCGTGCTGCTCCACCCGCGGCCCCAACGAGAGTTTTGCATTTTATGACCAGAGTCTTGATAAAAGGGATGCAGGTCAGAGCAAACATTCGAGGAGGAAAAACAAAGGAAATTAAATGCAAAATCACCGCTGGTGCGAACCACATGGCGGCCTTAGCTTTAATACCGCCAGAGCCAGCGGTGGGGGTGGGGTGGGGGGGTTCCTAGGATTCGAACCAAAGGGACATTGGCCTGCTATTCCTGAAAGCCGGGCCCCTCTCCTGTTTAGAAAGAAATTGCCATTTAATTTGTTTCTGAGTTTTATTTCTCAAGTGAACCAGCATGGGGCCGGGTAATGAGGTTGTGTTTCTGGGAGGTGTTGAAAGATGGGAAAAGAGCAAAACCGCGTCCAGACGGGGTGGCCCAGGGTTTTCCCGGGGTTCCAGCAGCCCCGGGGCCAGAGGGGCCGGGGTCAGGGGGTGGGGGGCTGTCCGGGCGCTGGCGTCCCTGGGTGCCGCCTTCTGTGGGGCCACAGGTGCCCTGGCATGGTCTGCTGACACCCCTCCTGGTGACCAGAGATGGGGAGCTGTCTCTCCATCTCTGTCTGACGACCCCCCGGGGCCAGCCCCAGCCCATGGAGCCAAGGAGGACTCTGGATGAGAGGGAGTCTGAGCCATGGAGAAAAAGAGTCTGTGGAAGAATGGGAGAGTCTCTGCGAGCATCTCAGGAGGCTGCTGATGTAAGGCTGGGCAAGAGCTTTCCGGCCGGTTATGATTAGAAGGGTCTTAGAGATGGTCACAGGTTGGGGGGGGGAACCTGGGGCCGTCCCCTGGGGCTAAGATGGCCTCTGTCCAGTGCCAAGCTTCGAGGCAAACAGTGCCTGGGGGATGGGAGTGGGTGCGGGGCAAACAGAAGTAGAGGTGGGAAGGTGTGGGGCCTCCCACCACCCTGCCTGCCCCATCCTCCCTGCTGGATGGAGACAGTGGGCGCAGCCTTTGCCCTCAGCGCCCCTCCCACTGGAGGTCATAGCCCCTGTCCCAGATGACCTCACTGTCCCAGTCCTGTGTATGTGGACCCCACCCCCAGCTGCCACAGCCACCACCTCCCAAGCACTGACCCACCTGAAAGAGCCAGTCCCGGTGAGGACTTGAGAAAGCCATCCCTAAGGCCACGCCTGTGCCCCTGAGGACGGGGAGGGCCAGTTCCTGAGCTGCGACACGCACCCGTGCACACCGGCACCGCTGTCGCGTTGCCTGATGACTTGAAGGATAACTACAGTGCGTGGCCCCCTCCCAGCACCGCGGGGGAGCCCTCCCGTGGTGGGGCAGGGCCGGCTCGGACGCGTCTGACCCTCACATCCCCATGATGCCGGTACTACGATCCCCACTGTGCTGATGGGTAAACAGAGGCACTCGGGGCCGATCCTGGCAGACTTCTTGTTTGCTGAAGCTTTTCTGTGTTCTGAGGCAGGGAGGGCTGACGTTGGAGCCGCCTGGGTGTCCCTTAGGCCCTCCAGGGCTTCTCACCCTCGGCCTTGAGGACATTGAGTCGGACAAATCTGTTTTGTGGGAGGGGCCGTTGGACGGCATCCTTGGCCTCAACCTGCTACATGCCAGTCCAAACCCCTCCGCTCAAGTTGTGACAATCAAACATTCTCCAGATGCCACCAGATGTCCCAGAGGGGTAGAGGCACCCTGCTCGAGCACCACTGGCTAGGAGCTAGGCCTGGGGACACTGCAGCCTTTCCAGGGTGTTCCCAACGTGGGGAGTGGGGTGAGGGCAGCTGGAAAGCCGGAGGACTTCCTGGAGGTGGGCGTGGGGCACCGAGACCACCAGCCTGGCCAAGGAGGAGAGCGAGGCGGCCACAGCCCGTCCGTCTGCCTCCCCCTCCTCTCACCCGGCTGTGCGTCTGAAGCTGGAAAGAAATGCCCCCAGCTGACCCGCCTGAATGGACGTCACAGAATGAGCATCCCCTGCGGAAACTCTGGTCCTCAGTCCTCCTGCTAATCTCTGGTTCGTCTCTCGGGGGGGCGGGGGAAACAGAGGCCGCCCAACTTCCCAGTAAGACCCAGGTTTTCAAAGTGTGCTGTACCGTTACCCGCCAAGCTGTTAAATGCCGCTTCCCCAGCCTTGGGGGCAGAGAGTGTGAGTCAGTAGGTCTTGGATGGGGTCCAGGAATCAGCATTTTACCTGTCACCTTGGAAACTCTCGATGTTAGTGACCGTGGGCCATACTTTGAGAAACGCTGCAGCGTTAGCCAATCACATTAAGATTGTGTACGTGAACATCTTGGTGCTTTAGCTGTGTGTGTGTGTGTGTTTCTAAAAAGACAATCAGTAACATATCAATAGTGATTTCTGAGTGTAATGTGATTTCAACAGATTTTAGACATATCTCTCTATCCTGTATTGTTGTAATTGTTTATAAGGAGCGTATGTTTATAAGCAGATAAGCCATCAAGCCCTTCTCACCGGCGGGGAAGGGCAGAAATGTTATAGAGGAAATATTATCTAGGAAATGGGTTTAAAGGAAGTGTGGACGTAGGGAATGAAGGCCACAGTGTCAGTGGATCTATTTTAACTCCCAGATCGGTGTCCCTCTCTCTCTGTGGCTCCCAAGTCCCGAGCTGGCCACCAGTGGCCTGGAGAAGGGAGGAAGGTCGCATTTTGACATTGTCTATTCTTGGTAAAGCAGGGGCCAGAATCACCCCAGGGGGTCGGGGAGACTGGCCTTGAGCCAGAAGGCTAGGCCTCCCTCTCTGTCCCTGTCTCTTGGGCCCCTGCTGGGCGACCTCGTCCTTCACTCTGCCCGGGCACTTGGGCACCTGGCCAGCCAGGCAGACCCGGGATGGCAATTTTACAGCCCTGTTATTGCTCTGCTGTTGCCCCGCAAACCCATGCCAGGCCCCACAAACACTCTGTGAGAAGGCCAGACCCTTCCAGAAAAATGGCTCCCTACATCTTTACAACGTGATAGGTGCGGCGGAAAAAAGGGGCCACTGGGTTTATGGAAACTATATAAAGTTTATAGAGTCTGGCCAGGCCAGGAGTAGAAAGCCTTCGGGATGGGGGTGGGGATTTCGAGAGGGAGAAGGTCATGAAAGCACGTCAGACCTTTGTGTTGAGGCACCAAACAGAACAGCGTAAGTCCAGGGCGTGCTGTGCGTCACCTGGGAACAGCCACCTGGGATGCCTTTTGGGGCGATGCCGTTGAGTCTTGGCCGCATACCCCTGAGGAAGGCACGGCTCTGCGCCTTCTGTAGAAGGGAGACTGAGGCGAAGCGATGTTGAAAGTTCTGAACTTGCTTAAGGTTGCACAGCTAGGGGTGGGTGGCTCCCAGCTGAATGTTCTGGGGCAGGCTAAATTCTCCCCGTCTCTGTCTCTCCTGTGTATTGAGTGATGTGTCCCAGTTTCAGGTTCAGAAATTACGGTCTCCGTTTCCTATTTCAGTTAGGGACTCATCTGTTATTTGTGATTTAGTCTCACGGTCCCTGGTGTCTTCAGTCATCACGTTCCCCTCCTGTGGGTCAGCTGTGCTGTCGAAGCTGCATCTGTGCGCAGATTCACCTGGAGGCCGTGGCTGGAATGGAAATGAGGCCTCCCAGAGGTTGGCCGTGGACCAGGGCGGGGCTGGGACGCTGCCCTTGCCTGTAGGAGCCCTTCCATGTCCCACTTCTACTGCAGGGTCCTCATAGGGCCCCCGGAAGAGTAGCCCCTGGGGTCTGAAATCACCTCCCGTCCGCATCAGCCCTAGAAATTCCTGATTTCTCCTTGCACATGTGAGCTGTAGCATCCATGCTTTCTCTCCTACCTGGCTGTAAATTCTTGGAGTGCAGATTCCAAGGATATTTTCTTTATTCTCTGATTTTGCCCACAGGGTCTGGCTAGTTTCTGGGATGTAATGGTGTTACAGACTAAGTATCAGCTAGGAGAATGGAAGGGTGGATGGATGGATGGATGGATGGATGGATGGAAGACAGGAAGGAAAGATGGATGGGCACATGGATGCATGGAGGGAAGGAAGGAAGGGAGGGAGGGAGGAAAGAAGGAAAGATACATGGCCGTATGGATGGATGGATGGTTGGATGGAAGGACGGATGGATGGACAGACAGATGCGTGGGTGGGTGGACAGATGAGGCACATGTAGACTAACAGACATCCACTTCCTCTTTTGCATCCTTCTGCACAGTTAAAGCAGCCGTCCAAGCCAGATTCTCTCAGGCTTTCACTGAATGCACTTCTGTTTCAGGGGACACCCTTCGCTCTCTCTCAAGCCATATGGAGAAACCAGCCCGAGTGTTTGAATGTGTGTGTAAATACTTTACAATCTCATAAACTTGTTTAAAGACAGGTGGGGGGTGAGAGTATAAACCAGGGCAGCCTTTGGGGAGGGCAATTTGGAAGTAGCTATTAAATTTTTAAATGTGCCCACCGCTAAGCCCTGCAGCCTCACTTTTGGTTGTCGGGCCTGTGACATAGATTCACACGCTTGTGCACAAAGAACCACGCAGCAGGGCGCTCAGGCAAGCGTGCCAGCCACCGCACAGCTCGTAACAGTGAAAAAGTGGAGAGGGCTAGGTGCCATCGACGGGACGGCAGCTGAGCCCTGGCGCACCGCCCCCCCAATGGCCAATGATACAAAGACAGAAAGGTCTCAAGTGGGGTGGGGGGGAGGGGCAGGGCACTCTTCAGTCTTCTGGAAAGTTCTGAGACACTCTGTAGCTTCTGGCCCTCAGCAAATGCCCCCCTCCCCACCCCATTTCTATCAACTTCTTTCCCCTTCTTCCTCTTCTACCCACGAAGCACAGTTTACTGGGATTAGATCTTTAGTTCTTACGCCTCCTTGCTAAGTGACCTTTCCTTACAGCAAAGGAGGGAAAATGAGAGAAAAGCAGTTATGCGCAGAAGTACTGTCTGCCAGCTCTTCAATTAAAATGATTGAAAGCCACAATATTAAAATTTGATTTATGGGCACCACTATCTACCTAATAATGAGGCTGAGAGGAAAAAAGAACCGTAGTCATTACAGAAAACCGTAGCTCTTTTTCTCCCTTAGGAGATAAATTGCCTCCCATTTTCTTATTGCCAAAGAAATGTGCCAAAATGGTTTTACGCTTATGTGATACGTTCTTCGAAAACGTAGGATTTCAAGGAAGCTTCCTGAAGGGCGTAGCAGCCGGGGCTGGGGAGGCTGCTTCCGGTTCCACCAAGCACCCAGACCTAGGTGCTAGCCCCATTACCCATGGTCCGGGTCCTAGGCCACCAAGCCAGCTAATGCCACAGAGCCCAGGAGTGAGTGAGAAACACACAGGGTCCAGCTCCAGGTCCCAACTTTGCTGCGCATAAGCTATTTGATCCTCCATCTCTTAATCTGTAAAATGGGAATAACTTTACTAACTGTGTGACATGGGGCAGGTGCCCCAGTTTTGTTCTGTGTCTGAAAGAAAATTTTACTGTCTGTCTGAATTCATGGCTATTTAAAATAGTTTTTTAATGTTTATTTTTGAGAGAGAAAGAAACAGACAGAGTATGAGCGGGGAAGGCTCAGAGAGAGAGGCTGACACAGCATCTGAAGCAGGTTCCAGGCTCTCAGCTGTCCGCACAGAGTGCAAGGCAGGGCTCGAACTCATGACCTGTGAGATCGTGACCTGGGCTGAAGTCGGACGCTTAACCGACTGAGCCACCCAGGCGCCCCTGAGTTAATTCATGGTTATTTGTTCCAGTTCGGATGCTGTGGGGTTGGGCCAGGGAAAATGGATTCTAGGTGCCACGCAAGCCCTTGCCGATCCCCTTCTGAGCAGGGTTTCATTTCCACAGGGGACCCTCCAGGGGAATGTCTGCCATCCACCTGGAATCCCCCTAGGGAAAAGGGGGGCAGCATTTTGCACGTACTTCTTTACGCCCAGCTAATGGCTTTTCTTTGTTTTCAGTTGAGAGGGAAAATGTGCAGAAGAGAACCTTTACTCGATGGGTAAATCTGCATCTAGAGAAGGTAAGCAGGGCACTTGGGTTTTTGTTACGAGATTTCATCCGTGACTGAGCATGCAGCCCAGTGGTGCAGGGAGGCGGAAATGGTCGCTGTGTATGTTTTGCTGTTACTTCTTTCACCCATTCATTTAAACATCTAGTGAGTACATTTCACTAGCAAGTGTCGAGCACTGATCTGGGAACATGGTTTTGCCATCATGGGGTTACCAGTCCATTTGGAGAAGGAGAGGGTCTATCTTTAAGTAGGAATCAATGAGCAAATGTTAGAAGACATTTTTTGTTGAACGCTCCAAATGCTAACCTGGACACAGGGACTGGGGTGGGGACGGGGGTGGGCTTCCCATACAGGGAGGATGGTGGGGGACTCTCAGCAAAATACATTTGTAGGAACCTGAATTGGCTTATGCAAGAACTCAACACCTTTTAACAAAGCCAGATTCCCTTGCTAATTACAAAATGTTGCTATTGATCAATAACATTACCTGCCCTGTTTGGCACGTCAGGCAGCCTGCTTAGTGCACCACACACAAATTGATTTCCTTCAATCCCCATGACAACCCTCGTCACCCCTCCTGTGAGCAGTGAGGAAAAGAGGCTCTGAGACCAAAATGGTTTTCCTAGCAACCCAGAAGGAAGCTCTTTCAGGGGCATGGCATTCCACTCCTTTCCCCGCTTTCCTTTCTTGTGGACATGGTCTGGCCAGGCAGTTTGCAATCACATTTGGTCTGCAAGCTTCTCAGCTACATGCACCGTAAAACAAAAGGGGCTCCTGAGGAGACAAAAAGATGAGCACCAGCGGAGGGGTGGGTTGTAAAGTGGATAAACAGCTCAGGATCCAGCAGAAAATCAGAGCTCTCCGCGCACACCAGTTTGCCCCCAAGGCAGGGAACCTTGTAACTTGCCCCGGGCTGGGGGCAGAGAGCTTCTTTTTCTCTTTATAAGACCCTCTGATTTATCAAGATTCATTTCACTCCTGTCATTTCTTCTTAAATTCCATGATCTGATTCTCCAAGTAGACGCAGCCCGGTCGCCTCATCTCCTTGTAAAGCTGGTTGTGTTCTCAGCGAGGTTAGGTGTGTGGCATTTCCTCTCTCCACCTATAAGTTACGGCAGCAAGTACTGACTGCCCTTGGAGCTGACTCAAAAGAAAGGTTCATGGAGGAAGTCGCTGAAATGATTAGATCCCCAAGAAGAGAATTGTGGTTTTTCGGAAGCACAGCGCTTGACCAAAACTCTGATTTGTGTAGTTTACCTCTAGACTCATGATATTTCCCGAGCAGCCCTTGCCCACCCACACCTCTATCTCGCACCAGCACGGTGGGTTTCCCTTGACCCAGGAGGGCTCCCGAACTCCTTGGGATGAAGCATCGTAAATCATTTGCCAGTTGTTTTGACTGTTAGTGCATTTTCGGCAGTGCTCATAAAGCGAAGTGTTATTTTTTTGGCGGGGGGGGGGGAAGAAAGGAAAACCGTTCCCCCAATCTGAGTTTGCTGAGCTCCTAAATTAATGTCTGATGTGTGTCAGGGTAGCTGGAAATTCCTCCGGGTGGATGGAGAGTGGCTATGGCATATTACTTCTCTTTTTTTTAATTGAAAAACAAATATAGAAAAGGACGGAGGCTAATGCCGCAAATACCCATGCACTCACTCACCACCCTCTGCGAGCCTCCGTTAGCATCCTCCTATCAGAGTTTCCTCCGTGGCCATGCACACTTCTGTCCCTTTTGGGGGGCAGGAGGGTAGCCCCGCTCTGAGGTTAAATCAGACAGCGCCTGAAACCGATGCCTAAAAAAAAGGGCAAAATTAACAGCCATGTTACCAACCTTGAAACTTTCAAGACCAACCTTTCATGTAAAGGAAACCCAGGAACTCCTCAGGGACTTGGACTTAACTGCAATTTGAAGGCTGTCAGAAATATTTACTGAGTCTCAGGCTTCTGGAAAAATTCCTTAATTGACCGAAGGAGTTAGATCACGAAGCCCTGGGGGTGCTGTTTACTCGGCCATACCGATCTCATGAAGCCCGCAGAACGTCTGGGGCCCGAGCGGTGTTTTCGCTGGAGCGGATTCAATTTCTCCTTCTGCCGCCTCGCAGGACAGATGGACGGACTCCGGCCAAGGGCCCCGTTTGCCGCTGCCGAGGCTCTTACAGACGCCGTCAGTGGAAATCACTCTCCAGGTTCAACTCACAAGCGAGGCTTGGCCCCGGCCAGGGCTGGTAACTGGAAATTTTGTTAGCCCATCCATCAGGGGGTGTTCTGTTCGGCCGTCACGTTTTCTGCCTCGCATTAGCAGGAATAACATTTCCGTAAGAGTCTCCGTAACCCGATGCCGTCATGTTCCGTGTGGAATGTGCCCAAGGATCTGTGGGAGTTTGCAGAGAAAATAATGTGCCTTTTGGTTCAAAGTCGCTGTTGCCCTTGAAGCAAATCCCTTTTCTGTGCACCTGTGGGAGGAATCGCCCTGTATGTGGATGAACTGGGGGGTCAGGGGGCTCGTATAAGGGGGAAGGAAATGCCACCTTCCTTAATAAAAAAATAAAAAAACAGGAATTCTCCAAAGCTGTCATGGGAAGGAGGCCTTTCCCAGAGGGCAAAAGGTGCCCAGACCACAGGTCCTCCATGTTCCTAAGACTTCCTCACCCCTGGGTCTCTGGCTGGTTACAGCTGCCAGCCACCCCCACCCCAATCCCGTCTCCTATGTGAGAACCCCATTCTCTGCACCCAGGATCAGAGAGAGGCCCCTGCTCAGCTGTTCTTATGCAGCCGAAAGCCCCGCTACAAAAAGGGAAACAGAGAATCATACTGGGGTGGGGGCTTATTAAAAACTCCACATTTCCAGGACCCCCATTCCCTGAGATTCTGTACAGTAAGTTCTAATCATACTGCGTTAAAGTGGGTATTATCAAGCTGGTTCAGTCAACAGAAACCTTTCTTCAAGCAAAGTGTTCCCCGGAACCATAAAGAAAGGCCAGTAAGAACGGATCCTCTCTGATCGGAGGGGGTGGAGTGGATCAGACTCTTTCTCAGCACCCCTCGGTCCCCATGGGGGTCCCTGAAACTGCTCCAGTGAAGTCTAGGGTTCCGGGAAACACATTTGCAAACCCTGGTGCTGGAGTGTCTGACCGCCAAGTTCGACGCCAGGAGCCCCAGGCCACGTGTCCAGCCAGACTCCCGGTGGGCACAGCGTGGTGCCAGTCACCCAGACAGTGGGCCTCTCCACCGTGTCCCACCCAGGCCCCCCTTCACACTCCAGCTCATGGGAGCAGAGTTGCCTTTGCCCCCGGTGAGAGGCAAGAACTTGGTGAGCCGGAGGTGAGGTGGCCCAAGTGACCTGTTAAACCCAGAAAGAGAAGCCAGGGGGGTGGAGAGAGGGTAATTCAGGGCCGTTCCCCGCGGAGGGGTACCAGCCACGGACATCTCCGTTTTCTCATGTGCAGCCATGAGCCGTAACCCCTGGATGAAAAGCCTTACTACAGAGAGGACCCCGAGACTCCGCGGGAAAGGAGCCACTTAATAAGCTGGTTTTACTGACCCATTCACCTAGGAAGGCAGGTGCAATGCCAGGGACTCTCCCTGCAGGATCTCACTTCAGGTTGGCCCCTGTGCTCCGAGACCTTGCAGGGCAGGACTCTGGGGCCCGGGGAGGGTAAGGAAAATATCCAAATCTCTGTTGAGGGTATAGAACCTGGACTTGAACTCGGGTATGTCTAACTCCTTTGCTTCTTAGCGAAACAGGTAGAAAGTGCATTGGTGTCCTTAAGAAGCCCGGATTTTATGGAGGATCAGAGTGGCATTTAGAATGCTGATTCAGTTTTTAAGGGGCGCCTGGGTGGCTCAGTCAGTTGAGCGTCCCACTCTTGATTTTGGCTCAGGTCATGATACCAGAGTCATGGGATTGAGCCCCGAGTCTGGTTCCAGGCTAAGTGTGGAGCCTGCTTAGGATTCTCTCCCCCTCTCTCTCTCTCTCTTTGTCTCTCTGTCTCTCTCTCTTTCTCTCTCCTTCCAGCCCTCTCCCCCCACCCCTCTCTAAAATAAAAAAAAGAATGCTGATTAACTTTTTAATACGATTTTAATTAGTTTGATTTGTAGCAATAATCGTGTATTACGTTTGTAGCTAAACATGTAAGTAAACACGAACGCGTGAACATGTACGGATTAAATCAGCCTCCCAACCTGTGAGGTCCGAACAGGCCTGCACACTTGGTGGGGACGCAAGGGTTCTCCCCCTCTCCTGACCCCCCCCCACGGCCAAGTCACCCACACTAGCTGCCTTCCTGGCTTCCTCTGCCAAGCGCCCCACCACCTCCAGAGTTGCACTGAATCAGCTGGTGCCTCAGGAACGTGTGCATACAGAGACAAAGCAGTATTGGAGATGGGGGAGGGGGGGTCGCTGTTGTGTGTCCTGAGGCCCAGAGGGTCTCTGACTCAGGGTCATGCCATCGTGGTGTGGATCCCGGCAACACCTGTGGGCAGCCAGTGAGTCTTGATGAAGAAACAGGACTAACCATACAAAGAGCCGATTTGACCAAATTACTGAGCGTGTCACCTAGCCTCTCTGAGCCTCAGTTTCCCCAAATCGAAAGGGAAGGGGTTACGCTGGGTAATTTCATGAGTCCTACTGGCATTATTTTATTCTATGGAGGGCTGTCATCAACACAAGCCCGTCATTTCTCCCCTTAAAGAGGAGCGTGGCTATAATGTCATTTGGGGGTCTCAGATCTCCGGGTCCCCAGGCCGTCCAGGGTCACTTGTTTGAGTGGTGCTCTGGTGCTGAGTCTGCTCCTCCTTGACTATCCGGCACCCTCTCTCCCCCAGGGGCTGCCTGCAGACAGATCGGGAGGTCTGGAAGTCTTCCCTTTTGGGGGTGGGGAGGAGAATTGAAGCTCGGGAACAGTTTGAGGGATTCTATGGTCACTAACCAGCTTCTCCCCACCCCCTTCTTCCACAGTGCGACCCACCCCTAGAAGTTAAAGATTTATTCGTTGATATACAAGATGGCAAGATCCTAATGGCTTTGTTAGAAGTCCTGTCTGGGCGGAATCTGGTACGTATGTCACAGAAGGATCAGGGCAAAATAAAAGGCAAAGTCAGACACTGCCTTCAGGGCTTTTTTCAGTACAGAACTGTGTGTAGGACACACACCTGGCCACGTGTGATCTTGTGACCAGAAACTTAGGTAAAGGGACATTCCTTTCTCAGTGACCGGGAGTGATACAATCATGTGTAACTAAGCAGTATCCTCCTTGGTTGTTTTTTTTTTTTTTTAAAGTAAATATACTTTAGGGGCGCCTGGATGGCTCAGTCGGTTAAGCATCCAACTTTGGCTCAGGTCATGATCTCACCGTTTGTGGGTTCAAGCCCTGCGTCGGGCTCTGTGCTGACAGCCTGCTTCGGATTCTGTCTCCCTCTCTCTCTGACCCTCTGCTCATGCTGTGTCTCTCTCAGAAATAAATAAAACATTTTTAAAAAATTTAAAGTAAATATACTTTAATAAGTAAATAAACAAATGTCCAGTGTTTTCTGTAAGTCTCTTAAGGGTAAAGACTGGTACCAGATCATTAAACTTGAGCTCTCCAACCATTATATTAACATGAAGGATAGCCAAGAATCAGGAAGATTGAGGAGAAAGGCATCTTACCAACTGAGTTCCCTTATCCTCCGGAGGCTAAAACTACAACTGCCGGCTTCTAGAACCTTCTCATTAGTATAGTTATTCCCTCTTATCTGTGGGGGATACATTCTGACCCCCAGTGGATGCCTGAAACTGCGAGCCCCATATATACTGTTTTTCACTCTGCATACATCCCTGTGATTAAGTTCAACTTATAAATTAGGCACATTAAGGGGTACCTGGGCAGCTCAGTCGGCTGAGCGGCCGACTTCAGCTCAGGTCACGATCTCACGGTTTTAAGTTCAAGCCCCATGTCGGGCTCTGTGTTGACAGCTCAGAGCCTGGAGCCTGCTTTGAATTCTGTGTCTCCCTCTCTCTCTGCCCTTCCCCTACTTGTACTCTGTCTCTGTCTCTCAAAAATAAATAAACATTGAAAAAAAATTAAATTAGGCACAGTAAGAGATTAACAACAATCACTAATAATAAATTAGAAGAATTAAAACGATTCACTGGAATAAAAGCTGTATGAATATGGTCTCTCTCAAAACACTGTATTCCATCTTCTTGCGACAACGTGAGGGGATCAAAAGCCCATGTGATGAGGTAAATCGAGGTGAGTCACGTGGGCTCTGTGACGTAGAGCGAGGCCACCGTTGAGTCTCTGACCACTCGTCAGAAGGAGGATCATCTGCTTCAGGGCGTAGTTGATGGTGGATAACAGACCCAGGAAGGTGAAACCGTGGGCAAGGAGGGGCTGCTGTATAAACCACATTGAGCTGAACCAGCCCATCTTGAGGTCATTGCACTTGGGACCCCCGTGTACCTCTCCACGTGGCATACGTCTGCCGTGTGCGGGTTGGCCCTGTCTCCCCCCTTCCCAGAGCAAGGCCGCTCCACCTCAACACTGCTGACTTTGGGTCCGACATTTGCAGTCTTGGGCACCGCAGTCGTGGTCTCTACCTCCTGGGTGCCAGTAGCAACCCTCAGGTATGACAGCCAAAAATGTCACCAGGTATTGCCAGATGTCCACGGAGAGGGCGCAGTGACCCGGCCCAGATGCAGTGGTGTCGATGTCAAGAAACCCTTCTCCAGAGTCTACGTTAGACGTGGCGCCCGTGAGCCAGCATTGCGGCTAACGTGAGGACGCAGCCTGGGTCCCAGCCCCACCAGCCCACGGCCTGGCCAGTGTGGACCTCTCCAGATCCGGTTCTGGCCACAGGCGTGAAGTCAAGAGCCCCTCTGGTTTTCAGGTCTAATGTAGCTGGAATCTCATCGCACCCCCTAACTCCTGCCATCTTACCCCTCCCAAAGGCGGAATGGGAGGTGCCCGTTAGCCAGCTGCTCCGGGGGGCCGTGCGGAACCATGTCATGGACTCTCTCGAAAGGTGGACCCGTGACCGTAAAAACAGTGCTGGGTTCTTAGCAGGTCTCACAGTGAGCCGGCAGCCCAGCCCCCAGACGGCTCCCGGAGCAAGTGCATCGGGGCTCATTCTCTGTGTTCTAGCAACACAAGCTCCCACTTCATTGCTGGGGTCCCTGGCTGATAGACGCCGAGTCCTTGCTGGGCCTCCGCTGGCAGCCTCTGCTTCTAGAGTCCTGCCCAGAATAAGCCTCTGCTCACCGAGAGTCCGGCTGGCCGCTCACCGCTGGTGGGGCTGATCCCACTGGTCTGCTTTGCAATCTGGCCACCCATCTGGATGGGTGCTTCAGGCTGGGGGGGGTTCCTTGGACTATTTGACTGCTGTTGTTAGTATTTTAGCTTCTGCAAGTGCCCTCATCTCTCCCTGTTTACCTCCTGTCTTTCTGTCTTTCTCTCCATCTCTGTTTCTGTCCGTATGTCTCTCTCCTCTCTACCTACTTGTCTCTCTCTCTCTGTCTCTCTTGTCTATCTCTCCACCTGTCTCTGTATTTTTTCTCTCTTTCTCCTCTCTCTGCGTGCCTGTCTCTCTGCCTCTGTATCTCTTGTGTATCTCTCCACCTCTCTGTTTCTATCTCTCTCTCTCTCTCTCTACCTACCTGTCTCTCTCTGTCTCTTGTCACTGTCTCTCTCTCCATCTGTTTCTGTATTTCTCTCACCTCTCTTTCTCTGCCTGTCTTTCTGTCTCTGTGTGTGTCTCTGTCTCTTTCTTATCACTCTCCATCTCTCTGTTTCTGTCTGTATTTCTGTCTCTGTCTCTGTGTCTCAGTATCGCTCTCTCTGCCTGTCTGTCTGTCTCTGTCTCTTCTCTGTGTCTCTGCCTGGCTGTCTCTGGCTGTGTCTCTCCCCCACCTGGGATAACTGTCCACAGAGCTCTCGGCCAGAAAACAGAAACATCTGGTGCCTCCAGGAGGGACTTGCCGGGTGATTTAGCGGCTGTGGGGATGCCCCGGCCCGTGCTCCCTGCCTGACAAAATGGTCAGCGCGGCGGGAACACGTCCCTGGAGGTCTCCGGAGAGGCAGGGCTGTCAAGGTCAGGAGCCGGGTCAGAGAGAGAACCTTGACAGATCCGGCCCCTGTTTAACCTGCCTGGGCACACCCCCCCCCCCCCCCCCCCCCCCCCCCCCCCCCCCCCCCGCCGTGCACCGACTCAAGTGAGTTAAGCCCCAAGAACCATAAATAAGCCGGGTTTCAGCTGCAAGCCCCTAACTTTCTCTTGAGATTAATGTGAAAACGGTAAAGACAAAGAGCCCTCCCCCCGCACCCCCAGCACCAGGCATCGAGTGTCTCATCCGGCTCACTTCTCGTTTGCTCTGTTCTGTGTTCCATCAGCTGCACGAGTACAAACCCTCGTCCCACCGCATCTTCCGCTTGAACAACATAGCGAAAGCGCTTAAGTTTTTGGAAGATAGCAACGTAAGTATTCGAAACACACGTGCTTTTCTTGGGATGGAGGGGACGTAATTTGAAGTTCGGTGCCGGTCACAGGAGAAAGCGTGCAAAGGGGACCCTGCAAAAACGGCAAAATTGAACTAAGTTTCAGCACGACGGGACGCACTCAGGTAGCCCTTCAGCTGGAGACGTGGTCCCGGGCCCCCTGCCCGCCCCTCTCTCACCCCCTAGACGCCAGCTCGGACGGACGCCCAGCCGTGGGAAGGGCGGACCAGCGCACCGGCTCGCGGCCCTTAGCAGCTGACATTGGCTTCTTCACCCCTTTGAATAGTAGGCGCGTGAGCTGCCACCTGGGCGACACTCAGAACACAGGATATCAGAGAAGAGGGCTAAGGGAGACAGGGAAGAGCATCCCAACATTTCTTCTTTCTTGGATGTAACTCTCTAGATTTAAATTAGTTTTTTCTGTGCGTTCGGCTCTGTTTCACGTCCTTCACAAACGAGCAGGGACGAAATTTCCAGACCTCCTCTCTCATTACGTTTCACCAGTTAACCCGGGTAAAAAGCCCTCTCGGCTCGCCCGAGTGATCCACTCGGGGTTCCTCACGGGGAGCAGCCGAAGCTGACCTTGGCCGATGGCAGCAGAAAAGGAATTTGTTCAAAGGGTGCCGAGTAGCGCACGGAATGCCTCGATCGACTGGGGAATATGAGAGGGGACCCAGGAGTGTGCGGCATCAGGACCCCTGCAGACCCCCCTCCTCGCAGCGCACCCCCCTCCCTCTGCCACTGTCCCCGCTGCCTCTGGAAGAAGGACGTCACCACCCCCCACTGGGGAATGAGCACTCGGCGTCACACATTCACATTCGAAGGCCTGGGCTGCCACCAGGAGCCCCCACGAGCCCCCCCACTGATGCCCTGGGGGAGGGAAAGCACTTTTGGCTTTTGAAGAAGGAAGTGGGCTCCGCCTCCCATACTGCGGGGAAAGACCCAGACACAGGAGGGGGTCTAGACGGCGGCAGCAGCCAGAAAGCACAGTATAGCTCGTAGCAGCATCGTGTACAATAGCCAAAAGGTGGAGGCAGCCCAGGTGCCCATCCTCAGGTGAGTGGGTGAACAATAGGGTGGCTGTCCCCTCGGTGGAATATTATTCAGCCATGAAAAAGGAAGAAGCACTGACATGGGCTCCAACATGGTTGAATCTTAACATTACTCTAAGTGAAGGAAGTGGCACAAAGGACCACTTATTCTTTGATTCCATTCCTATGAAGAGTCCAGCGCTGGGAAATCTCGGGTCAGAAAATAGATGTGTGGCTGCTTAGGGGTTGGTGGGGGGGAGGGGGCGGGGGTGACAGCTAAAGCATATGGGGTCTCTTACTGCGGAGACGAAAATGTTCTAAAATTGTGGTGATGGGCGCGTACCTCCGTGAAAATGCTGAAAACCATTGACTGGCATGCCTTAAATGGGTGAAGGGAATGTGAGTTACATCTCAATAAAGCTGTTGTTGTTGTTGTTTTAAATCCCGTCACATCTCGTGAAAACGGCTGGCCTGTCTGTGGACGTGGCCTCACCTTGGCCTCCGCCGCGATCCGGGGGCGGTTTAGAGCGCGGGTCCCTGGCCATACCTGGGAAAGTTAGGCAGGCACCCCAAGGCTTGGTTACCCCGTCTGTAAAATGGAAGTGATAAAACCACTGTGCGCCTCCCTGTGTTGTTGAGGGTTGAGTGTGCCCGGCCGGGTGGAGTTCAGCCAAGTTCAGCCGTGGCCCAGGGTGAGGACTCCACACGATCGCACCCGCTCTGGCCACACCTCCCGGCCCCCTGCGCTCTGCTCCCGGAGGAGCGCTGGGCGGGGCTCTTCTAAGCAGCATCCCCCCCGCCCCCATGTCCCAAAGGAGCTCTGTTTTGGTGACAACCTAGGGCCTTGGAACAGCGGCCTGGGGTTATTTATTCATCCTCCCGGCGGGGCCGGGTCCACCCCGAGGTGCTTCCGGCTCTACCAGCCGCCTCGGCTTGATGGGCCTGCACCCTGAGCAACACTCCCCCACTGCATTTGTCAGAACCACCCACATAGGTGGTGGGTGCTTCCAGCAGCCCCGCGGGGCACGTGTACCGAGCGTCTTCTGCGGACCTGGGGCTGCGCTCGGCGCTGGGGACACAGCCGCGTTAGATGCACATCTGCACCATTAAGGAGCCTCCAGCCTAGTGGCAGAGGCCTCACAGGGCAGGACACTGCATGTCCTGTCACACCAGGGGCACAGAGGGGAGCACTGAGCCCTCAGGAGTGGAAGCTGGTGGCCGGCCGCTGAGGAACGGCCAGGGTGGCGGGCAGTGCGGGTGGGGCTGCCCCCCCCCACGCCCTCCACCCTCCCCACCCCCCGGCGCTGGGGAAGCCCACAGCTCACTCAGGAAGGCCTGGTCCCTGTCATCCGCCGGGGCTGGTCCCCCAGCCTGCTCAGTGCCTCCCTGCAAGGCGGCTCTGTCATCTTCTCACTTCGGAACGCTTCCCTGAAAGCTCAGCTCAGAGAGGCGCGCTCGGCTTCCTTCTAGGTAGGAGCGAAGTCCCGGATGATCACATTGAGCGCTTTGATCGCCCTGCGTTGGAAGAGTGCAGTGAGCCACTGAATGGAGGGGGCTGTCGGTGCAGGGGGGGCAGGAGACAGCAAGCCACGTATGGCACATGACGCATCACATGGGCAGGTGCCAGCCCTGACGTGTGCAGAGGGAACACTGGACCTGAATTCGATCAGCTGTATTATTCACGATATTGACAACGCACTCCAGCCTGCGGTGATGAGCTCCTGCTGCCTGAGTTAGAAACTCTCTGCAAGATGGACCAGAGCTGGGGAGCTCAGGGGTTTCTCTCCCCCACCAGGAAACCAGCCCTATCGATCAGGGTGAGCGGGTGAGATCTGAGAGCCGTGTGGAATGTCCGTAAAAGGCCCCAGGAAAAGGGAGGAAGGAGTATTTGTGCAAGACGCTCGCCCCGTGCTTCTTTCCGGAGTGTGCTGGCAGAATTTTGCAGGGTGGATTTGAGGGCATTACCTGGACTTGTGTTAATTTTCCTCCCTCCCCCAAAGAATGGATTTGCACTTTTGTAAAGGAGCTGTGAAGAAAGAAGCAAGCGTTATATCGCCAGCTCTCAAGCGTGTATCCCCCAGCCCTTTCCAGAAGACGGGCGCAGATGCCTGATCTGTGTCCTGAGATCCTGTTTGCGGGAGAAAATGACGACTTGGCCAGCGGTCCTCGAACCTGAGTGTGTACATCAGAATCACCTCACTGGTTCAGATGCACGTGGCTGGGCTCCTCTCTGGGGCTTCCTGATTCCGCAGGACTAGGAGAGAATTTGCAATCTAACCAAATCCCGGGCAGTGCTGCTACCCTTGGCCCAGGGAACACACGTTGAGAACGAACGCCTTAGGAATTCACCAAAGCATCAGCCTGTGGTCAGAATGTAGTTAAATAAACCAGGAATCCCCTAAGAGTTTCTATAATAGATGCATTTAACCAGGATGTAATTTAATCAGGGTGTAAGCCTTATCCCAACACACTGTTTGTAACTAGCAGCGGGTAATTATCCATCATGGTCCACGATTGGTTATGTCGGTGTTCTCCATTTGTCCAGAAACGTGTTGCATCTGGGGGTTTGGCAGTGGTAGTGCAGCAGACAGACAGACCTTCCCTGGATGTGTGTCCCCACCATGTGGCCTCTGTGACATTTCCTTCCCTGAAATGTCGGGATAATAGAAGTACCTACATTGTGGGCTTGCTGTGGGTCCGACCGAATTCATCCTTACAAGGAGCTTAGACAAGGCTTGGCACGTGGTAGATACAATGCATGTGTTCATTAAACACACTTACATTCGTTTTGCACGCTGGGGTCCTGAAGGTGGCCGTGGGCAGTACTAGGCGATACAGGGGAGAAGGAGATAGGTCCATGAGGGCATCAGAAAACAACCGGTTACAACCTGCTTGAGCAGCCCAGCTAAGCTCACAAATTGCTTCTCCCCAGGTAAAGCTGGTTAGCATCGATGCAGCCGAAATAGCAGACGGCAACCCCTCGTTGGTTCTCGGGCTGGTGTGGAACATTATTCTCTTCTTCCAGGTAACTTCCTTTCCATAACACACAGCCACGATCTCCTAGAGCCTGCCTCATGCCAACAGGACAGAGTGAGGCCAGACCGAGGGAGACTGGGAGGCCCTGCTTCTGATAGAGTTTGACTTCTCTGTTTCTTGCAAAAGAACCAGAGAAATGCGGCTGCCAAAGTCCCCGTGGTTTTAATAGTGACCTGAGCTCTGTTCTCCAGAAGAGTCTAGCCATCCTCTTGGGATTTAGAGAGGTAATATTTGCTTCAGAAAATATTTTTGTTCTAAAGTGTCACAAAAACTGGGGAGTTACTTGTGATCAAAAATTGAACTTGGAGTTACTTTCATAAAATGACTCGTGCACAGCAGATGTAAATTAAAGAGCTGGAATGAAAGATAGGGGTAGAAAGAGGCATCCGTGCCAGGTCACTGTGTGCTCTCTGTCCTTGGCGGCTTCAGCCTCTGTTCAGAAATGCAGATTCTATAGGGAAACCCAGGATCTGTGGCTGGTGTTTGAAGGTGGTATTTAAAACTGCTCGAGTTCAGGGGTATCTGGGTGGCTCAGTCGGTTAAGCGTCCGACGTTGGCTCTGCACTGACAGCTCAGAGCCTGGAGCCTGCTTTGGAGTCTGTCTCCCTCTCTCTCTCTGCCCCTCCCCTGCTCACACTCTGTCTCTCTCTCTCTCTCTCAACAAAAAAATTAAAAAACAAAACAAAACAAAACAAAAAAAAACTTGAGTTCTTATCCCTGAAGAGGAGGGAGTAAGGAATCGCATCTTCTGAAATAGAAAGTCATGACTCATTATTTAGCTGTCCTCCTACGAGTAAAAATGACCTGCAGAAAGGTGACTTGCCAGAGGGGAATATGCACAAATAAGGTGTAGGGACAATAGATTCAGTTCTATGTGAGCCTTGAGCTTAAAACAACCAAAGGCTGTCTCTCTGAGCCTCAGTTTCCACATCTGTGAAATGGGAGCAGTGGTCAGCCCTGTGGGAAAGCCCTCTGTCAACTGTACAGTGTTAAATACAGGCTTCGGTTACTAATGTTTGCTATTAAACCCTCAGATACTGGAAATATTCTGTGCGAAAAGTCATGGCCTTAAATCCATCCATCCATCCATCCATCCATCCATTCATTCCGTAAATGTCTGTTGAGTTTCTATGTGTTGGGCCCTGCACACATCAAGTTCTGACTCTATGGGGTCATGGACAAGACAGTCCCATGGTATGGAGCCCTGTGGGTGAAGGTTATGGTCAGGCTGTGCGCAGGGTGTTGTCAGAATGCCAAGCGGGAGCACCTACCCCAGAGGAGGGAGGGGAGTGAGGAAGACTTCCTGGAGGAAGTGACACCAGAGCTGGGTTTTGAAGGATAAGTAGGAGTGCGTTATACCAGTTTGCTGACTTTGCTGGGCATGCAGACTCCCTGGGGGTGGTGTTGAAATGCAGACTATGATGCTGTGCGTCTGCGGCAGGGCCTGGGATTCTGCGTTTCTCACAAGGGCCATGTGGTAGGAGCCACATTTTGAGGAGCTGGGGATTTGGTGACGGAGGTAAGGGACACGTAGGCAGCAGGACCAGGACACACTTAGGCATGAGGCTCGAAACAGCATCGTGCATTCTGGGCTGACAGGCACAAGAGGAAAGGGGTAGGTGGAACCTGGCCAGGGAGACCTTGCGTGAGTGAGTGTGTGTGTGTGTGTGTGTGTGTGTGTGTGTATGTGTGTCCACGCGGCCAAATCACAAAACAGAGAGATTCTGGAAAGTGGTGACCTTCCCAGTGAGGTGTCTGCAGGCACCATAAGCCACACGAAACGGTCCGGCCACCACACGGCCATCCAGAAGCCTCTTCTGCCTGGTTGGAGACCCAGTTGTACGTGAGCTGGACCCTCACGTGCAGCTTGTTAGTGTGACAATCCCACAATCGTCAGTGTGATTTATGTGAATGATGAGATCACGGACGGCTTCTGTGTGCTGCCCCGTGTCGCGCATTAGGTTGACCTCATGCCAGGGCCATTCTTACTGGTAAGATCTCTAACGCTTCGCCTTGTGGCCTGGGTCTGGGGTCTCAAATGCCATTTTCCTTCCAGATTAAGGAGCTCACGGGCAATCTCAGCAGGAACTCTCCATCTTCCAGCCTGTCACCTGGCTCGGCGGGCACAGATTCAGACTCTTCCTTCCCACCCACACCCACCGCGGAGAGGAGCGTGGCGATATCGGTGAAGGATCAGAGGAGGGCCATCAGGACCCTGCTGGCATGGGTGCAGAGGAAAACGAGGAAGTAAGCCGTCACTCCCTGCCCCCACCCCCATGCTGTCGTCAGGCAGAGGGAGGGGGGCTTCCCTAGGAGAGGGCAGAGGATGAGGGCACCAGCATAGTATTCAATATGTGCCCGACACTTCATATAGACTCTGAGAGCAGGGAGTGCTGTGCATTTTCAGTTTCTGCACACGCAAAGCTGTATCCGCAGAGTGGTTTGCAGAAAACTAACGGGAGAATTTGAATACGAATCGAAGGGGCTTTGCCCCCTCTTAAATCCCAAAATAAGAAGGGTTTTTGGATCCTTATAACATGTACGTACTGATTGCTAAGCTTCAGGGCGTCTTTCAGGCTCTGCACCTGCTAACCCCTGATAACAAGGCTGTGACGTGGTGTGACCTCCACACTAGCAGGCCAGGGCTCTTGGCAGTTTTGTATCAGGTCTCTTACTGGCAGCCAGCTGACAGCCTCTGGGACCCTGGGCTGCAGCGGGGACAGCTGGGAAGCTAGGCCATGTGCAGTGAGAGCCACACCCGACGAGGGGCCACCCGGCTCTGCCACGTCTTCATGGTACATCACAGCCACGCCTGTGCGTCGGTAACTTATCACCGCCTGCTCCCAGGAGAGTTAGGGTGAAGTGGAGTGAGCTCAGGAAAGCACCTGGCGCTTTACCAGCGCTTAATGACCCCTCACACATCGGGTCCTTTGTCCCTGGTATATGGAGATAAAACATGAAAGAAAAAAGAAAGAGTTGGATGTTTGGATTTTGACTGAGAGGCTGAGCGTGATAGAGTGGATTAATGTAAACATCCGTTAGACGGGGTTTACAAATAAATCACCCCAAAGAAACCCCGTTGCCAGGAGGTAGGGTGACTATCACGGAGAGGATGTGTCCATGGGATCATGGGACAGTCTTGTGTCTCCATCGTGGCAGCGGTGGCGGCCACAGGGTCTGTACTTAACAAAGTGGCGTGGACTGCGTACCACCCCCATGGGAATGACACAGCCCAGTCCAAACAAGGTCTGCGGCTCCCAGGCTCGTGGCACCGTCAGCATCCCGCCTTTGATGCCACACTCAGTACACTCGGTGACGTAAGGGGGAAGCCAGGGGAAGCCGGATGGACGGCAGAGGAGTGCTCTTACTGCTTTTACAGCTTCTTGGGAATTGCAAACAATTGCTAAATAAAAATAGTTTGTAAGAGAGTTCCGTGGCCCCAGCTGGAAGCTGGGTGGCCTCCCAGGGGACAGGCTCTAAAGGAAACAGGTGCCTGGCAGTATTGACTATCTTTGCCCCTCACTTTTAAATTGGTGGTGTGATTTGTGTGAATAATGAGATAAAAATTGGTGGCTTCTGTGTGCTACCCCATGTCATGTGTTAGGTTGACCTTATGCCATGGCCATTCTTCCGGGTGAGATCTCCCGCTTCGCCATCACAGCCGCCAAGAGGTCACAGCCAGGTGGTCCCCGTTTTACAACTGAGGAGTCTGAGGGCCAGAGAGAACGTGTGACTTGTAGCCCTGGGAACACACCGGGTGGGGGTGGGGCGGCCAGGAGGCGAACTTGGGGTCTTTCTGGCTCCATTTTTGTCGCACACCCGTATTTGCTGGTTTGCCCATCACAGAAAAGCGAGCACTGTGTAGAGTTGTTGTTAACGTGTTGGGGAATCTGGGCCCATTTTGCCAGCTCACGTGTAACACACACTTTTCTATTTTGTTTCTCTGGACATGGAGATGGAGCGTTGAGTATAGCGTTCCCAGGACTCCGGGCCAGAGGCGTCCTCGCCGGCGGCTCCTGGCCCCGCTCGGAGGCCAGTGAGGCTGCCGCATGGACACCCTCACTGTGGGGGACAGGGATTCACTTCCTGACCCGCATCACGGCCGCCGCGGCCGCTCTGCTTCAGGTATGGGGTGGCGGTGCAGGACTTCGCGGGCAGCTGGAGAAGCGGGATGGCGTTCCTGGCCGTGATCAAGGCCATCGACCCCAGCCTGGTGGACATGAAGCAGGCCCTGGAAGACTCCATGCGGGAGAACCTGGAGAAGGCCTTCCGCATCGCACACGAGGCCCTTCACATCCCCAGGCTGCTGGAGCCCGAAGGTGACACTGCTGCCCCCCCTTTCTCTTTCTTCCTTTTGAACCATTTGTATCACATCTGTAACACAGGCTGTCCATGTCGAAAATTTGGGAAAATACAGGAAAATCGAATGAAGACATTTTTATGTTTCCCGTACTCCTACCCCTTAGTATTTTTCTATGCATCTCATTATAGTTTGTTTGTTTGTTTGTTTGTTTTTTACAGAATTGAGATCATTCAGTGTATGTAGACAGATGACCCTTAAACCGCACGCGCGTTGGGGTGCTGACTGCCCCCTGCCCACAGTTGAAAATCCATGTATATGGGGCCTGCCGTGGCTCAGTAGATTGAGTGTCCGACTTCAGCTCAGGTCATGATCTCGCAGATCGTGAGTTTGAGCCGCCCGTCGGGCTCACTGCTGTCAGCACAGAGCCTGCTATACAACTCTGTTCCCCCATCTCTCTCTCTCTCTGCCCATTCCCCCTCAAAAATAAACAAACATTAAAAAAAATCCACGTATAACTTCTGACCCCCCAGAAACTGAATTTCGAATAGTCTACTGTTGACCAGAAGCCTTACCAATAGCAGGAAAATTAACACGTTACGTACGTTATATGGGTGCATGCTACATTCTTACAGTAAAGGAAGCTAGAGGAAAGGAAACGTTATTAAGAAAATCGTAAGGAAGAGAAAGTGCATTTATAGTACTGTACTGATCCAAAAAATGCATATAAATGGACCCACACGATTCAAACCCGCGTTGCTCAAGGGTCCTCCGTAGCTGTGTATTTTACCGTTGTTTTTATTAAGGTTTATTGTTTTAATTCCAGTACAGTTAACGTACAGTGTGGCTAGTTTTAGGAGTGCCGTCTAGTGGCTCCACGATTCTATATATTGCTCAGTGTGCAACATGATAAGTGTACTCTTCATCCCCATCACCTATTGGTATTTTACTTTTTTTACTTGCCATTAAGTACATTAATTAATTAATTATGTCCTTAATTATGACATAAGCACTCTGCCTGTTGCTGTCATGTCTTTGTTATATGTTTTTATGGCTGCACAATGGTCCATCTAGGGGGCATCATAAAATTTACTTAGGTCTTCCACGGGTAGACATTGAAGTTTTTCCAGAAGAGTCCTGTTTCTATACAACATGCAGTAAACCTCTTGCTGAATAGTGCTCAGGGTGCATCTCAAGGTTATTTCCTTCATGACCAGATCCCGTGCATGGAATACCAGAGTAGAAAAGTACATGCCTTTTTAAGGCGCTTGGCTGCCTGTCAGATTGATTTCCACGTGACTTGGGCTGCTCTGGGACTCCCTCCAGCAGGGAGTCAGGGTCACGGCTCACCGGACTCGCTGATGGGGCCAGCCGAGTGCTGGCTGCTCCCGGTGGGGGAATTCAGACAGGAGGGACCAGGGGACAGCCTTGGGAAGGAGGAATCGTGGATTCTACTTCCCACCTCTTCTCTTCATCAGCCAGATGTGAGACTTTAGCCACATGATCCATCCCCTCTGGGCGCCCCTCTCCTCAAGCATAAAATAAAGAGGAAAAACCTCAGTGGTCTTCGGGGCTTTTCCCTAGCAAGCGTCCCTTGACCCTGTTTAAAACTCCCGTGGGACGCCTGGGTGGCTCAGTCGGTTAAGCGTCCAACTTCAGCTCAGGTTATGATCTCACCGTTGGTGAGTTCGAGCTCTACTTTGGGCTCTGCTGACAGCTCAGAGCCTGGAGCCTGCTTTGGATTCTGTATCTCCCTCTCTCTCTACCCCTCCCCAGCTCGTGCTCTGTCTCTCTCTCAAAAATGAATAAATATTTAAAAAAAAATTAAAACTCCCATGCTGCTCGTCCTTCTGACTCCTGTGTCTCTCTCCACAGACATCATGGTTGACACCCCAGATGAGCAGTCCATCGTGACTTACGTGGCACAATTTCTGGAACATTTCCCGGACCTGGAGGCTGTATGTTGTTTCCTTACCTTTGATTCAGAAACGATTTCCCTCCGCTGGCTGTCAGATGGAGCTCTGATGAAATGAGCAGTAATAATCAAAACTGGGACTCAAGTCCCCTGAAGGTTGCCTTGGTGCATTTTAATTTCAGAATCATGGATGAGACGCTTTACATTTATTCTCTTATCATTTTTAAATGTTTATTTTATTTTTGAGAGAGAGACCGAGCACACGAGTGAGCAGGGGAGGGACAGAGAGAGAGGGAGACGGAGAACCCCAAGCGGGCTCTACGTTGTCAGCGCACAGCCCGACGTGAGGCTTGAACCCACAGACCATGAGATCATGACCTGAGCCGAGACCAAGAGTCAGATGCTTAACTGACTGAGCTGTGCAGGCGCCATCAGATGATTTACATTTAACAGCAGGATGGGAAGTTGGACAGCCATCCCTCTTGCAAACGTCTTCCCCTACTACACTTGACTAAGACTATAAAGGATGCTCCCTTGTAATGGGAATCGGACACCTGACTCTTTAGCTGTCAGATGGAACATTCTAGCAGTTTACCGGATTTTATCTGAGTGTGAAAAATTATAAAGGACAGTGACATTTGAAAAGCAAGTCTTCTGGGGCACCTGGTGGCTCCGTGGATTAAGCATCCGACTTCAGCTCAGGTCATGATCTCACAGTCAGTGAGTTCGGGCCCCGCATCGGATTCTGTGCTGACGGCTCAGAGCCTGGACCCTGCTTTTGATTCTGTGTCTCCTTCTCTCTCTGCTCCTCCCTCGCTCGCTCTCTGTCTCTCTCTGTCTTTTAAGAATGAATAAATGTTTAAAAAAGTTTTTTTAAAAAGCACATCTTCTTAAAAAAAGAAGAAAAGCACAATTTCTGATTTTCAGAATCCCAGACTGCACTTGGAGCCAAATCAGACCTTTCAGAAGTTGTCATAGCTCCAAGCTCAGCCTTGAGGTGATACAAGTGACAGCACCAATGTGACAACAGACCTTTCTTGAAAGCATTGGTGATTGACTGTGCTCGCTCAGGGCGACTCAGCCATAAGCTGGAATGATGAAAGTCCCTGACCTTGTACCGCTTTGTCCTATGAGCCCAGACAGTCACCACGCAAGCAAACACATAATTTGGGATAATGGGAGGTACTAGACAGAAATAAAATTAGCACGAAGAGCTCATGCGCACAGGGGGAGGAGGGCTGCACTTTGCGCTGGAGGCCAGTCAGGGAAGCGCCCTGCGTGCGTATCCGGGGTGACCGCCCTCACGATCAGACACGGCTTGATGTCATTATCCTCATAGATGAGAACGCAGATCGTTGAAGAAGCTCACGGGCCTCTCCAGGATCACAGCTCCCAAGTATAGCTTCCACGGGTAGACATTGAGGTTGTTTCGAAAAGAGTCATGTTTCTATACAACACGCGGTAAACCTCTTACAGAATAGAGCTCGGGGCGCATCACAGGATTATTTCCTTTGGGACTAGAAGGAAATATTTCCACGGACACATGGAATACCAGAGTAGGAAAGTGCATGCCTTTTTAAGGCACTTGGCTGCCTGTCAAGGCTGGGGTCTGACCCCGGCTCTCTGTGACTCCACACTTCTGGCTCTTGGGTCCCTGACAACCTACGGCTGAAACTGAGGCCCCATTTTGTGCAGCTCAAAAGAGCCAGATGGGGTCCTCCTTGGCCACGGCTTTGATTCCATTCCCTTTCTGCTGGCCCGTGGCCCATCAGTCCCTGAACCACAGATCACTTCCCAGGGAGCTTTAGAAGAAGGAATTCCGTGGGCTGGAAGTGGCAGTTCTGCCACTTGAAGCTGTGTGACCTTGAGCTGCTTGCTTAGTGTCGCTGATACAAGTCTGTATGAGGTGTCATCAGTGAAATGAAAATCTTACCCGCACTTCAGAGTGGTGTCAAGAATAAGTAGATGGTGTAGAGTGCCCAGTCTTCTGCCTGCTACAACAGTCAATGCTCAGCAAATGGCAGTAATTGTCACTGTTTTTTAATTCAGTTTTCCTAGGCCGTTGCTAGATTTGGAAATAGGAGACAGCAGGGCTTTTATTAGCCCTGAGTTCTAGAGCTGTAGGCAGAGTTCGAAATCGGCTGAAACTTACCATGTCTGTGTGAGTCAGGGTCACAGCCACGATGCAGCTCATCTAACACTTGGATCTCCCCAGTGCTGGGGTCCCAGGTGGGGGCTGGGAAGGGAGAGATTGAATGAAATATGACACCTGGGGAAAGTGGTTCTGATTCACAGACACAGTGGACCCCTGGAGAACTGGCCATGTACTTCCCCAGGGGAATACAGATGGCAAGTCCCGGCGAATCTAGACACCCACTGAACTATTCCTGAACAATTCAGCTGAGTTTAGTTCATTTTATTTACTTATTTTAAATGTTTATTCATTTATTTTGAGAGAGTGCTCAGAGGAGGGTCAGAGAGAGAGATAATCCCAAGTAGGCTCTGCTGTCAGTGTGGAGCCTGATGCCGGGCTTGATCTCATGAACCGGGAGATCATGACCTGAACTGAAATCAAGAGTCAGATGCTTAACTGACTGAGCCACCCAGGCGCCCCAAGTTTAGTTCATTTTAATAAGCCTTTGGTAAGCCCTGGTCAGCCATGTACCAGACCCTGCCCCTAACTTTATGGCCCAAAATATGGTTTATTTGGGTAAATATATCATAAGTACTTGGAAAGAATGTCTTATACAGTGACACATCCTCTCTCTCTCTCAAAAGAAAAAAAAAAAGGAAAAGAAAAAGAAAGAATTGACATTCTTTCAATACCAATTAGGTTGAGTCAGTTAATATGCTCTTTTTTTTTTTTTTTTTTTGATTTCTAGGAGAGAGAGAGAGAGCATGAGCAGGGGAGGGTCAGAGAGAGAGGGAGATACAGACTCTGAAATAGGCTCCAGGCTCTGAGCTGGCAGTCAGCACAGAGCCCGACGCGGGGCTCGAACCTACGAACCGCGAGATCATGACCTAAGCGAAAGTCAGACGCTTAACCAACGAAGCCACCCAGGCGCCCCTAATATGCTCTTCTAATATTCTGTACACATACTATGTTTTTCCTACATTTCCTGTCAGCGTGAGGGGGAAAAGGTTAAAAACTCTCCCACTTGGGGCTGTGGATTTGTTTCTTGGTTCTGTTAGTGTTTGCTTTACGGTGTCCACGCTATGCTATACATGCACGCACATTTAAGATTGTTGTATCTTCCTGATGGCTCGGTCATTGTATTTTTCCGCAATTTCAACCTCTGCTTGGAAGTCTACTTTATGTGATAAGATTCCAGCTTTCTTATGATTAGTGTAAGCATGATAGATCTCTTTCTCTTTCCCTTCCGGTGTGTGTGCTCATATTTAAAGCCTATCTCTTGTAAGTAGTATACAATTCGGTCTTATTTTTTATCTATTCTGACAAGAATTAATGTGTCACCTTATTAGCGTATTTCCCAACTATTTACATAGATTTAACCTCCCATCATGATTATTGATTTCATGGCCATCCCTGTTCTATGCTCCTTTGTCCTTCCTACCTAACATTTTTTGGATTATTAGATAATTGGTTTTGGTTTCTGTCGTACCTCCTCTTTTGGCTTTTTGGCCACAACTTCTCATTTTATCTTTGAAGTAGTTTCTCTAGGGATAAAAAAAACTTACCTTGAACCTACTTTAGACTGCCTTGAATTACTATTATACCACTTAACAGTAAAACACGCATTTTAGGCATTTTAGGCATCTTTACGTAACAGTGTAATTCCATTCACTTCTCTATTCCTTTGTGCTATGATTGTCATTTACTTTACTTCTACATTTGTTTTAATGGCCAATGCTTTGTTCTTATTATTGCTTTCAACAGTCAGGAGACTTTTTAAGGAGAGCTTTTAAATGGTCTTCTATATTGACCATATAGTTAGCAATTTAGGTACTTTTCATTCCCTCTTTCAGATCCAAGCTTCCATTTGTGGTCACTTTCCTTTAGCCTCCAGAACTACTTTCCTTTGTATTTCTTGTAGTCTTTGTTAAATCATTACTTTTGGAGTCTTTTATTTGCTAGTTCTAACCCTGGGCGGTATTTGAGTCTACATCTAATGATTGTTGTTTCTCTTGATTGTGGGTCTCATTCTCTTGCTTCTCCATGTCTGAAAACTTCTTATTTTGTGCCAGACCTGGTATAAAAAAGAAGAGTAACGACTGAGGCAGCCTCCATTTTCCCCCCAGAGAAGGTGTAGCCTTTTCCCAAACCAGGATCTGATTGAGGAACTGATTGTTTTGGCTTTCTCAGGAGTCGGTAGCAGCTACGCCGCAGTTTTAATGTCAGCTCTCTGGTTTCAAATGATTTTCAGATGAGGTCAGCCGACTCTCTCTGCCAGGGCACTGGGAGCCAAGCGCTACAAGGCTGCTCTCTGCTTTTTGGCTCTGCTCTTACTCTCAGCTGTTTCTCACTTAACAAACACCCCTGTGTGTTGAGAATTAGTATATGAAGAGAATTGGTTTTGTATTGGGGGCCCCTCCATATTGGATCTCTCACGCTGGCCCGTGCAGTCAGTAAAGATGATCTTGGGTAAGTTCACTCTCCTATCCATACTCAGACGAGTCAGGAGCCCACTAGTCTGAAGCAGCTGACACTCACATAGGAAAGGCTCACCCTTCCCTAGGGTTCCATTTGTTGAGATTTCTTGGCCTCCATAGTTTTTAAAAACCCATTTTTTTTTAGCATGTCTGGTGTTTTCACGTTTCAGCAGGAGCATTCATCTGCCTCTCTTAAATGTTTTTTTAATGTTTTTTATTTATTTCTAGGAGAGAGAGAGAGACAGCGTGAGCAGGGGAGGGTCAGAGAGAGAGGGAGTCACAGACTCTGAAACAGGCTCCAGGCTCCGAGCTGGCAGTCAGCACAGAGCCTGACACGGGGCTCGAACCCACGAACCGCGAGATCATGACCTAAGCGAAAGTTGGATGCTTAACCGACTAAGCCACCCAAGCGCCCCTCCATCTGCCTCTCTTAATTAGAGTACTTCTTGCGTTCATTCTGAAATGGCTTTTTCCACGCTGGTTTCTGTTGTATGAGGGGGGAATAGACACTGTACTCAGACACTCCTCTGATTGATTTCATGTCATCCTACGTCTCTTCCCAGGAGGATTTCGTGGATTCGGATAAAGAAGCCCCTATCGAGTCCACCTTTGTCCGCATCAAAGAAACACCTTCTGAACAGGAGAGCACAGTCTTCCTTCTGACCGAAAATGGCGAGCGAGCCTACACCATCAACCACGAAGCCAGCCACCCGCCGCCCTCCAAAGTCTTTGTCTGTGACAAGTCCGAGAGCGCGAAGGAGCGCTTCCTGGATGGTGTGCCCAGTCGGGCGCTGACAGACAGCTCCACCGAGTTCATGCACCAGATCATTGACCAGGCCCTCCAAGGGGTCCCAGGGAAGGCCAGCAGCACCAGTGAGCCGTCTCCAGAATCTTCCATCTTATCATCCAGAAAGGACAACCGGAGGTCCAACTCTTTGCCAGTCAAGAAGACCGTGCACTTCGAGGCGGACACGCTCAAGGATGCTTCTTGCAGTAAAGACCCTTTCTACGGTCAAGACCTTCGCTTTGAAGGGAGCCCGAGAGGGACAAAGGACTCGTTGCTGAAGCAGGATGGGGACGTCCTGGCAGTTGAGATTGCCGAGGAAAAGCTGAAACCGGAATCCCCAAAGGTTTCGGAAGCAGCCTCTGATGAGTCGCCTGGTGACGAGTCTTCGGTGCACGGGGAGATCAATCATTCGCAGACTTCCAAGAGTTGCCCCTCATGGAACGGGTCACCAGAGGGTGCAGCCGACGGTGGGGAGGAGGAGAGTCGTCCCCTGTCGCCCCTCGGGGACAACACCGTTATAGCTGACTCCTTGCAGATCAAGGTCAAGCTGCTGACCGTAGAAGCGATGGACGAGGAAGACTGTTTTGAAGGCATACCTTTAAAAGCCTCGAAGTTCAACAGCGACCTAATAGATTTTGCCTCGACCAGCCAGGCCTTCGGTGAGGTTCCTGAGCCTCATGAGAAGAAACCTGTCGAGGAAGAGGTTTCGGAGAATCGTGCTGAGCGGTTGGGGAAGAGGAGAAGTAAATCCGCGCACCAGAGGAAGGACTCGGACCAGTCCCCAGAGAGGCCTGACAAGCAGGACCCTGGGCAAGAAGACCAAGGCTGCTCTTTGGCCCCCGAGGAGGCGCCGGTGGATAGAAAGCCGGAAGTGTACGAGAAGCCCAAGCGCAAGTCCACACGGCGCCGTCAGGGCGAGGACGAGGTGGAGAACGTCGGGCCGCAGGGGCTGGGCGGGGAGCTGCCCTCTGACCCCCCGAGCAGCAGTGCCAGCCTGGAGACCCTGCGCAGCCGCAGCGAGGAAGGCCTGGACTTCAGGCCCTCCCCGCCCTTGTCCAAGGTCTCCGTCATTCCCCACGAGCTTTTCTACTACCCGCACTACGAGGTGCCCTTGGCTGCTGTGTTGGAGGCTTATGCGGAAGGCTCGGAGGATTTGAAACCCGAGGACCTGGATATGGAGGAGTCAGAGGACTATCTGTGTGATCTGGGGCCCGGGGACGAGGTGGAGGAGGCGGAGGAGGCCAGGGACGAGGTCGAGGAGGCCGAGGTCTCTCGGAACAGTTGTAGCTTCGAGGAGGTCCCCAAGGCCATCATCCCGGCCCCGAGTACCGACAGGGGTGCAGAGGGCACCGGACCAGCCTTGGAGCCCGCGCCCCCGTCTCCACAGGAAGACCACCAGCAAGAGGAGACCCAAGAGAGTGGCTCTGTGGAGGGCCATCAGGTACGGGACCCCTGGGCCCTGCACGGGGATTCGGCTTTCCTCTGGGGCTCCGCTGCAGCCTCCACTAGGGGGCGCTTCAGCCAGTTTAAGGAGGCGTTCCTTCACTCAGGCTCCGACCAAGGGAAGGGCTGGCCCCTGAGAGGAGCCCTCCTGAGAGTGTGGGCCTTGGGTGCCCCCCTGGCCTCCCGGAGCCCCGCCCCTGCCCACAAGGCCGCCAAGAGAAGGGAATGAGGCTGTGTTTGAGGGCCCAGTGTCATAGCAGTAATAATTGGAAATGGTGACTGTAGCCACACCTACTGTGTGCTTAGCAAACCCTGGGTCCCGCCTCCCGCCGCCCCAGAAAACCTCACATCTGACTCGCGCCCTTCTTTTTGAAGGTTGCCTGTTGGCACAGTTGTCTGGCCCCTGGGCTTAGAAGTGGGGGACACGCACTTCGAATTTTAGCAACTGAGCCCACGCTTGTCTGCCACTTTGTGTCCCCATTTCATCTGGCCCGGCAGCTCCAGGGGCCATCGGCGTGGGCAGCGATAGGGTGCAGGGGGCCCTGACCCACCCCTCCTCTTCGTCCTTTCCCTTCCCTCCCCTCCAGCCAAGCCAGCCTCCCCCCACCTCCCAGGCACACCACAGTTTGCTCTGCCCCTCCCCCCATATGACACTTGGCAAGGACTCATTCCTCTTCCAAGCCCAGTGCTAATGACGCCTCCTCCCAGGAGCCTTCCCAGCTTCTCCCTGGGCAGTTGTTTCTAGTCTATAGCCAGTGACACAGGACAGCTCTCTACTCTTCTCCCTAACCTGGTTTGGTGGCTTGTGATTTTCCCTCCCAGGAGGGAGTGAGGGCTGGTGTTTTAATCCTCAGATTCTGGAGAGCAGCCCGGCAAGGCTGGCGGTGCAGGAAACAAAGGTGGATCGCATGACGGTTTGGGCAGGGGGTGGGGGGGCATAAGGTGGACACAGGGTAAATTAAACACCAAGGTAAATGATGGAGCTCTGGCTCATGGCAGGGGAGCATCTAGGCCGAGCGAAGGACTGGAAGGTGCTCTGCAAGAGAAAGGGACATCAGTAGCCTTAAGAGACATTTAGGGTCTAGATAGACCAGAAGTGGGAGCTGGGTGGAACAGAATTCTCAGACACTGACAGCCAAGAGGCAAGCAGAGCGGGACCACCGTGCTCTGTCTGCCTTTGGGTGGAAAAGAGAGTGGGGTGGCTCCGCGGGCACCAGAACCCACCTGCCACCTGCCACTTCTGCCCCCAGGGAGAGGACCCCAGTCCCGGGCCTCCCCCCTCCCGCCTGCCATCTTCCGACTTGCTGGAAGGCAGCCCAGCCCAGCAACCTCTGCCAGCAGGGGCCCCAAGATCCATCGGGGTAGAACTGGCCCTCGGTGAGATGGTGTCTTGGAGTCCCCAGGCTGGGGGACCGTGACACCAACTGCGGCGATGCTCTGGACAGCAGATCTCTTAGGACCAAAGAAAGGCGACCCAGTGGGTGGCAGGACGTAAGCCTACGTTGCTTTCCTGCCCCTCTGTGCTATTTAAAATGGCTTATTAGCAGCCAGTTCCTCTCCCCGGACTGACTGACTGCAGCCTGCAGACACGCCGCTTCCTTCTCTCCTGCGTCACAAAGAGGAGAGGCGTTTGCCAAAAGCAGGTTGTGCTTGTCCGTGTGCCCAGCATGCGGACAGGTGGTTTGGGGGGTGGCGGAAGGAGCCCTGAGCCGGAAGTGAGACAGAGTGGTGTAGATTTCAATCCGCCTCACACTGAACGGGGCGTGGGCCCTGAGGAGAGCTTCCGTTCCTGGGCACAGTTTGCCACTGTCCGCGTCTCGGGCTCGGAGCTGCCTCCTCTGGCTGCCCCGCATCCAACGAGCAGGCACCCCCTGCACCCAAGTGCACTGGTCCTTGGCTCCCCGATGTAGCCTGGGTAGTCCTGTGGGTGAGCAGAGGGAGGGCCTGTCGCCCAAGATGATGGGTGAGGTCTGCCTGGCAGACAAGATGACACCGAAGCCTTCCTCTGATACCTGACCCTTCTTTTAAAAAGGAAAAAAAACGGGGTGCCTGGGTGGCTCGGTCATATAAGCATCTAACTTCGGCTCAGGTCCTGATCACATGGTTTGTGGGTTTGAGCCCCATGTCGGGCTCTGTGCTGACAGCTCGGAGTCTGAAGCCTGCGTCGGATTCTGTCTCCCTCTCTCTCTGCCCCCACTCCACTCAGGCTTGTCTCTCTCTCTCAAAAATAAATAAACATTACAAAAATTTTAAAAAAGGAAAAATAAACTTTCCAATGAGATCAGAAAATGGAAAGTTTCTTCTTCTAGTCTTTAAAAAAAAGTCTTTTCGGAGCACCTGGGTGGCTCAGTTGGTTAAGCGTCCGACTTCGGCTCAGGTCATGATCTCACGGTTCATGAGTTCGAGCCCCGCGTCCGGCTCTGTGCTGACAACCAGTTCAGAGCCTGGAGCCTGTTTTGGATTCTGTCTCCCTTTCTCTCTGACCCTCCCCTGTTCACACTGTCTCTCTTCCCCCTGCCTTTGCTGGGTCACATCTCTGGCATTTATTTGACAAGGAAGATGCTTTGACTGTGGTCCACATTAGAAAAATTTAAAAAATAATTAAAAAGGTAAATTAAAAAATGGGGACAAATAAATTTTAAAAAGGGGGAAGATGTCTTCCCATAAGCTATCTGTTTGCCGGTGTGTGTACCTCTCCCGGCCCAGGGGCCACGTTTGCACCTGTTGGCCCACCTGGCTTCTAGCATTCGCTCCTCTCTTTAAGTGGGTGATGGCTGTGTGAGGGGCCCAGCCATCGCCCAACCGTATGGAACATCATTCACAGTAAATACTGTGTGGTATAGTGAAAAGAGACAGATAGTTATTACACCCATTTGACAGATGAGGAAACTGAGGGGGAGAGAGAAATAAAGTCGGTTGCTTAAGGTAACTCACACAGCCAGATCTTAGGGACTCTGAAACCCATGCTGTGTGTACAGTCTGTGGCCTTTGCACTCTTGCCCCCGGAGCCGGAGCCTGAGCCATTGTGGGGGTGGGCCTCCCTCCCATGGCAGGCTGTGCTGGAAGGAGTCCCCCGGAGGGGGCGCCCTAGCTTCCTGGAATTCAGGTGGAACGGAGCATCGCTAGGGGAAGGGGCGCGGCATCATGCACTCAGCACGCAGCCTGAAACGCTGACTTGTATCTGGTTGTCTGTGTCCTTAAGTCCCAGGAATTCGGAAACTCGGGAAACTTAGCAAACTCTTTAGAAGAAAAGGTAATGGGAGAATCAACCAGCAGTAAAAAGAAGGAAAAAAGGAAGCACGTGGACCACGTAGAAAGTTCAATGTTTATAGCGCCCGGCACCGTCCGATCCTCAGATGACCTAGAAGAAGACACTGGTGACCACAAAGTGCTCTCCAGGTATTTTATCACTGTCCTCTCACCCTAGGGACCGAGCTCGAGGCTTACTCCCTGAACTTGTATCATTCTTGGTTTCTGACTTAGGGGGGCAGGTGCATGGGGAGACCGGACAGCCAGACAGCAAGGGAAACACAGGTTCAAGGGAAACAGGTTCATACGAAAATTCATCTGGCCACTTGGTCGTTTGCCGGAATCAGAGACAGACCATCCTCATTCTTTGCATCCTGCCCCCCCACCCTGCCCCCACCTTGCCACCCCCAGCCCCACTCGCACGCAGCAGGGCCAGGCGGACCCAAAGCCTGCCATCTCCTCACTCAACAGTACCTTTGGGTGGAAGCTGGCAGTGGGCAGCGAGGTGGTAGAGCCGTGGGGGGTGTGGGGGGAGACGGTACAGACTTAGGCTCTGCGGACACCCCAGCCCCCCGAAGCCCCCTGGCTGGGCTAGGTAGAGACCCAGCCAAGCCATCTATAAGCATCTCACGGAATTCAAAGCAACACACTCCATAGGCAGTTGTGGGGGGACCATTGATGGCTGTCACACGGAAGCTGGGCGCTAATGACGTGGCTTCACCCGTGAATTTGGGTCCCAGGAAGTAAGCTGGTTGACTTCTCTTGGGAGAAGGGGGCAGGGAGCATAATCGGCTCTAACTGATGTCCGGGAAGCTTGGAGTCCCTATCTCCTCTGTCACTCCGAGGCCACCAGGCAGCCGGCTTGGTCCCAGGGAGAGCATTTAGCTGCTGAATGTCAGATGATCCTGGTTTCTCTCCCTCGTCACTCATCGTCACCAAGGCCACTGTTTGCCCTGCCCTAATGTGTTCAAGCATTTCACATACGTTCCCTCGTTAATTCTCACAGCAGCGCTTTAGGCAGGTAGGAGGGACTATGCATCATCGCCGTGGGCTTGGGGTGGGGGTGAGGGTTCGGGGGCACCTCCCAGCCTAGGAGATGTCAGAGCTGGGGTCTTGGATTCAGACTTGTCAGACCCCATGACCCACATTCTTCCCGTGACCCTCACCACCGTGCCGGTGGTGGCTGAGCCACCCTGGCTGCAAAAAGGAAATCATATATGGAGGTCAGCATCTGGGGAGGAGGTGGGGAGAAGCCAGTGCAGAGAGAACCAGAAGCAACAGCTGGCGATGTCTTGTTTTCCCCTCCCCTCTGCTTTGCGCCTGGGCTCCCCTCCCCTCTGCGCCTGGGCTCCAGGGAACACAAGGAAAATAGGCGAGGGCCCCGGTGAGGAGGGTTCAGGCGCAGCGGAATCCTGCTGCCCGCTTTGCCTGGGACCCCCGGGGTCCCTCTCCCTGCGGAGGCCGGGTCATGACCGTCCAGCAGACATCCGGGTCCTGGCGTGTAGCTGGACCCGGCTCTAAGTGCAGGTGGCCCGCATAGGCAGGTGGCCCAGACTGTCACTCTTCACTGTGGGAAGAGGCAGGCACGGCTCCAGCCCCCAGGAGCTTGGGCTGGCGGGAGGGAAGGCGAGCCCCCCCCCTTCTGTGCTGGAACTGAGGGGAGCACCTTAGGTGCCAAGAGGCACGTGTGGATTTCACCTGTGGACCTCAGCGGCAGGTGGAGGGGTTCGGGGTCGCCCGCAGGCCCAGATTCCCTCGGTACAGAAGGATAGTGGGATCTGGACTTGGGAGAGAAGGCGTTTGGGTGGGAGAAGCGGCCTGAGCAAACAGCTGGCACTCAGCTGCCACCCCAGGACATGTTGGCCAGATGTGAGGGGGTCGGGAGAAGCAGGGGGAGTTTTGGGGGAATCGAGCATCTTGACCTGCGACAGCCAGACATCAAGCAAAACCCGTCCCAGTGGAGGTGAGCCAGAGGGGTGAGCGTTCTGTCGCCGTATGTGGGAGGGAGGCCGGGTCGACTCTTCCCGCAGAGGTTTGACTCATGTGCGTGTCGATCTGTGTCGAGCAGACAGCCGTCCCCTCGGCGATGGCGGCCCCTCCCACTCGGGCAAAGTTGTAATTATCACACAGCATGTTAGCCGAGGTGAAGGCTGCGCGCCAACGAGGCAAATGGCGCAGGGGTGTGGTCACGGAAGGAACGAGTGAGGCCCCCGGGGAGCCCCTCCCCTGTGCCAAGCTGTCTCACCTGCTGGCTGCAGCCCAGCGGGTGCCACCACCTCCTGTTGTGACCCGGAAAGTGAGTTCAGAGAAGTCAGTGCCCGGCCCAAAGCTGTTGAACTAGACAGAGCCCCGGGCACCTTGCTGCCAGGCATGGCATGTTTTCCTGGCCATATGTTGATTCAGTCACCCTTGGCAGTTCCCATTGTTCTAGGCAGAGAGGCCCATTGTTCCAGAGCCTGCAGGACCCCCACACCCACCCCAGCTCATCTGTGGCCACTCTAGGTCACCTCTGCCCTCCTCCCCAGCCTGACCAAGCACCTTGGCCTTCATTGAGATCCTTCAGCGCCCCCTCAAGCTCTTTTGCCTGTGAGGACCCTCTGTCCCCAGCCTGTTCCCCAGCTTGCTCCTGGGTTTTACCTCCACTACCACTTCCTCCAGGCAGCCTTCTTAGATTCCTCCAGACTACTTTTAATCCCGCTTTATAGGTTCTTACAGTCTCTACTCTGTTTCTTCATCACATTAACCAAAACAGGAATTTCTCGAATTATTTGGGTAAGGATGTATTTATCATCTGCTCTCACCCCGGACGGTGAGGCAGCTCCCTGGAGGCCGGGGAGGGCACCAGGCAGAGCTCCAGCGCTCGGCACCACACCTGGCCTGCAGTTGGCCTTTAATACAGATTCCGGGGGTGAAGGTGAATAAATGAATGCATTGCTCTCCCGGTCTGTGGAGGGTGGGGTTCTGAGGAGCCCGGCCCTCAGCTGCTCGTCCCAGTGCCTAGCACACAGTAGGCGCTCGATAATGCTGGCTGGGAGGAGGGAGTTCGGGATGCAAATGCGAATGGGCCTCCCGCGGATGGTACTAGAACATAGAAACCACCCGCAAGAAGGTACGCTGGAAACTAGAGGGACAGGGAGAGCAGGAGCCCTTCCTGCTGCTGATGCACTTTTTTCAGGAAAATAGGATAAGCAGGTGGGAGTTACCGCGTCTCCAGGTACTCCTGTGAGTTGAGTCAACACTTAGGGGGCATGGACATTGCTGGGGCCCAGGCACCTGACGCGCTCTCTCTATGTGGTGCATCATGTCTGGTATCTGTGCTGTAATACTAGCCTTTGGATTGCAGATGGGGACTAAAGTTTCCCTAGGCTCGCCCAGTGCCTGGCACATAGTAGGTGTTTTATACCTATTAGCTGGAAACATGCCCAGTACAGGGGAAGAGCTTGGTGAAGATCCAGTGGGCAGGAATACCATGGCTGCCCATGGTGAATTCCCTGGTCAAAACTCTTGGGTCAAATGCCTTTTTCTTGGACCCCTGGATGCACATAGTAGGTTTGCCTCGAGGAAACTGAGAAGATTGTCTCTGACCCCGAACACCTGGTTCTCTTGTTGAGCGGCAAGACGGGGCCACTGGGACCTGACGTATACCGTACTTCCCACCAATGCCCCAACGCCGCAGCCCCATGAAGTAGTAGGGGTGGGGCTAATAACCCATTTTACAGATGAGCAAAACTGATTCGAGACATAAAACACTTGGCTAACGTTGCCAGCTAATCAACCAGGAGCCAGGATACAGCCCAGGCCACTGGCTGGGTATCTTTTGCCGCAGCCCTGGGTGAACCAACTTTAGTGGATGATCAGAGATACATTCCCCATCAGCCTCAAAGACATGGTCAGAAAATTAGCCTCCTTGTGCATGAAAGAAAAAAAGGTGCAGATACCTGAGAGCTGGACGGAGAGCAGCCCTGTGCCTAGAAAGCACTAGAAAGGGGGTCTGGATAGCAGGTCTCAGCCCAGGTCTGACACGAGCGTTCAGAGGACCTTTGGCAACTCCCAGACCTTGGGGTGCTTGGAGAAGGGCCTCCGTTCCTTCCCGGAAACCCTATGACTTTAAAAAATACGTGGTCTGCTTTCTATTTAAAATGCTCAGTTGTTTTTATTCTTGTAGATGAGATTCCAGTGTGTCTCTCTAATATCCGTCCTACTATTTGTAAGCACACTCCAACCCACGTGGGCATATTGGATACAATCTCTCATTTCCGTTGCTGGGTCTGAGGTCATGGCTTGCCTAAATCCACGTGCGGAAGGCTCGGGGTGGGGGTGGCTGTACGCCGAGCTATGGAGACCTCCCGGTGGCACCAATTCAAAACGTGTGTTTATTTTTCAGGACTAGTCACAGTGACTCCAGCATTTACATTCGACGACATACTAACAGGTCTTTGGAATCGGTTAGTATGTGAATTTCTTCTTCTGCTGCATGGCCCCCCCCGCTAATCAATCCGTTTCCGTCCTTCCTCCTCCCAGCCCAGAGCTTTGAAATTACTGATGCGCAGCAAACCCACTTTTGGATAGAAGACAAGCAAATTCAAACCTTGTCGTTAGGCACAGTCCAACCGGATGTCCAATTGGGGCTCTAGGGGATGTAAATAAAGTGCTGATTGTAAAGCTCGAAGTCCTCTTTGTTGTACAAAACGCATCCAAGACCTTCCACCCAGCCCCGCACACACAGTAGAAAGATCGCCCTCAAAGACAGAAGTGCATTGTGGGTGGTCTACTTTACCTTTGCAGCTACTTAGCTCTGGATGTGTTGGGACCCCAAGCACCATGGCCCCATTCGGGTTGTGGGTCATGAGGCACCAGCCGGGGGGGTTTGGGGGGTTGAGGCACCAGCCGGGTGGGGGGGGGTTGGGCGAGAGGGCAGAACACCACAGAGTGTCAGTCAGCAGTTGATTTGGGAACTGTTTACAAATATTGAGAAAAAGCGTGGCATGCTCGGCTTTGTATGTTTAAAATCGTTTTATTTTCTGTTTCAGAGATTTCATCTTTACTAATTGGGTTGCGGGGGTTTTGTTTATAAATTTCACTGTAGGACCATTTTAACTATGTTCAATTGAGGAATGCAGCAGATCTGGATGACAGAAGAAACCGAACGTTAACCAGGTCGGTGCCTTTACTCCGAGATCTGTGGGGCTTAAGATGTTTCTTTCTTTTTCAAGTATGCAGCCTACCTGGTGGGGCTGGGGGGGGTGGGGAGAGGGGGGATGGCTACACTTAGGCTTCCTTGATGGCCATAGTAACAGTCTGAGGTCACACCTGCTCCAGAGCAAATGAACAGACGCAGGAGGGCGGGGGAAACTGATGAACGCTGGTGAGCGGGGCTCAGAAAAGGGGCTTGCGGTTAAAGCCGGGTCTGGGTCACGAGCCCGAAGCTGCATTTATACGCTGCCCGGGTAGAGCCTGGCAGTAGTGACGCAAGGCTGTGTGTGTTCTCTGCGCGTTACACCTGACGACGTGTCTGTTCTGTGTCTCCACTGCAGGTACAATACTCAGAAGCTCACTGAGCTGATGTTACAGTTTTATGGCATCAGAGCAGACATGAAGAGGGAGTGCAAACATACCAAGATGTCTCTGAAAGTATTTCTTGCCGTTCGAGAACTAGATGGCGTAGTCTGATATTGCTGAATTGCTGTTTAGGACCTAGGAAACCAGAGCAGTCTCGAAAACTCTGACAATCCTGAGATGCTCCCATCCCTGTTAAAGTTATTGAATCACTTAATTTCATTAATTTTTTTTTTTTCTGGTAAATATTTGCCACGGATTTCAATTGGCGTGGTAGGTCTTAGATGATTAGAATGGAAAGTCTCTCTGAGTATCTTCTAACACCCACAAGTGTAATCGTCAGAAGCTCACCCCTGTCTGGCTTTTAAAAAAAGAGGCAAGACATATTTCCCTCCCCTGCCATAAGATGGAAATGTTAACTCACGCGGTCCACCAGGCATGATATATTCCGAGGAAAGAAGCGCCTTTCACTCTGAGGAGATAGAGACTTGGAAAACTTAAACCAGAAGGTTAAAGAATGCAGTCGTGCTTTCCGTGTTTTTGGAGCATTGACTAATCCCTTTGTATTAAGAGTAGAGTTTACATTTTTTTCTAGAGACAGTTCTAAGAAAGAAAAATTCTGTCCGTTGTTACATGTGAACCCGTTTCTAAGCCAAACGGCAGATGTTTAACCCACTGTTGGCCTCGCTTCTTCCTGTATCAGGAGATCATTCCGGGATGATGAGATCGTTTCCACGGCTCATAATCTCCACAGCATGCCCCAAATGACCACCCTAGGAAGCTCACACTCTAGGCTTCTATAAGCAGAGACCCCCAACCCCCTTGCATTTGGATGATGGCTCCAGCCCTTTCCTTAGCGAGAACTGGACATTATCCACCAGGGAGAGGCAAAATGTCACTTTGACCCCATCTTCTATAAATTAAAAGAGGGAAGACAAGTCTGACCAGAAGCAAATCTAGTGATTATTTCCAAGGTTCTGTCCCAAAGCCAAAACCAAAAATTTGGTGTAGGCGGGGGCAGGAGGGCGTTGCCTTTGTTTCTGAAGGCTGTTTTTAAATGATCTATAATCAGGGAACTCTGTTCCTTTAGATTATGTAAGACATCCCCTCTGTCACAAACAAGTGGCACAGCGCCATCAGCCTCCAGCTGTGTGTTAAGGCCACCGTGGTATAAAGGAAGGTGTCCTGGACCGGGGTGGGGGTGGGGGCGTAGTTATTGTGTGGCCCTGAGCCAAGCCCCTGAAACCAGTGAGTCTCATCATGCCTACCCTCGCAATGCGACTGACTGCTTTCCCCCCCTTGGGCTGCGCAGACAAACTGGGCCCCTATGAAAGAGTCTACGTGGCACCCCGCGGGGCCTCTTGACTGGCCTGCTGGGGAGCCCTCGACTCTCCAGATGGGCAGTGAGGTTGCAGGCAGGGGAGGTCCATCCCCCACCGAGGACCCACTTGTGACTGCCTTGCCTGCGTCTTCCCTTCTGCAGGAAGGCCAACGACTCCGGCGAAGCCATGTTGCAGAAGAGCCGGAGCCCAAGGAGCGACTCTCTGACACAGTTTGTCCAGCAGCCGGATATGATGTATTTTATTCTCTTCCTCTGGCTCCTGGTTTACTGCCTCCTGCTCTTCCCCCAGCTGGACGTCACCAGATTCTGATGCGCGTGTCTGCATAATAAAAACGACAGGCTCCTGACTGGGGGGCGGGAGCCCTTCTCACTTCCCTTTCGCTGGGGTCTGGATGGGGCGCTCTGCGGACGGCCTCCCCGCTGCTGCCTCCGCTGGTTCCCTTCTCGCCTGTAAGTCCCAAGCATGCTCTTCTCTTCCGCTGCGTCCTCAAAACTCAGGTGTCTGTTTGGCCGGATCCTTAGGCAGAGTGTGTTCCTGTGTGCCTTGCTCTGTCAGGTATGAAGCGTCCTTGTTAATATTTAGCCATCGCCTGGGTCCTGGCTCGTCCCGCGTGTCGGTTTTTGAGGCCCAGGATGGACTTGAGTTACTGGCCTCTGAGAGGAGGGCCGTCCTGATGGGGCTGGTAGGGGGTGCCCCACACGCAGAGCCTCCACTGGGAAGAAAACTGCGGCGTGTGCCTCCCAGAGCTGGGCTTTGAGGGAAGGGGCCGGGTGTCCGTGCACCTGTTGGGGTCTGGCGGTTGGTTCCGTCCGGGCCGCACACCCCGGAGCGGCAACCCCAAGGAGCAGAGTGAGGGCTGGGAGGCGAGCTGTAATGCCCTCTCTGTTTTCTTTTTCTTTCTTTCTTTTTTTTTTTTGGGTTGGGGACAGAGGTGTCAATTCAGTTTTGGGTTGATTGAATTAAGGTTAAAGCTGTGATTTTCAAATATTTTCCACCAACAGAACCCTCTTTGAAATGAGTTCATAGCAGGGGAGAGTCTAGACGGTACATTAATCGCCGAGCTCAGGCGACACGGGGCGGGGCCCGGCATCCCTCCCACTCTGCCTGGACAGCGCCCCCAGCACCCAGGACAGCTCCTGAGGCCTCTGTGCCCATCTCCGAGGCCCCACGGGGCACTGCGGTGAGCTCTTCAACAGCCCGAGGAGGAGCACAGGAATTGCTGGGCTCGGAATCAGTTCCGGCTGCTGTCAGGGCTGGAAGGGGTCCGGCAGGCTTCTGCCCTCCGTGCACACCAGCCCCTGCATGTGGTCTCAGCACAGGCGTCCTTACTGGTCGGTCATAATGGGATTCTCGAAGACTTTCCAAAAGGTACCCCAACAAGTAGACCAGAACAGGCAGTTTGTGAGGAGACCTCCCCCCACCCTCCCGTCTTCTGCTCTGTACCACCCTCCCCCCCGCCGTTCCCTGCCAAGATGCAGGTCCCGGTGACACGGTATTGCTTCCTCCTCCCATGGTCCGCCTCTCTCCAAGCGGTATTCGTAAAAATCACAGCCAATTAGGTCAGGAGAGGTCCTCAGACAGCTTCTCATCTGCTGAACCCAGAGAGGCAGAGCGGGCTGACCGAGGTCACACAGCAGCTAGGAACAGACTTGTAAGCACACTCGTGCCCCCTGATGCCGAGCCCAGAGCCGTCCCCTCTTTGACCAAACTTGTCTTGGGCCCGTGAGTATCCTGGAAAAAAAAGATTAAATGATTAGATAAAAATGTCCTCGTTTAGACAAAAGCAAAATGTGGGGCCAGCTACAACCTTTCCCTTGTTCTTGTATTTTTCCCGTGAGGAAGCTGCGTTCACTTTCACGCTCGTCCCCTGTGACATCTGGAGTGCCCTTGATAGCTCGGACAGCTTGTAGGTGACAAGCCAGCCATTGTTCCCCCGGCAGAAATCACGGTTCTCTCTCGGCAAGCCAGAGGCTGTCTCCCTTCAGGGAGTGGGTTTCAAGTGTACAGAATTCCAGTGGCCAGAAGAGTTTCCAGAGCATGTTTTAGTCGATGACATTCCAACATCCCATCCCGGCGACGGCCTGCTTCTTCTCCTCCTTAGTTCTTAGAACGAATCTGAGCCTTCCAAGCTGAAAGTTGTCAGGAGCTTGGAGTGGGTCCATCTTGAGGGCCAAGTGTGTCATGGAAAATGAGCTAATTAATGAGCTCCCCAGCATCGCAGGCAGCTAGGAGGTACAGATAGTAAAGATCAAGGGTGTGGTGTTTTATAATCCTGGGCACCATGTGGTCCTTGCCTAAACTAGATGTTGGAGGAGCCAGGGAGGAGCCCATCCAAACACGAATTTTACGGGTCTAGACCTTGTTCAGAAAAATCTCTGCAGGTTTCTTCTCTCACCGATTAGAGTGTGTAATATTGTTTAAAACCATCCACTGGTGAGATGCCTAAAAAATCACTTGGTTCAGGCTGACTGTAAACAGATTTTTTTCTTTAAAGGGGGAAAAAAAAAGTCTCCATTTGAGTGTAGGCTCACATGGAAGAGAAAGTTGGATATAAAAGGTGGATACAGAATCTTTCAAGACAAACCACCCCGTGGCTTTTAATTTTTTTCTAAGAATCAATTTTTAATTCTTAGCAATACATGTTCATAGTTTTTGAGGAAACAAATACTATACGGTTTTTAAAAAAATTTTTAAATTATATTTTGACAGAGAGAGAGAGAGAGCGCAAGTGGAGGAGGGGCAGAGAGAGAGAGACGAGAATCCAAAGAGCTCTCAGCACAGAGCCTGACATGGGGCTCAAACTCATGAGCGTGAGATCATGACCTGAGCCGAAGTCAGACTCTCCACCGACTGAGCCACCCAGGTGCCTGTGTACGTTTTTTAATGAAAACCAGCAAGTCCCTAAATCTGGCTCCCTAGATGCAATGCTTTCAACCCTTTTGGCCGTATCTGGTTATCTACCTTTGCATTTCTACACAATATGCTGCCACTTATTTTGTTTTTATACTTGATGCAGAAACACCTCTGACTTGCTGGTGTGGTAGATGGGGTCTCACCTTCTCCACCCGCTACTTTGCTTTCCTTGTGTGGTCACAGCATGTTGTTTCACGCGTCTCTAGTTAGTGTTAGTGCATAAAGACCATTCACTCCTGGGCCAGGTGACGTACTGTGATTACACGGCCTTTCTTGCCCAATTCTCCCCCTTGATTCAATCATCTTTTTGTGTGTTTTTGTTGTTTGTTTTTGGTGTCGCACATTCTATAGTAACTTCCTGAGAAAAGTATCATGGGAAGTCAGTATTTAAATATTTTGAGGTTGTACAGACTTTAAAATATCTTGATTCTGCCTGTACCCAGGGTATGGGATTGCAGGTGGAGAATACCTCTCTCCACCCCCACCCCTGCCAGTGTAGTTGTTGAGATCTCTGGCCCCATCCGGATGCCCAGGCCTCTACGTGTGACCTGGGTTTCTCCCCATTTCCCAGGAAGCAGTCAAGATTCCTTCATTTTTAGTGTTCCGAGCTGTCCTGATGGTAGTGTGTCCTCAATAGTGTGAACCTCGTGCTGGGCTCTCATGGGAAATTTCTTAAAATCTTCTCATAAGGGTTCACATCCTTTCTTTCTGGACCACCTGTTCGTCCAATATTGGACCTTCTGTGCTATACTCCTTAAATTTTTTTTTTTTATCTTTTCCATTCATAGTCTCTTTGTTTTGGGGATCTGGTTTCAGGGCGAGGTACTCAGCTCATGTTCTCGTGTATATGATGAAGGGCAAATGCTTAACTTCCAGAACATTTTGTTGCTGTTCTCTTGTTTACATTTTATAGTATCCTGTTCTTGGTTCATGGATGCAAATCTTCTCTCTCTGTGGATGTCCATGATTAGTGGGTCTGGGGAAGCTCTTTCCTGCTCCCTGTGTTGGCTTTGTTTTCTTGAAGTTTCCTGCCTCTTGGTTAGTCGCAGGCTCTGCCGTTCACTTTACAGGCTTTCTTCAAATATCTGGTGGCTCTGTGGATCCATTCATACTGAAGAGCGACACATCAGAAAACGGGCTGGAAGCTCTTTGTCAACCGGTGGGCTTTTCTGTGTTGCCACCGGGAGTTTTCATCAGAAGACTCCACTTATCAATTGCAGGTCTTTTCTGGGGCTTAATGTGTTTCTTTAGAGGTATCTTCACTTCTCTCCTGCCTGCAAAAGAGGGACGTAATAGAGCTGCTACTGACCGATGTAGTGTCCTCCTATAATTTCAAAAAAAGCCATTCCCTCTGGATGAATGGCTTCAAGAAGGATGTCCCCACCAGGCAGAAGCCATCCATGAGCGCTTGGCTTTGGCTGGCAGATGGCATCTTTTGCCCCTTTCCCCCAGGAGATGTAGACCTGAGCAAGGACAAGACTTTAGGAGCAGAGCAAGGACTAGATTTGTAACTCTCAGTCATTCCCTTAGCCAAGCGTCTTTGTGCAGTGCCCAGACTTAGAGCTGTGCCTGGAGATCCTAGCACGCACCTGCGTGCTCCCGTCCTGAGCGGGCGGGCATTCTCTTCACAGTCAGTACTTAGACTCATTGAATTGCTCCTGCCTCACGGTGCTTGGTGTCCGTGGGCCGTAGCCCCGCCCCTCTGGAGTAGGGCTGCAGCCGGGACTGGTGCGCCTCTGCCGGGTGTGCTGGCCGGTCCTCTGCCCCGCCCTCCCCTCCAGCAGCTCAGCTCCTGCCACGAATGGGTCGGCATCTTTCACCTCCTCTCATCCCCTGTGCCTCCCACTGTCTTCATGAGTGCAGAGACTCTCTGTTCCTTTGCTCTTGTTCTTGTGGGGTCTCACGTGGGACGAAAGGAACCCGTGTGCTCCACACGCCGCCTTGAACCGCAGATCCCACTTGAGCCTTCTCATGGCATCGTTAGGTGGCTTGCTGTTCTGTGCACTCACCTGTGGACCCGCCCTACGAACCTGGCCGGGGCTCGGGCCGTGGCCGTCTGCTGAGCCGTGGCCGGCCAAGTGCCCTCGCGTAATTCTGTGCCAGGCCCAGAAGAGGGTTATGAAGGGCGTGCGAAATGCCCCGTAAAGAAGTGATTCTCCTTCCTTTCCTCCTCACCCGCCCCTTGCCCCCAGACACCTGGATGTCCGATCTCCCCTCAGGCTCCAGTGCAGGGCGTCCCATGGTCCCCGGGTCCCGCTCACCACGCTTGCTGCCTTTCCGAAGCAGGTGGTCGGTCCACGCTCGTGTCTGCTGGCGAACAGGGTGTCCTCTATGTTGGTCGGCTCTTCGAAACTTGGTGAGCTTCCCCTCCTGTCCTGGCCAGACCTGGCCTCTGTGGGGAGAGGGGCTCCTGCAGGGAGTACACCGTCACTGCCCACGACAGCCACCGGGACACTCACTGCTTCTTCTTCGCTGGGGTGCGGCCAAGTTCCGCCAGCCCTTTACCCCACGCCCTGTGTCTGCTCCTTGTAAGGCGAGAGCTGCTTAGAAGGCTGCCTCTTTGGTCAATCTCTAGAAGTCATAGGATATTCGGTAGCGTTAGGGACCTCGTAGGGGCCTAGCACTTCATCTAAGCAATAAGAACACCGACGGTCAGGAAGGGGACGTGACTAGTCACACTGCTAGTTAGTGACCCCAGTATGGTCATCTTGATTCCCAATTATGGTGGGGTTTTTTTAGTTTATTTATTTTGAGAGCGAGAGACTGTGTGCACGCAGGGGAGGGGCAGAGAAAGAGGAGAGAGAATCCCCATCAGGCTCCATGTCGTCAGCTCAGAACCATGAGACCATGACCTAAGCTGAAACCTAGAGTCAGATGCTTAACCGACCGACCTACGCAGCCCCCCCCCCCGCCCCGCCCAGTTATGTTTCCTACAAAACTACATCCTCCAGCCGCTGAGGCTATCCTGCCTCTCCCTCCTTGCCAAGGACTCAGAACCTCAGACGCCAGTCTCTCACACACACGTGGGCGTAAACAGGTGAAGAATGTGTCTTACCGACTCTCGGAATCCATCAAAACTTCTTTGGTAAGAACTACTCTGGTTCTGTCGCAGGCGTGCAGTCATGCGATGGGACTCAAAGGCCCACTGGCATTTTGAGATGCAGCCTGTCTTTCTGTATACAGACCTTCCTGGGAGGGGGGGGTTCTCTGCCAAATTAGCCACCTGTACTCAGCTTCACGTCCTAAAGCCCCCAGAGTGGGCTGTGTTGGAATTCCAGGCCGGCGTGGCTTCTTAGACCATTCTCGGCGATGCTCTTGCCGGGAAGCAAACACATAAAGCTCTCCAGCTCCAGGTTTGTTCTTTCTCACTCCCCGACGTTGAATAATCTCTGCTGAAATGGCCTCTGGGGGAAGATTTGACATGCTGGGCCTGCAGCTGGCCCCTGGACCCCCAACCCCCCACCCAATAGCAGGTCATTCCTCTGACCCTTCCAGCTGGGAGTGGGCGGCTCCCAGGACAGAGTCCAGGACCTGAGGTGAGAAGCTGAGGGCTAAGAGCTGGCATGGGCGATCTCATGCGTCTTGGCTGAACATCGCCACAGACTTTGCCTTGACAGTTAGCCCGGGTGAGGGAGCCAAGAGAGGGGATGTAGCTTCCTTGCCGGACGCGGAATCCACAGATCTTTCGACCCCGCCTCTCGTCAGGCATTTCCTGGAGGAAGGACAGCGGTTTCTGGAAGTGAGCCGGGTGCCTGAGAAGCATGGCTTTGGGGTGAATTGTGCCCCGGGTCTAACAGTTCTGTCGTGTGTAGACTCCATGTGGTTAGGCCCTCCTTGCTTAACAGTGACATTCAGGCCTTATCACTTCACCGTTGATCACAGGACTGAGCTCGGGCGTGGGGTGAGTGTGGCGAGTAACTGGGCCGCTCCCAGAGACTTGGAATCTCTGGCTTCTCCGCGAGCCCGCAGAGGACCCGTGGGTCCCTGTGCACCCCGGCCTGCCCTGGAGTCTGTAGACACCACCCTGCTCCACAGAGCCGGGGAGAGTGACTTGCTTGCATTTGTGATTTATTCAGAAAACCTTGAGGAAAACACACCAAGCAAGCAGTTCCTCGCCCCCCCAGGGCCGTCGCATCAACAAGCCAGAAAGACAACCAGTATTTTGTGCTGTTTGACCACGTCGTTCTTAACGACAAGCACAGTTCGGGACACCTGGGTGGCTCAGGCAGCTAAGTATCCAACTTCGGTTCAGGTCATGATCTCACGGTTCATGAGTTCAAACCCCACGTCGGGCTCTGTGCTGACAGCTCGGAGCCTGGACCCTGCTTCGGATTCTGTGTCTCCCTCTCTCTGCCCTCACGTTCACTCTCTCTCTCTCTCTCTCAAAAATAAACATTAAAAAATTTTAAATGCAAGCACAACTCAACCGTCTGTGGGCCGATCCCACGGCTAACTTTGTAAATTCCCGACACCCAGAGGCCAGGTCTAGCTTTCATGCAGCAGGGGTCCGTCCAGCTGAAACAATCTTCCTTAAGTCCTCACTCCCTTCCTCCTCCTCCTCCTGCTCCGGGAGGTATTGTGGGATGGGGAACGCGCAGGTTTGGGAATCGGCCAGATCTAGGTTTGAGTCCCTGCTCTGTCACCTGGTATCTGGATGACTACTATTAAGCCCTCTGAGCGTCTTCTGTGCGGCGTGGCCCCGTGTACACACATGTTGAAGGAATTGTGCTTCCTTGCAAGTATGCCATTGACGCTGAAAAGTGTCCAGTAGCTCCTTATGCTGCACCCCCTTCCTCTCCAGGCTTTTCAGATGCCTTCTTTCCTTACGTTCCATTGACCAGAGCTGCTTTGCAGCCCCTCCTGGCTGCCTTCCGTTCCACCAGCTGCTGGGTCTCAAATCTAACCCGAGCCTTTTAAAGAGGAAATTGAAGCCACATATACCCATTACTCACTGGACCCTCAGCACAACCATGGGAGGTCATTTCAGACCTGAAGCTAAAGCCTAGGGAGGGGAAACAAAACAAAACAAAACAACCAAGGTCACCGAGCCAGGAAGGGGAGGGCCAGGAACATGGGACTCTTATCTGCAAACCCTGATTTTCACCCTGGACTTCACTGCTTAGAAAATAAAACTCTACCCTCACGGGGTTCTGCTTCTTGATGACTTTGGCCTAGTTGGCAGCTGTGGGTGGAGATGCCCAGAGTCGGGAAGGTACTGAACTTGGTTACTCACGTTGCTGTGCCCCGCCTTCCTTCCCCCCCAAGTTTCTGCACAGGTACTCCCCTCCCAACCCCGAATCAGAATCACTTAAGTGTCCCCTTCATGCTCGCATAACAATGACTGGAGAGGCCCCAAATTCATGTTTTAGCCTAGGGTTGCAAATTTGCAACCGAAATGATTGACTCTAAAGAACCTCTAGCAGTGCGGCTCCTGGAGGCTCAGTCGGTTAAGCATCCGACTTATGCTCGGGTCATGATCTCACAGTTCGTGAGTTCGATCTCCGCGTCGGGCTCTGTGCTGACAGCTAGCTCAGAGCCTGGAGCCTGCTTCGGATTCTATGTCTCTCTGCTCCTCCCCCATTCATGCTCTGTCTCTCTGTCTCTCTCCCTCTAAAAAATAAACATTAAAAAATTTTTTAAAAAAAGAACCTCTAGCAGTAAAATCTCAGCATCTAACCTCAGAAACTTCAACTACCAATTAACTCTGCATCCTGCCCCAGCTCATCACCTCTCCACCTGCCAACACCTGCTTTTCAGAGCAGGAAATTGGGCTCTCTCCTTCAAAAAACAACTGCATCTCACGGTGCTGGCCATAGCACGCTAACATAGGGACATGAAGTCATAATTGGTCAGTCTGTGACATAGGAATACTTAACGTTTCCTTTGTTTTAAGTTTAAAAGTTGTGATTTTTTGTAGTACTGCAAAAACAGAAATGCCTTTTTGGTTTATTCCATGTGCATCAGCTACCACTCCTTTCAGCCTCACCTAAAGTCAATAGAATGTTCTCTGCAAGACTATGCTCTGAGGAAGAACAGCCATGATTGCCTGTGTTCCTAAATGTCAGGCAAGGATGGAACCACTTCTTGAAAGGAAACTCCAGGAATTTCCATAACCTGGAGAGTTGACAAGGAGGACTAGGGAGCCCACATCTGGGCTGTGGCTCACCTGCTGTGACACCTTGAATAATTCATTGACCTCTCTGGGTCAGAAGTTGGAAACTCTTTTTTTTTTTATTTTTTTTTAAATATTTTATTTATTTCTGAGAGAGAGAGAGAGAGAGCGTGAGCAGGGGAGGGTCAGAGAGAGAGGGAGGCAGAATCTGAAGGAGGCTCCAGGCTCTGAGCTATCTGTCAGCACAGAGCCTGACACGGGGCTCGAACTCACGAACCGTGAGATCATGACCTGGGCCGAAGTCGGATACTTAACCGACTGAGCCACCCAGGTGCCCCAGAAGTTGGAAAATCTTTTTAAAAGTCCTTCCTGGGTTGAAAAATCCAAAGGTTAGCAAGTTCGATATTTTTTTAAGCTCAGTAAGTGACCTCTTTGCTTAAAATAAACGCATCTCTGTATTTTGTAAGTGAAATCCAAAGCTTAGAACATGGCTTCTGGCCTTAAGACCTGATGAAGGTGCCTTCTGGAAGGGTTTGGTGAAACAAAGTGTAGGCTGTGAGAGGAGTGGGGATCAAAGTTGGGAGGAGAACAGAGGAGATCCGCTTCCTCGGGCTCCCTGACCTAAACTGATCTCCTTGAATTAGGTTGGCATCGAAGGCAGTTTCCTGGGGAAATCTGTTCCAAATGCGAAAGTTCAGTGGTGGGAGCAAAGGGCTGTAAACAGAACCTTTCTACGCTTCCCAGCTTTACCCCCTTTCTCTAGCCGACTCCAAATAAACAGGTAGAGAAATCTCAGTGGAATCCAGCTGTGCGTCTTCTAACACGGGATCCCTGAAGCCAAAGGGCAGCACCTTTGGGTAGAATGTCCCTGACGGGGCACCGTACCTGTGGGTGGGTGGGGAGGGAAGGGTTTGTGCTTGAAATTGCACCATAAGATAGTGCCTGCATCACCTGCATTGCAGCCAAAGATGGATCGGAAAAATGGTTTTTCCCTACCACAGTACATCGTTGGGACAGAGGACTGAACTTGGCAACAAGCCTGTTCCATTGGACGGCGACAGGTGTTTATTTCAAGGTCTGCAGTGTGTCTCACAGATTCAATGCTACAGTTTCTTTCTCTGTCATGGCAGAGCTTCATGGACAAATGTCTGGACATTTTTATTGAGGGCGCAAGAGAATTATTGAAAAAAAGTGAAATGTTATTTTGTAGAACAAGGATTATTTTGTCTATTTAGGATATATATATATATAGCCGTCACTTTGTAAAAAGGGGTCTTTGTAAAAAGAAATCGTATGAATGTGCACTCTTATTTATTGATCGTTGTAAATGAAGATATAAATGACTATTTGCATAATTTATACCTGTGGGAAATTAACTGGAGTATTTGCTCTTTGACCGTTTTCTATTAAGGAACAGCATAGGCTCGGTGCTATGATGAGTGGTCCTGGAAAATCACATGGATTCTTAAGAAAATTTTTAAGTATAAACTTCACAAACTGTCCATTTCATTGATACCTTTTTATTTCCATGTGTGTCTGTGTCTTTGCCGGTCAGAAATTGCACCACCTTTCCTGTGTCCCCGCCGAGACTACCGAGGCCAGGGTAGAAGTGAAGCCAGTTGGGTTTCAAGCTGTAGAGACTGTTGGGAATGTGCCTTTTCTTTCTTTTCTTTTCTTTTTTATTATTATTGAGAGACTGAGAGAGACAGAGCATGAGCCTGGGAGGGGTGGAGAGAGGGGGAGACGCAGAATCCGAAGCAGGCTCCAGGCTCTGAGCCATCAGCTCAGAGCCTGATGTGGAGCTTGAACTCACAAACTGCAAGATCATAACCTGAGCCGAAGTCGGATGCTTAACCAACTGAGTCCCCCAGGCACCCCGGGAATGTGCCTTCTCTGACGATTAACTGGCCTCGAGTCTTTGCACATGAAGCTCCGGGAATAAACACCAGTGATAGCAGTGAGGCAGTAGACTGCTTGCCAGGGTTTGAACCCGGATCTGTCTCCAGCCAGCCTCAGGGCCTCCAGTGAGTGACTCTAGTAGCCTGGGCTCCCCTGAAAACAGAGCCCTAGTGAAGCTTATGTACTAATGCACCATTGGGTGGATCCGTGTAATCTAGGGAAGCAAGAGGAAGGAGAAAAGGAGGCAATCCGAAGGCAACACGGCATATTTATTGCACATCCACTAGGGATCAGGCACCGTTCTGGTTGCTGAGTATCAAGTAGTCAATGAAACCAAAGTCCTTGTTGGTAAGCTCACATTCTAAGTCAGGGGAGATAGACGTGAACCAAAAAAATAGGCAAAATATATAGCAGGTCACATACGTATAGGTGAACACCAGCAGAAAGGCCAAGGAAGGGCAATCAGGTTGGGAGCAGATGGGGAAGTGAGATATTACTAGTCAAGAAGGCCTCAAGGAGAGACAGACATTTGACCTTAGACCCCAAGGAGATGCAGGGACAAGTCACCAGAATGTGTGGGGGAAGAGCTTCCCAAACAGGGAGGGCAGCAGGTGCAAAGGCACTGAGATGAGACCACAGCTAGTGTGTTTAAGGGACATGAAGGGTCCTGTGTGGCTAAAGCAGTGAGTGGGGGTCGGGGGAGAGGTAGGAGTGCACTAGATCAGGGAGGGCCGGCCCCATAGGATGTCGTAAGGGCTTTGGCTTTTACCCCGAGTGAGCTGCGATCCACTGGAGGCCAGCTGGGAGGCCATTGCCGCAGCGTGGGGCGGAGAGGACACTGCTGAAGACCAGTGAGCAGCGACTGAATGCAGATGTACTTGGGAATGTACTTGACCTTCTGGAGTTGCTAATGGGTTGGGTGTGGGCTGTGAGAGAAGAAGGGTCGAGAAAGGCTCGAGGTTTGGCGGGAACGATGCCAGTGCTGTGCACTGAGGTGCGGGGATGTGGGCGGGGCAGCTTGAAGACTGAATGTGAGCAGGTTAAGTTGGGATGCCTGTTAGGTGTCTGCTTCGTCTCTCCTTGCCCAAGGTCTTCTGCCCACAGTGCGGGGACTGCCACGGGGTTACCCATCACCTGTCAGCCCAGCCCCGATGTCCCTTCCGCTGCTCTGCTGCTGTTCCACTCTGAGGCTTGGGAACCCCTGGTGGGATCCGGGTCCCAGGTCCCCAGGGCACCAAGCATCCGTCCCCGCCGGCACCCTGTGGGGCCCCCATGCTGCTCTCCGTCACCTCCTCCGCCCCTGCGCCCCTCTGCCCCGCACAGCGGACACCCTCTCCTCTCGCCTTGCTGTCTCTGCATTTCCAATCTTCCGAACACAGACACCAGGAGCCCCTTACAAACCTCCTTGGTGTTGCGCACAGCCCGCCCTCTGCCCGAACGGACACGAGGAGCAAACCCAGGGTGAAAACACATCGGACTCTCCGGCGGCGGCGGACATGAGAGGAAGATATATCCTGCGTTCAGGTCGCCAAAGCCTGGACCCAGCTGTGTGCCATCTTGTCTTAACTTGATGCCACACCCACCCCTTTATTTTGGACATGCCGACTATGCCAGAAACAGGTCAGATGTAAAGACGGGACATTTTCCTTCCTATTGGCTGCTGTGTTATTTGGGATCAATGTCAGCTGCCTCTGGCAGGAAAGCCAGCAGAGCCCTGGCCTACGCGTGGTCAGAGTTTTCATTTTGTCTCTTAGGAGACAGGCCGCCAGTCCAGGGCTGGCTCCGCAGCTTTCGTCACTGTTCCCAGCGTCGTTCTAGCTGCATCGTCCCTAGAGTGCCATCTGTGTCCCCTGCTCCAAAGTGGTGTCTGTCCTCCCACCAACGACACACGTGTGTTCCGCACTGTAGGAAGGCAGAAGGGATCTTTTTGAGACTTTTGGGGACAAGCACACAGCACACCACGTCTCATCTCCTCCCCAAGCCCAGTCACGAGGACAGCGACTAGGGAGTCAGGAGAGGCGTCCTTTGGCTGCACACTCTGCTAAAGGGACTTCCTGCGGGAGGAGGGACGTAGGTGGGGACAGGCGACTAACCAGCGGCCTCGGCGACACTTGCCTTAGACCCGGCTGTTGAGTTGGGTTACGTGTGTGCAGCTTGTTCATTAAACGCTCTTGTACGGAAGGCGTCCTGGGCTCACAGGCTCAACGTTGGTGAAAGTGCAAGAATAAGGTCAGTGAGGAGCTGGAGAGAAAAGCGGGTCTATGGTTCCCAGTAGCTGCCCTTCTTGAACATTCTCCCAGGCTAGAGAGAACCCTTACACCATCGTGAAACTCACATCATCCTGGGAAGTGGGCATCCTGCCCATGAGAAGGCTGATGTTGGGTAAAAGAAATTCATTCACATGCTGCCTGGCAGAGTTAGAATAAGAACTTGGGGCCACTGGTTGGGGGGGGGAGTTGCCCGGGTGGCTCAGTTAGTTGAGTGTCCAACTTCAACTCACGTCATGATCTCGTGGTTTGCGAGTTTGAGCCCTGTGTGTGGCTCTGTGCTGACAGCTCAGAACCTGGAGCCTGCTTTGAATTCTGTATCTCCTTCTCTCTGCCCCTCCTTTGCTCACTATCTGTCTGTCTCTCTCTCTCTCTCAAAAATAAATAAACATTGGGGCACCTGGGTGGTTCAGTCGGTTAAGCGCCCGACTGTGGCTCAGGTCATGATCTTACAGTTCATGGGTTCCAGCCCCGCGTCAGGCTCTGTGCTGACAGCTCGGAGCCTGGAGCCTGCTTCGGATTCTGTGCCCCTCTCTCTCTCTGCCCCTCTCCCACTCGTGCTCTGTCTCTCTCAAAAATAAATAAACATCTAAAAGTTAAAAATTAAAAAACATTTAAAATATATATATAAAAAAAGAACCTGGGGCCACCAGGCCTTGTCCCCCAACCCGCCTGTCTTCTGTGTTTCTAGCTGTGCTCTCCCCACCCCCCGCCCCCCCAACAAGGGGATGTGAACTGGTGCCTGAGACCCACAGCTGCTCCCAAACAGGGCTCATGGGGGCTCGTGGGGACAGAACGGCCTCCAGGGTTCTGCTCTGAGGCCCACATCCCCGCACAGGCAAGAGCACAGGACAGGAGAGCTTCCCCTGCACCCTTCGCCAGCGGTCAGTTCTCCCGGGGACCATAGGGAAGTCTCTAACTTTCCCGGGCCTCGGATCTCCCACCTGAAATGGAAATGGTAACAGCCCCACTGTGAGGATGGAAATGAGCTGCTGTCATGAAAATACCCAAGAAATAACACACGGATGTTCATGTTATAACGGTGTCCTTATTTCTTAAATAACAGAGTCAAAGCTCCAATCCTATTTTCTTAGAACTGATGCCCCTCCTACCCAGTATTCATCTGCAGAGTTTTTGTGTCATTGTCATAACCCTCGGGATGTCCCAACGGCTGTGAATGTTCTAGACAGCAGCGTTTCTACACGTAGTTCTGTCTGGCCCAGGCAGCGGTGCCGCAGCTACTGAAATGGGTGTGCAAGGGCAGAATTAATCCACGTCGAGAGCTCCGCTCTGCTGACAGACGGAAAGTCCCCGTGGGAAGACTGGCCCGTCTGTAGTGACCACAGAAAACAAGTAGAGGCTGAACACAGCTTGTTTTTCTCAAATATTTATGTATTTATTGTGTGTGTGTGTGAGAGAGAGAGAGCAGCAGGGGAGGGGCAGAGAGGGAGACAGAGAATCCCAAGCAGACTCGGTGCTGTCAGCACAGAGCCCAATGGGGGGCTCAAACCCACGAACTGTGAGATCATGACCCGAGCTGAAACCAAGAGTCGGACATTTAACGGACTGAGTCTCCCAGGCACCCTTGAATGTAGATTTTAATCTCTTCCTTGTAGATAGTCTGTGCAGAGTTGGGGTCTAGGTACAGTTAGCTTTCAAATCACATAGGTGCCATTTTAGGCAAAATTACTTGCTAAGAGGGATTAGTTCAGTCCCGGGGGACCCTCGGTGGCATTCCATGTGGGAATGTGGGTCCAAAGATGGAGCGTGGCTGGAGCCTCACCCGTCCAGGGACAGAGTTCCCCAAAGTCAAAGTCCATGCGGAAACATGTTAACTAGGTCTTCCCAAGCTACTGGGGGAAGAGGACATTTTTTAAAAATGGATTTTCAGTCTGTCACTGAGCAATTTTTGTACAATATAAATGTATTAATAAAAAAAAAGAAATTCTAAAAAGACGTAAAAAATACAAGCCCCAATTTTCTGTTATTAGACTCAGCGGACATACAATTATGCTGTCACCTTCCTAAAAGGTATTTAAATGTCCTGTTTTTGAACTTGCCTCACAGAGGCCCAAGGATAAGTGGCAGGCCAGGGCCCACTCCTTGAATAGTGGCACGCTAAACCACCTGTACCTTCACCTTTTTTTTTTTGTTTTTTCATTTCAGAGAGAGAGAGAGAGAGAGAGAGAGGGAGACACAGAATCTGAAGCAGCTCCAGGCTCTGAGCTGTCAGCACAGAGCCCGACGCGGGGCTCGAACCCACGAACCGTGAGATCATGACCTGAGCTGAAGTCTGACGCTTAACCGACTGAGCCACCCAGGCGTCCCTGTTATCTTCACCTTCTCAAGGGAAATTATAATCTTCGTTTTTGTCTTACGCAACCACACTAATTCTTAGCTAACAAGTACCATGTATCTCAGCTTCCACATCACGGCTCGTTGGTGTATTTCCTAATAATTGTCAGTTACAGAGGCTGCACTTGCGTCTATGTGGTCTTGTTTCATTTTGATGGTGTTGCTCCAGGTTTCCGAAAGGCCTGTGGTAGTTCCTGTGTTACTGAGGGTATAAATAGACTAGAAAACGGTCATCTGGTGATGAGAAGAAGAGACAGCACACGCGTGAGGCGGCTAACACCAGGACAGGCCCATCCCCCCCGACGGGGGGCTGCCCAAGTGCCCTGGAAAGTGGCTGATGGAAGTACTATAGAGCCGAGGCCAAGCCTCCCCAAATAACCCATTGGTTATTTGAAATAAAAATCACTTAAGGGGCACCTGCGTGGCTCAGTTGGTTAAGCATCCGACTTCGGCTCAGGTCACAATCTCACAGTTTGTGAGTTCGAGTCCCGCATCCAGCTCTGTGTTAAGAGCCTGGATCCTGCCTCAGATTCTGTGTCTCCCACTCTCTCCGCCCTCACTAATGCTCTCTGTCTCTCCAAAATAAATAAACGTTAAAAAAAGTTAAAAATAAATCACTTAAGAGACAGCCAGTGGAGGAAGGACACTCAGATCTTCCTCCATCTTCTGGAAAGCAGGAAATAAATCTCTCATATGAAAGGTCCTCTCCCTGCACCAGGAGGTAAAAAGACATCCTTATCACCAGAGATGGAAAATTTAGAGCTGGGAAGGCTGTATAGAGAAGCCCTTGTTACTCTTTACTAATTTACTACCCCAGCCCAAATGCTGTTTAGAATTCCTTACTAACTGAACTTCCCAAAGTTAAGTTCTCTTTGTCCCATCAGCTCTTCACAGATGCATTGTCTTTGTCTAAAAAGTATATGATAGGGCGCCTGAGTGGCTCGGTCAGTTGAACGTCCAACTCTGGATTTTGGCTCAGGTCATGATCTCATGGTTCATGAGTTGGAGCCCTGCTTCAGGCTCGGCACTGACGGTGCAAAGGCTGCTTGAGGCTCGCTCTCTCTCTCTCTCTCTCTCTCAAAATAAATAAATAAACTTTTAAAAAAGATTATTAAAAAAGAAAGAAATGTCAAGGGTCTTGTCCAAGGCATCACCCAGGCAACAGATGAGACAATCTAAGTTTTAATCCTGAGGTCTCCTTAAAATCTAACTTTCTACTGTAGCCCAATATACGTCTTGATTATTGCCTCCGAAGAAGGGCTGGTGCTGAGAGATTTTCACACTGAAGATGATTCTTCTAAATCCAGCATCTTTCGTTTCCGGTTTTTCTGTTCCTGCCTGTCCCACGGGGTAACTCACTGATATAAACAATCTGGCGTCCAGTCTCAGATGGCCATCTGTGCTATTTTGGTCCCCGCAAATGTTTTTGTAGCAAAACTCCTGTAAACACAAGTGCTTGAAAGTTCACCTCTGTTTCTCGGGGTCCCGGGAGCCTGAGTCCTGAGGAAACTGATCAGTCAACATGCTTAGTTCCAAGCAAAAGAAATGGACTCTGGATGATGAAGCAGAAAGAAGTAAATGAAAAGGACAGGCAGTTAGTAATGCTGGAGGGGTTTTGTTTATTGTTTGGGTGATCAAAGGCTCTGAATTCTCTTCAAATCAATGAAATAAGTAAAGGATATGGGCAATAAAAGAATTGTGAGCAGAGGTAGAGAACCAAATTTAAGGTAAAGCTTGGAGAATGGTACCCAAGTCGGATGAGGAAGTCCCTGCACCTGTGATCCCAGGGGAGAGGTACCCGGAGTAGCCCTCTGATGCCCTTTCTGCACCATCACCACATCTCATATTGGGAGGCAGGACTCCACAGACAGGAATTTCTGTACGTGCAGAAGACTATTCAGAAGATGAAGGACAGGCATGGGGCACCTGGGTGGCTCAGCTGGATAAGCGTCCGACTTTGGGTCAGGTCACGAACTCGCAGTTTGTGGGTTCGAGCCCTGCGTCGGGCTCTTTGCTGACAGCTCCGAGCCTGAAGCCTTCTTCGGATTCTGTGTCTCCTCCTCTCTTTGCCCCTCCCTGGCTTGTGGTCTGTCTGTCTCTCTCACAAATAAATAGACATTAAAAATTTTTTTAATTAAAAAAATAAAAAATAAAAAGTAAAAAAACAATCCGAATAGACACTCCACCAACAAAGATATACAGATGGCAAGAAAGTATTTAATAGGATGCTCACCACCATAGGTCATTAGGGATTTGCAAAGGAAAACAAGGAGATACCACTTCACACCTATTAGAATGGCCAACATCCAGGACACTGCCAATGCTACATGCCAGTAAGTTACAGAGCAACAGAAACACATTTGTCATTGGGAATACAAAAAACAAAATAGCCACTTTGGAAGACAGGTCAGCAGTTTCCCACAGAGCTAAACATAGTGTTAGCAAAAAAAAAAAAAAAAAAAAAAAAAAAAAAAAAAAAAAAAAAAAAAAAAAAAAAAAAAAAAAAAAAAAAAGATTCAACAGAGTAAATTTGAAGGTCTAATTGGTTTTATTAAGGGACTCAAGAGTCGGGCAAGAGCCCATCCCGCAAGAAGTAGAGAGAGATGTTCGGAGGAGTTCTATAAAGCGGAAGGTTTCTATAGAAAGAGCGGCAACACAAGAAGTTATTAGCAAAAGAAAAGAAAGGATTGTTTCGGCCAGACCGTCATCTTTGGGGGTGAGTGGAAGGGAACGGCAGGGTTTGTGTTACACAGGTGACCATCACTAGGGCTGATCTGGAAATGTCAGGTGGACTTTTAAAAGATCCCATTCTTAGGAGCGGTTGAAACTGTAGTTAAATCCCCGTTTGCTGTTGCAGAGAGCAAAAGACTCCACACTGGGCTTGTTTTTTCTTTTTTAACAATTGTCTTCCCATTGATCTGGCCATCCTGCTCCTTGGTATTTACCCAAATGAGTTGAAGCTTCTGTGCACAGAAAAACCCACATACAGATGTGTATAGCTGTTTTATGCATAAGTGCCCAAACTTGGAAGCCACCAAGATGTCCTTCCACAGGTGAGTGGATGAACAAACTATGATCCATTAATACAATGAGATGTTATTCAACGATACAAAGAAATGAGCTATTGAGTGTTGGAAATACATGGAGGAACCCTCAATGAAAATTCTTAAGTGAAGGGAGCCACTGATAAAAGGCTATGTACCTTATGATTCCAATGACAATACGTGACATTCTGAAAAACGCAAAACTATGGAGACAGTGAAAAGATCAGTGCTTGCCTAGGATCACGGGGGAGAGTGCCCAATAAATTGATGACATTTTAGAAAGTGGGAGACGTTGCAGAATAAAGGAGGTTCCGAAAACATAATGACCAAATGCAACAGACAAACTTTGTCTGGATTCTGATTTGAATGAACCATAAATAGATTTTTTTTTCTTTTTTTGGCATATGGGGAAATTTTAATACGGACTGGAAATGAGATGATATTGACAAATCATTGTTAATTTTGTTATACGAAAAGTGGCAGATGACTATGTTTTGAAAGATCATATCAGAGAGGCATTTTGAAGTATTGGTAGGTAAAATGTCATGCTAAAAATAATCCAAAATTATTTTATGTAGATTTTACCACACTTTTTTGAAATCCATAAAAACAATATGTAGTGGTGGGGAAGGGGGTTGTGGGGAATGAAATAAGATTCATAAATGTTGACAGTGGCTGAAGATTGATGGTGAGCCCAAGGCAATTTATTAGCATGTTTTATTTGCTTAAAATTTTCCATAATAAAATGTTTTAAATTTTTTTAATGTTTTATTTATTTCTGAGAGAGAGAGACAGAGAGAGAGAGAGAAAGCAGGGGAGGGTCAGAGAGAGAGGGAGACACAGAGTCTGAAACAGGCTCCAGGCTCCGAGCTATCAGTACAGAGCCTGATGTGGGGCTCAAACCCACAAACCATGAGATCATGACCTGAGCCGAAGTTGGACGTTTAACTGACTGAGCTCCCTAGGCGCCCCCATAATAAAATGTTTTAAACCATCCCCTTACTGTAGACTGTTAATTCTATCTTACTTTTTCTATCTTACTTTTACTATACATTTAGCTGGGCACCCAGCTACCTGGTAAAGACTCCATTTCCCAGCCTTCCTTGTGGCTAGGTGCGGCCATGTGACAAGTTCTGACAAATAAGAGAGAAGAAGTGACACTTGGCAAGTGCTAATGATTCTTGCTCTTAAAATCACTCCCTATATGTGAGTTTCCCTGGTCTTTGCCATTTCTTACAGCTATCCTAGGGGAGGAGATCAGAAATTTTGGGAAAGGAATCAAGGAACCCCAACCCTTTTTTGACCCCCAAATCTAAGAAGTTCAGTCTTTATTACATAAAGATAAAGCTGAAGGATACTTCATCTCCTGGATCTATTTCAGACCAATTTCTATGACTACATCAAGCGGGCATTCATTCAAAAGTCACTCCTTGAACAGCCTATGCACGCTCTCCCTGGCTTAGTTTAGGTGCAGTGAATCAGAAGGGAATCCATGAACTTCACAGACACAAGCTGATACCCTTTGGTGGTAGCTTGTTTAGGAATTTTCTTAGCCATTTGCTCACTTAAGACTGATAGAAAATTTGTACGCAGCATCTATTATGTTTCAAGCACTGTGCCAGGTCTGAAGACAACAGATTAATAAGGTATTATTTCTCCCTCTTTTAAAGAGCCTGTAGTGTGGTGATTTAATTCATACAAGATTGTAGACAGAATTATGTGCACTGTGGTTGGAAAACAGATCTTCCAGGACCAAGCACAGTGCTATTATTTCTGATTAGATATACATTCTGAATCTCAACATACCTCTGCTGGCTTCGATCTGGCAATAAAAGAATAGAGTTGCTATTCAGAGTTGTTTTTTAAAGTTTTTTAAACATTTTTTTTGAGAGACAGATCGTGAATGGGAGAGGAGCAGAGAGAGAGGGAGACACAGAATCCGAAGCCGGCTCCAGGCTTTGAGCTGCAAGTACAGAGCCCGACGCAGGGCTCGATCCCATAGACCATGAGATCGTGACGTGAGCCGAAGTCGGACGCTTAACCTACTGAGCCACCCAGGCGCCCCCAGAGTTTTTGGGGTTTTTTTTTGACCGCAAAAACATTACAACACATAATATTTTAAAAGAGACAATTTCACTAGGAAACACTTAATACATATACTACTTAAATGTTTCCATTTAGAGCAGCGTTTGTTTATATTTATGTACAATTTTTATAAAGCCCAACTAGAGCATAAATATAAGATTATACTCTGAAATATTTGGTCCCATCTTTCCTTCACTCACATATTTGTCATATATCTACATAGACTGCATACATAGTTTAATGGCTGCAGAGTATTCTATCATTCTAATAGCATATTTTACTTAGTTATGATCTTAAGATTTGTTATTTAGGTTGTTTTGAATATTTTACAATGATAAAAAATGCCATAATAAACAACTTCATGAATTTGACTTTTTGCTTTTGGAGTATTTTTTTTTTTAATGTTTTAATGTTTTTTTTATTTTTGAGAGAGAAAGAAACAGAGCAGGAGTGGTGGAGTGGCAGAGAGAGAGGAAGACAAAGAATGCGAAGCAGGCTCCAGGCTCTGAGCTGTCAACACAGAGCAGCCAGATGCGGGGCTCAAACTCACAGACTGCGAGATCATGACCTGAGGTGAAGTCAGACGCTTAATGAACTGAGCCACCCAGGTGCCACCACCCCCTTTTGGAGTATTTCTTAACAAAAGTTCCCAGGAATATAGTCGCTAATTCAAGGAGTGATGATTTTTACATTCCCTGCCAAGCTGATTTCCAGAAGAATTGAGCCAATTCTAATTACTGAGAATACAGCAGTTTGAACAGACCATCACATTTGAGCATTTTCACCTACCTTTTGGTTAACTTAGAAAATATGTTTTTAAAATTTACTTATAAAAAAATACCTTTTCTTGCATTAAGAGTACAAGTTGGGGCGCCTGCGTGGCCCAGTCGGTTGAGCGTCCAACTTCAGCTCAGGTCCTGATCTCGCGGTTCGTGAGTTTGAGCCCCGCGTCAGGCTCTGTGCTGACAGCTCGGAGCCTGGAGCCTGCTTCACATTCTGTGTCTCCCTCTCTCTCTGCCCTTCTCCTGCTCACGCTCTGTCTCTCTCTGTGTCTCAATAATAAATAAACACTAAAAAATAAATAAATAAATAAAAAAGAGTACAAGTGCGGTTGACCTCTTTATTTGAAATCAACTGCTCTTTAAAAAAAATTTTTTTTTATGTTTATTTTTGCAAGAGAGAGACAGAGCAGGAGTGGAGGAGGGGCAGAGAGAGAGGGAGACACAGAATCTGAAGCAGGCTCCAGGCTCCAAGCTGTTAGCACAGAGCCTGACACGGAGCTCAAACCCATGAACCATGAGATCATGACCTGAGCCAAAGTGGGACGCATAACCGACTGAGCTCCCCAGGTGCCCCTGAAATTGACTGCCCTTATATGAAGTGTGAATGTCCTTTGCACGGGATACCTATCGGCCGCTCCAAGATGTCATTGTACCTCTGCCTCTTATTTTTCAGGCTTAAATTTTTTGGAGCAGTTTTAAGTTCACAGAAAAATTGAAAGGAAAGCAGAGATTTCCCATACACCCCCTGCCCCCTGACACAGTTGGCCTCCCCCATTATCAATGTCTCCCACCAGAGTGGGACATTTGTTACAACTGCTGACCCCAGCGTGACACATCACCATCACCCAAAGTTCACAGCTTACGTTAGGGTTTATCTCTGTCTCTGAATAACGTCCATTACTTGTACCCATTGCTTTCGATTACAGTACAATTTTCAGGCAAGCTCTTTAATAACACGTTCTGACAGTATCTGGCTCACAAGGATGACCTGGGCGAGTGAGTCCCACGGCACTTTAAGACATTTAAGCAAAAAGTATGAACTGATCAATAGATGCCAAAATGTTAATAACTTCACGTGATATATGACATACGGAATAGATCACAGGGAAATATATAGCTCCATCTACTGTAAATACTTTGAATTGGATATCTCTGGGTTTTGTACTTTGTGGACCTTGGTTCATTTTCAGCATGGATTTAATTTAAGAGTTTTGTAAGCGGTGTCAGGCTCAGAGCATCTTGCTAGACTGTAAGGGATATAAATATAATTAACATGAGGCTCCTGCTCTCGTATCTCCCAGCTACAGTTTTGAGGCCCAGGCTTGGCTTCTGGTGACCTGCTGACCCTTGTCTTCGACTGTCAGGGTCTAAGAGGAGCGGCTCTGCTCTCCCCAGAGCTGCAATCGCTGGAGGGGGGTGAGGTTAAATAATGAGAGAGGAAAGGACTTCCGGAAAGGATTGGAGAGGTGGGTAGGGAAATGGAGGGTCAGGGGCAAGGGCAAGGAGGTTGCCAGTGGTGTTCTTACTCGCAGGTGACCAGCATTTCAAGGCAGCGAAAGGACGTGGTCAGAGGTGACAGTTCTGTGACGAGCCAGGTCATCCGTTGAGAGCAGGTATGCCTTGCACAAGCCAGACAGGGTGTTTTAAACCGGAAGAAACCTCAAGCGACTACTGTCTAGTAGATGAAGAAGACGCTCCAGTGAAAACCGTACGCTGTGCTAAGTGCTGAAATGAAAGCACACGTATGCTGTGTGCCTTGCACACGAAGGAAGGAAGACATTCATTTTGCTGCGGGGAGCAGGGGTGGGGGGCGGTGGGGCATCAGGCCTCAGGTGGGTGACCCCACAAAGGAGGAGACAGATGAGATAAACCCTGATTTCTTTTTTTTTATTTTTTTATTTTTTCTGAGAGAGAGAGAGAGAGACAGCGTGAACAGGCGAGGGTCAGAGAGAGAGGGAGACACAGAATGTGTGTGAAGCAGGCTCCAGGCTCTGAGCTAGCTGTCAGCACAGAGTCCGACACGGGACTCGAACCCACGAACCGTGAGATCATGATCTGAGCCGAAGCCGGATGTTTAACTGACTGAGCCACCCGGGCGCCATAATAAACCCTGATTTCTAAGGGCACAGAAAGAGAGGAAGGGCATTTTGGGCAAGGAGAACAGCATGAACGGCTGCACAGAGGGGTGAAATTTCATCATGTGTTTGGGAAACAGGGAGCCCAGTGCGGCCGCAGTTTGGTGGGGTGTCAGGGCGAGAAGTTACACAGGCAGAACCAGCTTCTGCAGGTCCTTGAACTTCAGGGTGGGAAGTCTGCAGACACCGGGGAGCACTGAGAGCTCTGAAGCAGGGCAGGGACGAGAGAACAATTGTCTGGAAGCAAAGCAGAGGACGGATTGTAGTGATTGAAGACTTGGAGAGGTTGGTTAGGAAGCTACTGAGTTCAGAGGAGAAATGGAAGATCAGAACCAGGGCAGTGGCGATATAAAGAAGAGGAAACAGAATCACAGGGGAAAGTTCAAATTCACCTTTGGGACGAACAGTACTGGGCCACTAACTGGACTTGGGTGGCGTCTCTAAGCAAAACAGGCCATTGAGAGGAGTGACCAGGATTTCATTAATATGCAGCCATCAACACACTAAGTGGCACATAAAAAGTGTCCCATCCTGGTCATCTATTACTATTACTGTTACACATCTTAAAAACTGAGTTGTCATTTGCTGACTTTTTTTTCCCCCAGATATTCATTTTCACGGATAATTTTTAGAAAAGTTATATAATTGGATTTCTTCGTATCAAGCAAAATACCAGAAATTGCTAGAAAAACCTTTATTGCAGTTAAGATCTTTAACTCTTAAATCAGAACCTTGGTAACAACCTGTTCAATAGTGCCCGTCAAGCAAGTGCAAAGCATTAAGGTATTACCAAGCCTCTTTTTTACCTCTGTCTCCAGCCTTTGCTCTGGGCCGAGAGCTTCCACAAACCAGACACCAACTTCTTTGCCATTATATCCCCAGTCTCTAGGGGAATCTGAGAACAAGGTCATGGTCAGTGTCCCAAAACCCTTTGTTGAAGAAAGAAGGAATAAATAAATGAATGGATGGACGAGGCAACAAAAGAATGAAATCCTTCTTTTGGACTAAATATAACATGCATCATACTTGGAAATTGCCCAAATGACCCAGGCAAAGGATGATTAGAATGAACTGACAGACACACAGACACGCTGGAATCCACAGTGACTCAGGGCCAATTAGCTCCCCATCCAGAGGCAGCCGAAGTCCAGCTACCCACACCCTCCCTCTCCCTAACAGTTTCCTCGCTAAATAGATGTGTCAAAGAGGTTTTAGCCCAAATAATTTGGATTCCGTTTCTAATCCTGCTCAGATTTGCTGCACACTTCCCAGACTTTTTGTATGAGGATACTGATTCAGGTTCAAAACCGCAACTACTCGTGATTTAAACAAGGTCATGTCCTCACCTAAGAGTTTAGACTCTTGGGGCACCTGGGTGGCTCAGTCAGTTAAGCGTGGGACTCTTGATCTTGGCTCAGGTCTCACGGTTTGTGGGTTCGAGCCCTGCATTGGGCTCTGCACTGACAGTGTGAAACTTGCTTGGGATTCTCTCTCTCTTTCTCCATCCCCCTCTCTTAAAATAAATAAAGAAACTTAAAAAAAAAAAAAAAAGAGTTTAGTCTCTGACGGTGGCTCCAACATGTGGGGACCCCAAGTTCCTTCTATCTTGTAGCTCTTACGTCTTCAACATGCGGCTTCTGTTACCTCGTCTGACATGACAGACCCAGGTCCTCACCACTGTGTCTTATTCCAGCCCCAGGAAAGCGAGAAAAGAAGGGAGGAAGACATTTTAATTTTAAGGGAATGACCCAGAAGTTGCTTGCATTACTTCTGTTCATGTCCCACTAGTGAAAGTTGGTCACGTGGCCACATTAGCTACAAGGGATGCCAGGAAATTAAGCATTCAGTGGGCTCCCCGTGCACCTCCCCGAAACTCCCGTGGCTTACAGAGCGAGGTCCTTAACCTTCCTTAGGGCGTGGGTCCCTTTGGCAATGTGTTGAAACCGCTTCTCAGAATTCTCAAAGTTTTTAAGAAAATAACAACTTCAAAAATATTTATGGTAAAGGTCATTGTGAAATATTTACCCTTGTGCTTCTCACTGCATCTGCAACAAATATGGCAGCCGGTCTAACAAGTGCCATGACCTACTATGGCTGCTACCGACACTACGTTCATAACTGAAGGAAACGCTACATTTCAGTTAGAGGTGAGTCAAAACAGGGCTTTTTTTTTTTGTTCTCATCCTGGTTTGTGAACGCCCTGAATTCTTTCAAAGGCTTCTTGGGTCTGTGAACCTACTTTATGGACCCCCACTAATAGCATAAGAAGGGAGACTCGTTTCAGTCCATGCCCAGGCTTTGAGGTCACGCTTTCTGTGGGAGTCGGGGTTCAGTGAGGAGACAAACCACAGAGACATCTGAAAGGGGAAAGTTTAATATAATTATTAGCTATAAAAGGATTGGTGTCACAGGAACTGAGTGGTAGGAAGTAGAGAGAATTCTAAAGAATGTAGGAATTGCGGATTGAAAGCGAGCTGAGGAGTGACATCCAGTCAGAGCAACACCCAGTCAACAGCAAAAGTGGCAAGACCTAAGACTAGCCTTAGGGGCACACAGAGGTGGTTCCTAGTGATGTGAAGATTTTTGTGGAGAGTTCTAGGAACTCCTCTCCTTAAATATTCTTTCCTTCTTCTATTCCCTGCTCCCTCATTCCCCCCACCGCACATGCATATCTTACCTCCAGGCTCTGCCAAAGGTATCCATGTCCTGATCCTGGGAACCTATGAATGTTACCTTAGGTGGCAAAAGGTACTTTGCAGGTGAGATTGGGTTAAGGATCCTGCGATGAAAGGATCATCTAGGTAAATGCTAAGGGTACTGTCAAGTGTCACCCGTGAGAGAGAAGCAGACAGAGATTTGACTACAGAAGGGTAGAAGGTGATTTAATGTTGGAAGCAGAATGTTGTGCTTTGAAGATGGAGGAAGAGATCTCAAGCCAAAGAACACAGGAAGCCACTAGAAGCAGAAGAAGGCGAGGAAATGGATTCTCCCCTCAGAGCCTCCAGAAGGAACCAGCCTGCCCAAACCTTGGCCTCAAGCCCAATGGAATGGATTTCAGACTTCTGATCTCCAGAACTGTAACAGAATACATTTCTTTTTTAAAATTTTTTTTGTTTATTTATTTATTTTATTATTATTATTGTTGTTATTGTTATTGTTATTATTATTATTAGAGAGACAGAGCATGAGCGGGGGAGAGAGGGAGACACAGAATCCAAAGCAGGCTCCAGGCTCTGAGCTGTCAGCACAGAGCCCAAAGTGGGGCTCAAACCCGCAAACCTCAAGATCATGACATGAGCAGAAGTCGGACGCTTAACCCACTGAGCCACCCAGGTGCCCCATAACAGAATACATTTCTGTTGTTTGAAACCACTAAGTTTGTGGCAATTTGTTACAGAAACAACAGGAAACCCACCCATAGGGGGACCCTCTCCATAGTCATATTTCCTTCTTTCTTTCTTTTCTTTTTTTTATTGAGGTGTAATTGACACATAGCATTACATTAGTTTCAGGGATAAGACATCATGATTTGATACTCATATGTACTGTGAAACGATCCCCACAATAAGCTGTCCCCTTCCATAGCTACAGAATCCTTTTTCTTATCATGAGAACTTGTAAGATCTATTCTCTCAGCGACTGTCAAAAATGGAATAACGTATTATTAACCATAGTCGCCATGCTGCACATTTCATCCCATGGCTTATTTCAATATCCTTATTACTTTCACTTGATCTAAGAGTAGACACATGACCTAAGCAGGGCCAATCGGATTCTTCCTCCCAGGCATTTGGAATTTCGACCTAGGCACGTGGGTGTTGAGCCCTATCTGTGGCAGAGTGCCAGAGCAATGGTTCATGAACTTCTGCTGGCTTTCTCATAGTGATCCTGCTTCCTGCCCTCCCCTTAGATCCGCCAGCTCTCCCTCAGATATAACATGGATCTACTGTGGGATTTAACAGTGTCCTTCAAACAAAATCCCTTTGTCAGTTAACGTAACTAGCCTTAAGTGTTGGTTGGTGGTCACCCAGAGACACTGATCAATACAGACAAGCTGTAATGAACAAGCATCTAAGAGAGTAGCTCGTCTGCGACAAGCCGCTGGATTACAGCCTGGCTGACAGCACCAAGTCAGGCTTTTGTGGCTTACAGTCCCTGAGAAAAAACTCCACAGCACAATCGAACAGTGAGCACACGAATCACCAGGGCTGCTGAGAAAACACATCGCCCTGGCCTGGCACAGGCAAAGGTGAGGCAGCTCATTTTGGTGCGGAGCCTTCAGGAAATGTCATTTTTTTTAAAGCTTTATTTTTTAGAGAGGGAGCATGTGGGGGGGGGGGCAGGGAGAGACAGAGAGAGAGAGAACTGAAGCAGGCTCTGAGCTGTCAACACAGAGCTTGATGTAGGGCTCGATCTCACAAACTGTGAGATCATGACCTGAGCTGAAGTCGGATGCCCAATGGACCAGGCGCCCCAGGAAATGTCATTCTGAGTAGATCTGCATGTTCTTGACATACTGCTGGATTTTCCCTAAGAGTCTGTAGTTGAGAGCGGCTGGGTGTGGGGTGGGGAAGGAACGGAAGAAACATTTCCCCCGCCCAGTTGCCAAACTGCTGGGGGAACACAAAACACACACAGTTCAATCTAAAAACCTCACGTTTACTCAGGCGTGTGGCAAAGCTCGCCAGCATGTGCTCACTTTCAGAGAGAACATTGCAGCTGAAACCCAGGGCCTCAAAAGAGGCCATCCCGGAATGGCTACACAGAGGCATGGGAGCGAGTCTGCTTCTGTAACTAGCCTACTTTATATTCTTTGCTGGCCATCCAGGAGCGGGTTCAAGGACAGCAACTTCCAAAGAACAGGTGTCTTTTCCCTTAGGCTTTGTTCATCCAGCGGGTCTTTATGGAACTATTGCCTTGTGCCTGGGATGGTACGAAGGGCATGTGATCCAAACAAGATCTGACATGTTTCCTGCTTCCAGGGTGGGTTGATCGCTGAGGCGGGAGACACAGGGAAACGGGCGGCTTCGATATGAAGCATCTCAGAATCTTGCCAAGGGGATTATCAGCATCTGGAAGGCACAGGCCGTATGCGATTCTCTCACTCCTTGGGGTACCCGGCACAGGAATATGAGGGTAGAGAATCCGCATACTTCATGCTCAAATACATGCCGCTACTTTTACTTCATTGGTTTCAGCGATTCTTGCTCCATGCCTCTAATATTCACGATGACTACAACTCATGGAATGCTAACCATGTGCTGATCACTTTACATACATTATTTCATTGAATTCTCTCAGCCTCAAGTCATTCATACTCTATTTACACTTTATGAAGGATGGAACTGAAGCTCCGTAAGGTGGTCTCGTAAGAGATGGAGCTGGATTCCAATCCAGATTATCTGGAGACAGAGGCTGACCTCTCTCTCACTATATATACTGTCCTATGACCACATTTTATGGAAAATTTGACTAGGATCATTGGAAGTTCAAGCTTACTATTTTTCATGATTATTTTTACTTGCAAGGATGGAGATGCGATTCAAATGGTTTTAAAACTATCGGGGGCTGGGCACCTGGGCGGCTCAGTCCGTTAAGTGTCTGACTTTGGCTCAGGTCATGATCTCACCATTTGTGAATTTGAGCCCCGCATCAGGCTCTCTGCTGACAGCTCAGAGCCTGGAGCCTGCTTGGGATTCTGTGTCTCCCTCTCTTTCTCTCTGCCCCTTTCCCACTCTCTCTTTCTAAAAAATAAAGAAGTATTAAAAGCAGATTTTTAAAAACTATTGGGGCAAGATGGGAGGAAGCCAGCTTTAAGGGTTTCTTACAATATCTCTATCGCTGTCTTCCTGTCTGTCTGTCACTCCTTCCTCCTCTATTCCCTGTCTTCATCTCTTATATTGGCTTTTCTGGTTTTTGGTGTCCTTTACTTCTCCTGAAATGGGCTCTCTCCACACCAGGGGAACAAGCTGCCAGAAGCTTCCAGGACCACATACTTCCCACACACTGACCAGTGAGGCAAAGGGATTCCTCTTCACAAGTTCCAGGCACAAAAATCTTAGGGAAGGTTTTGATTGGCCAGGAGGGGGTCATGTGGCCAGGAGAAACGTGAACTGGTGATTATTTTAGCCTTCACCCGGCCAGCTTGGAGATTAGGGGTGTGGTCTGTGCCTGGCAGTCCCGTAGAACGACACGGTCAGAGGTGGGATCGCAGGAGAGAGAATTTCTACCTAAGAAACATGTGCTAATCCAGGGCAGACAAAGCAATGGGTGTGCGTTGCTACATACGACATGGGCCACTGCCTCCTGTGGTAGCTACTGTACGGTGTATCTGCATTGAAACTGCATGAGGAAGGTACGTTTCGCTAATCTTTAAACAGAGGAAAGGATCTTCCTACTAGTGGCGTGATAAGTGAATACGTGTTGCAGTCATAGGGAATCACACAGTCTTGGGTTTTGTTCTCTCCCTCCCACCCCCTCTCTCTCCCTGCTCCTCCTCTCTCTTTCTTCCTTTTTACTTTTGCTCTGTGCGGACTGTGGAGACATAGAGGTGACCATCAATGACACAGACAAAATTACTTGTGCCCTTGAGAAGCTCTGTTTAGTGAGGCCGTGGCCTGGGCGTGGAGGGAGGCAGGGAGAAGAGAACATACAACATGGGCGGTGCTATCTCAGCAGGGCTGTTGCTACAAAAAACAAAACAAAACAAAACAAAACAAACAAGGGTGGACAGTAATTCCATTTGGGGGACAGGAGTCTCGGGTGGTGACGTGATGAAGTGGTACTTGAATAAAGTGTGAAAGACAAGGGGCTCTGAAGACAGGGGCCAGGGGAGGCTTTCCAGCGAATAGCTGTAGAATAGCTATTACAAACTTAAGTCAAAGCATAGGGACCCAAACATCCTGCCTCTGCAAGGAGAGTGTTTTCATGGCGGCACCAGTAGGTCAGTGTCCCCAGAGCATGCAGGGCAAGCTGATGGGGGAGCAGGCCCCGAGGCTGGAAACCCCAGTACAAACGGGTTACTGGGGAACTTGAGTCCCAACTGAGAAGTCCTGGAAGATTTGGAGCAGTGGAACCATCCAATCTAAGGGATTCACACTCAATAGCCTCTCTTTTTCCTCTGACTTATTCGGTAAGACAGAAGGTCATTACTGGATGGTGAACCAGCAAGGACAGTGGTTCCCAGCAGCATTCAGCTTGGGATGCCATTCCAGGGGTCACTTACATCCACCCAGAGACCCCAGTGATGGCCGACGCATTGTGGGGTATTAGGGGCTGTGTTGTGTCCCCACAAAATTCTTATGTTGAATGAAGCCCTAATCGCCACCCTGAGAATGTGACTATAGTTGGAGACAGGATCTCTAAATTGGTGACTAAGGTAAAAAGAGGCCATATGGGTGGGTCCTGGTGCAGTCTGTCCTTGTAAGAAAGGAAATGGGGCTCCATGAGAAGACGCCAGGGATGTGAGTGTAAAGAGGAATGACCATGTGAGGACACAGGGGCAGAGCTCACCTGCCAGCCAAGGCGAGAGGCCTCAGAAGAAATCAACCCTGCTGAGACCTTGATCACAGACTTCCAGCCTCCAGAATTGTGAGAAAATTCATTTCTGTTGCTTCAGCCCCCCGCCCCCCTCAGTGCGTGATATTTTGTTATAGCAGCGCTAGCAAGTGAATACATACAGTATGTCAAAGCGTTATGCTCCCAGATCAGGGAATGACTTTTTTTAAAAGAAAATCTGGGGGAACCTGATTTCACAATTCTAAGTGCTTTTCAAGATGGTTCAGTACAAGTACTAATGCCCTGTGAATGTTGTTTACTAAGTAACAATTAAACACAAATTAAGAGTATACTATATATGTGTGTATACATTTTTTTCCAAGTAAAAAAGAGTTAATGCTAAGATGTGGGAAAATTGCTGTAGTCCAATGGGGGGGAAGGGGAAGGGAAAGTCAATCAAATACTGTGACACTGATAGGGTTACCACATGGCTATAATCTTTCTGTTGTTTTATTTTCCCCAGAGTGAAAAGATACTGACACTCTATAGGGGAGCTAGTCAAGGCACTGGGAAAAGTGGCAAGTAGTTTGGGGTAACTTTTCCTGGTAAAATACTGAACTGTCAGAAGGTCAGGGTTCCTTCCTTCTAAATTAAACAAGCCTCGGGGATTCAGTGCTGATGTGAGTGCATAAGACATGATTGAATCAAATGTCATCCCAGAAAACAGGAGACAATTTTACTCAAGTTTAAAGAGAGGTGTGATATGATCTGAGACAGTGAAAAAGGGATTGAATGTGCCTGCCTGGTGTATTTTTCTTTGCATTTTATTCCAACTGAAAATGTTACTTGAATAGATTAAGGTTCATGTTTAGCTGTTTCACTTATTTTGTTAAGAACAAAGCAAAGTAACCTCTCTCTTCCCCTCTCTCTGCCCCTCCCCTGCTCATGCATCATGCACTCTCTCAAAATAAACGCACTTAAAAAAAAAAAGCAAAATAACAAAAGTTTGACCATGTGGTAAAGACTGCTAATCTTTTAAAAAAAATTTTAAGTGTATTTATTTTGAGAGATAGAGCATGCGAGCTTGAGTGGGGAAGGAGTAGACAGAGGGCTAGAGAGAGAAGCCCAAGCAGGCTCTGCGCTGTCAGCAAGGAGGCAAGTGTGGGGCCTGAACTCACAAACCGTGAGATCATGACCTGAGTTGAAATCAAAAGTCAGACTCTTAACTCACTGAGCCACCCAGGCGCCCCTAGACTGCTAATCTTGACCACAGTTAACAAGGCCCTTTGGTCAGATGGCAGACTTCTGATACCCAGCTGTGCTCTATCGGAATTACACCTTCTACTTTCCGGAAAATACTCTTGGTGAGCTTGAAACCACAACGATTAAAAGGGAGAGGAAAGCACGCCCATTTTTACCCTCCAGATATCTAATTCAGCTCCATCTCTCTCCCACTAGGACTATCCTGGTGGAAGCCATCACTTCTTTTACACTTTCGCAAACGAACTCTTCAGTTTTGCTCTTCTCCATTTTCTACACTGGCTGGAGTTAACATTAAAAAATGTATGCCTGGGTGGCTCAGTCAGTTAAGCAGCCAACTTTGGCTCAGGTCATGATCTCATGGTCCATGAGTGTGAGCCCCACGTCGGGCTCTGTGCTGACAGCTCAGAGCCTGGAGCCTGCTTTGGATTCCATGTCTCCCTCTTTCTCTGCCCCTCCCCTGCTCACGCTCTGTCTCTTTCTCAAAAATAAACATTAAAAAATTTTTAATGTATATCTGATGTTATCACCTTTGGCTTCAAGACCTTTCTATGGCTTCTCCATCTTTGAGATGAAACATTAAATCCTTAACATGACACACAAGCTCCTTTGTGTCCTGGTGCCATTTTCTGGTCTTTCCTAATGTCTTGCTCTACGTGTGGGTCAATACTGGACTTCCAGTTCCTTGAATGAGTCATACCTCCTTGCCCTGAGTTTGGGCATCCTGTTCCTCCTACCTGAACCCCCTACTACCCTTTACCTGGTTACTAGCACTTCAGGTCTCAGCTTACAAGGAGGTTTCTTACTTAGGAAGAACTTCCTTGATCTCATGGACTAAGTTAGCTGCCCTCATATCCATCCATATGAATCTGCCATTATAGCAATCATCCAATTTTATTGATACTATTTGACATCCTCTCCTATTAGAGTCTAAGTTCCATGAGAATAGGAGCCATGTCTACCCTTTTCGACTCTGTAGCTCTGGCACCAAAATAGTGTCTCCTACAAAGGAAGTGCCCGATGAATACTTAGTGAATGAGTGTTTTTTCATAAAATGAAAAAAAATCTTGCAACAGCTGACAGGACTTCTTTTAGGTAAGGTACTCTTGGAGGGGATACCTGATGAATAAGCTGATGAGGTGGGTGAGCCCTTGCTAGTCATGAATGTCCGTAAGCACTAAGACCTGTTTGAGGAAGAGGTCACCACTTAATATTTGAATTCCAGAGTTGAATCTTTTGTTTGCCTAAGAGACAGAGAACTATACTTGGCATAGTCTTTCTGATCAGAGCAAACTGCTGATCTTAAGCAGGCAATGGGAAGTGTGGAGTTCAGACACTGGTGGACTTTCAGAAACAGGCATGTCTAGGGATTGATGGATTATTAGGTGTGGATACATGGTTATGGGGCTGAGGCTTGTTGATTTTCAGACAATAGGGGCTGTCACTGGCAGGTTTTCAGGAGCATGTGTATTCAGGTGGAGTCGATCAACGTAGACTGTCTCTGAGGGTGACAGCTTGTACTAGAGATAGAAAAATCAGTTGTTCTGAGAGGGTGGAGGGTGAGAAGTTTTATTCTCAGGCCCTAAGAGATGAACAGAAATGTCACCCAAGAGGCGACACGGAAAGAGTAGAGCAAGGTGAAGACACAAAGGAGCTCTACAGTAACGAGGTGTTCAGAAATCATGTTGAAGATGACGATGCCTTCTGTTCAACTGGAGTTATTTACACTTATAAGAGGCAAAACCTTCTCCTTTGCCCCATCCTGCCTCCTTCCCTTCCTCCTAAAACTTCTGTGCATTTTTGGTCATTATGGTTGAAGAGACTGAATGAGGGGAAATGGAGGGAAGACTGGGATTTCATGTCTGAGGCAAGGTGGTATGAGGCAAAGATGGCGTGTGCATTCATTGCATGGAGCTTAGGGTGACCATGAAGATGTAAGTGAACTCCACTGAGGAGTCATAGATTTTGGTTTAAAGTTAGGTTTATTGAGGTCTAACATGAATTCAGTAGAATTGAGTGTATAATTCAGTGAGTTTTGTCAAGTGTATACAGTGTATAATCACTATCACAGTTAGGAGATAGGACATATCCACCACCCCTCAAAAGTTCCCTAGTACCTTTATGTAGGCAACCCTTTCCCTTCCCTCATCCTTAGCCTCTGGCAACAATTCATCTGATTTCTTTTCCTAGAATGTAGTTTTGCCTTTTCCAGAATGTTACATAAATGGAATCTCCTAGAGCATATAACCTTTCATGTCTGGCTTCTTTCACTTAGTATACGTTTGAGATTCAACAGTGTTGGTGTTTTTATCAGAAGTTCATTCTGTTTATATTGTTGTGTAGTATTCCATTATATGGATGTGCCACAATTTGTTTCTCCATTCACCAAGTGATGACATTTGTGTCATTTCCAGTTCGGGGCTATTGTGAATTGGGTTGCTATAGACATTCATATAAAGGTCTTTGTGTGGACATTTGTGTTCATTTCTTTAAGATAAATATTTAGGATTGAGATTGCCAGGGTACAAGGAAAGTATATAATTAACTTTATAAGAAACTGCGAAACTGTTTTCCAGTGTGGTTATTTGCATTCCTATCAGCAATGCATGAGAGTTATAATTGCTCTATGCAGAGGTCAGCACTTCATAAGCTCAATCTTTGCCACCGTTCTAGAAGGTATGTATTGCAGTTTCAATTTGCATTTTGTAAACAGTTAATGGTATTGAGGAACCTTTTACATATTTGGTAGCTATCTGTATGTGTTTGCTGGCAAGGCATCTGTTCAAATCTTTTACTCATATTTAAAAATTGTTTTTTTTTATATTAAGTTGTAAGTTCTTTATAAATTCTGGATACAAGCAATTTATCAGATATATATTTTGAAAATATCTTCTACTAGTCGGTGCTTTTCATTTTCTTAGTGGTGTCTTTTTCAAAGAGCAGAAATTTTTAATTTTGGGAAGTCTTATTTATCAATTTAAAACAATTTATGATTCACACTTTTTGTTCCTATCAAGGAAACCTTTGCCTAATCCAAGCTTACAAAGATTTTCTTCTGTGGTTTTTCTAGAAGTCTTACATTGTTAGGTCTTACATTTAGGTTTATGATCCATTTTGAGTTAATTGTGTATACAAGGTATGACTTGAGGTTCTTCTCCTCTTTCTCCTTCTGCACATCAGTATCTAATTATTCCAGCACCACTGTTGGAAAGGCTGTCTTTCCTCCATCCTGGCCATCTTTGGCAGAAAGTCAGTTGACCATATATGAATAGATTTTTTAAATATTCTATCATTTTCCATTGATCTGTGCTTGTCCTTACAAATTGGTACCATACCATCTGGATTACTGTAGCTTTATAGGCAATCTCGAAGTCAAGTAGTTGCATCTTCCAACATGTAAGCGTCTACCAAAATATTCTGCTGGGATTTTGATTGGAATTGCATAGAATCTATAGGTCAATTTGGGGACAACTGACATCTTTATGATACTGAGTCATTGTTCCATGAACATGGTATATCTCTTGATTTATTCAGGTGTTCTTTACCTTCTCTTACCTATGTTTTAGTTTTCAATGTAAAATTCTTGTATTTTTAAAAATATATCCCCAAATATTTCATGTCTTTTGATACTATTATGGTTTTTTAAAAATTCCAATTGCTAATTATTTGTTTTATAGAAATATAAATGATTTTTGCATACTGACCTGTATCTAGTGGTCTTGGTACACTCATAGATTAGTCACAGTATGTCTTTTGCATATTCTTTAGAACTTTCTACAGTGTCACTTCTTTTTCTTGTTCTTAATTTCACGTTTTATTTGAAAATAATTCCAGGGCATCTGGGCGGCTCAGTAGATTAAGTGGCCGGCTTTGTCTCAGGTCATGATGTCACGGTTTGAGAGTTTGAGCTCCGCATTGGGCTCTGTGCTGACGGCTCAGAACCTGGAGCCTGCTTCCAAAGGAATCTGTGTTTTCATCTCTCTCTGCCCCTCCCCGACTCATGGTCTGTCTGTGCCTCTCTCAAAAATAAACATTAAAAAAAAAAAAAAAGAATTCTAAAATAAAAGTTGCAAGAAAGTCGTGATGGTTAATTTTATGTCTCTACTTACTGGCCTAAGGGATGCCCAGATAACTGGTAAAACATTATTTCTGGTTATGCTTCTGGAAGAGAGTAGCATTTGACTCGGTACACTGAGTAAAAAATTTGTCACACTCACCAATGTGGATGGGCATCGTCCAATCTGCTGGGGGCTTGAATGGAACAAAAAGGCAAAGGAACTAGAAATTCTCTCTCTTTTTTTGAGTTGGAATGTCTTTTTTCTGCCCTGGGACACCAGAGCTCCTGCTTCTCAGGCCTTTGGACTCTGGGAGTTTTACCAATGGCCCCCTGGTCAGGCCTTTGGACTTGGACTGAATTACACCCCCAGCTTTCCCAGTTCTCCAATTTGCAGATGACAGACTGTGGGACTTTTTGGTCTCTATAACGCGGTCAGCCAATTCCTATAAACAAATCTCCTCTTCTATTTCTCTCTCTCTATATATTCTTTTGGTTCTGTTTCCCTGTAGAACCCTGACCAATAGAGAAGTGTGAAGAACTCCCGTATGTTCTTCACCCTGAACCTCCATTCACTTTTCACCAATTATACTGATGATTTCCTTTAGGACAAAAAATCCAAACCAAACCAGGATTATACATTGCACTTACTTGTCATATACATTCAGTTTCCTTCTTTCGGAAAGTGTTTTTTAATCCTTTGACCTTCATAATCTCAAAATCTTTTCGTATTATAGGCCAGTCATTTTGTAAGCTATCCCTAAACTTGTTTTGTCTGGTGTTTCCTCATAAGATTCAAGATCCTTAGAGGTGCCTGGTTGGCTCAGCTGGTTAAGCGTCTGACTTTGGCTCAGGTCATGATCTCATGGCTCATGGGTTCGAGCCCTGCATTGGGCTCTGTGCTGACACCTTGGAGCCTGGAGGCTGCTTTAGATTCTGTGTCTCCCTCTCTCTCTTTCTGCCCCTACCCTGCTTGCTCTCAGTCTCTCTCAAAAATAAAAAAAAAACCCAACATTAAAAAATGCTCATTTTTGGCAGAAATATTACAGAAGCGATGCTGTAGCACCTGGCATTAATTGTCCCATCACTGGTAGTGAGAATGATGAGAGACAAATCTCTGTGGCCATGGAGCTGAAAGCTTGCGTAGCTGGACCAAGCAGGTCTGCACAGAGACAAGACCTTGGGCAAGGGTGATTATTCCTGGTGAGCAAGGCTGTTTCCAGGGCCCTCTAAGCAGACTTTGTTCCTTGGTATGCTTCCTCCCTAGCACCATAACTGGGGGTTCCCTTGATGTATTTTTTATTATGTAGAGAAACTGAAAATTTCCCAACCCCAATGAGACTAACATATGAATATGTAATGCAGAGGGCACCTGGGTGGCTCAGTTAGTTAAGCATCTGACTTCAGCTCAGGTCACGATCTCATGGTTTGTGGTTTGGGGCCCCGCGCTGGGCTCTGTGCTGACACCTCAGAGCCTGGAGCCTGCTTCAGATTCCGTGTCTCCCTCTCTCTGCCCCTCCCCACCTCAAAAAATAAAAAATATGTAATGCAGTGTGGGGTGGGGCCCACTTTGTCTTGGTCTATAGCTCAGTCTGTTGTATTCCTGGCTGCTGGCTGAGTCAGGCCTTGTCCTGGAGGGCCCCTTGACGTGGTACATGCACAATTGCTGTGCTTAGCCTATGCTGTGTCACAGCAGCCATTCAGGGGATGGCGTGTGGACACTCCGCCACTTTTCTGCAGTAAGTTTCCCCCCAGTAAAGCCCATATTATAGCTGCACCATGCAGCACCCATCGGGGGTGTCTGTGACCTGTTGCATGACAGTTAACATTGAAATTTGAGTAAGGTGATGTCTGCTAGAGTCTCTCTTGTAAAGTTCTTGTTTTTTTAACTAGGAGTTTTAGGGGAGATGCTTTGATCCTACGTTACCATCTCATTCTTTGTCCAACTTTCACCCACGAGATTTAGCAAACACTGATATTTCTTGTTTGGTGATTGCCAAATGGTGATTTTCTAATTCCATCATTCCTTCTAATTTTTTTTTCTTTTTTTTTTTTTTTTTAGAGAGAGAGCATGCACACATGAGAGGGGAGAAGTGGGGAGGGATAGAGGGAGCGAGAGAAAAAGAGAGAGAGAATCTTAAGCAGGTTTCATGCCCAGTGCAGAACCCGACACGGGTCTTGATCCCATGGCTCTGGGATCATGACCTGAGCCGAAATCAAGAGTCGATGCTTAACTCACTGAGCCACCCAGGAGCCCCTATCCCTTCCAAATTACTAGTTGCATTCTATCCTAAGGAAGACCTGTGTCTTCTCCTCATTTATTTATTCATTAAAAATACACATCAGTGTGGACTCATGGATTCTATTTTCCTCCATGGGACCTAATCTCCTACCATCATCATTTATTTTGATGTTCCAATTTCCCAGATTTGGCCAGCGGGAGTCCCCCTTCAAGAAGACTACTTTGTCCTTTTGAAATGTCTCCCTCTTTGAGCATTTTCATATTTTTTGGCACAACAAGAAGGTCCAGGCTCACGTATGCTTTCTCTGTCCCAACCATAAAATCAGGTATTTCTTCGAGGAGCTCTGGTTCCTTTTAATGGAAAATGGTGTTTCGGTCTGGGTGTTAGGTGTTCTCCTGGATCGAGGGCTGCTGCTACCTTAGGGTTCTTTCGGCCGACAGACGTAGGAAGTATCCATACATAGATAGATTTTTATATACATTGAACGCCTTACGTTCACATCAATACTTCCAATTCCAATCTGAACAATCAAGCCTTCTTTTCTCCTCTCTGTATTTGTAACTCTATTCTCTAATGGTGAGGAATGTGGCTTCCATGGCCCTCTATATAGTTTCTAATTTGTAGGGTCCCCTTGTATATATAATCGGCCACCTGACTTTGCAGGACTCTGCCCCACCTTCCTTGTTTTGGCTCCGACCTCCACACGGGCTGACTTCCTAGCTGAATAGGGGGATATTCAGGGCTATGTTCTCCTACACAGATGGAAAAGCAGAGGGAACCAGCCAGTAGAGAAAGATACACAGATAAGCAGATACAGAGGGGGAAAAAAAATCACAGAGAGTACCTTTGAGTTCCTGAAAGCTTTCCAACTCCTGGGTCTACTTCTTTGCTGCAGCTGTATTCCTGCTGTCAGCTTTTGTGAGAAGCTTCTGCAACCTTATGATACAGTTCTTCCCTTTTGGCTAAGCTGCTTGGGGCTTGTTTCTGTTACTCGCAAATAGAAAGTCTTAAACAAAGGTATATTTGTATACTGACTTGTCCTTCAAAAAAGAAAACAAATTATGGAAATAATCAGGGCAGAGGGAAAAGAAAAACTCTGCCCACAGAAAATGCATACCACATGGTACTATACCATTGCTTAACGTGGGCTGAAATATTAGCTCCAAGATTTCTAGTGATGCAAACAAAGTGTGAAACACTATCCCTGACAAGAGTTTATGTCTTCGGATATAAAACCAAACTAGTAACTGGAGCATGAATAGAAAGATCATTGGAACAAAACACAGGGTCTACAAGTGAACCCTTCAACAAATGGCCAATAAGTGGCAAACCGTGTAGCCATCTGGAACAGAATGAATTTGGATCCCTCCCTCATCCCACATGCTGGGTCGGTTCCAAACGGATCAATGTTTAATTGCAAAAGACTGGAAGTCTAAGTGTCCACCAATAGAGAGCTGATTGAACAAATTGAGGCACATGGCAGCAATAGAGTGTTATGGGGATTGGAAAAAAAATAGCAAGGGGGCACCTGGGGCACTCAGTCTGTTAAGCGTCTGGCTTTGGCTCAGATCATGATCTCACAGTTTGGGGATCTGTGCTGACAGCTCAGAGCCTGGAGCCTGCTTTGGATTCTGTCTCCCTCTCCCTCTGCCCCTCCCCCACCCACACTCTGTCTCTCTCTCAAAAATAAATAAACATTAAAAAACTAACAGCAAGGACCTCTGCATATCTTGCTATAAAACATCTTCATGATATTTTATGTAAAGAAGGCAAGGTAAAGCCAGTGTGTATAGCCTGCTACCATTTTCGTAAATGAGGAAGTCTTGGCTTGTAGGCACATAAAAAAATTCTTATGATGAATGAGTAAGAAATATCTGCTTGGGGACAGGTGTGGGAGAGAGATTCTGTCTACTGTATACATTGTTATGCTCTCTGATGGATAAACCACTTGCATGTACCACTTTTTTTAATTAAAAAAAAAAACTGGTGAAAATCAGACAAATCTGCTGATGGAGAAGACCAGCCAGCCTTGACAGATGAAAGGACAGCAGAAGGGGCCAAAAGTTTTACCTGCCCACAAAGTCCCACGCTAGTGCCTATTTTCACCCTGGGAAGCCATCCTTTCCACGAAGGATTATCTCCAAGAAGCCTCTATGTGTGGTACCGGGGAGGTCTGTCGCCCACAGTGGGAAACGTGTAAGAAACGTGTTTATGGAGCTCTGCCCAAAGCATTCCATTTCCTAACTTTGCCCATGAACATTCTATGTTTAGGGGAAACTCCAAGCCAATCTGTGGCAGATTTATGATCAAAATTTGAGCACAGGTAATGATAGCACACCAGTCCGGAAGCCAGGCTACCTGGGGCTCTAACTTCAGATCACTTATTAGCTGCCCACTTGCTGGAGGTTAGTCAGTGTCTCCCTCTGTTAAAATGGGGCCAGTTACAACGCCCATCTCCACATTTACATCACGGGCCTGCGGGCCTTAGGGCAGCCTGCCTCCGATAGCAATAAAATGTGGGCCACATAAGACATTAAAATTCTTCTAACACTCACATCAAAAAAAGAAAAACAAGGGAGACTACTATTCATCCCACCGTGTAAAATACATGATCACTTCATCAGGGCATCAGTAAGATAAATTATTAGCGCGACTGTACTGTCTTACAGTCTTTTTTTTTTTGGTAAAGAACACAAACGTCAATGAGTTCCAACCAGCAGAGCACGATTGGGACTAGCCAATTTTTAAGTGCTCAAGGGCCACACGGGGCCGGTGGCCGCTGTACAGCACACTATCTATCGAGCACCTAGTAGGTGCTCGGTGCTAACGCGTAAGATTCAAAGCATGGTCCCTGTTACCCCTTCTCGTCTGCAGTACACCAGCCTAGCCCTGGAGTCCTCTGGAAGAGATGTCTCCATTTTGGGATGAATTAACAGGATTCTCTTTAAGCCCATCTCTTACTGGACCTCCATGTACACTTTAATTCACAGCCACGAGGCAGAGGGCTGCGACCTATGCAGATGAGCAATTTATATAAGTGCCCCCCCCCCCCCCCCGGCCCCGTCTCCGTCCCATTGTCCGGGTATCCCTATTCCCGGGCGGGGGCGGGGTCTGTTGTCTCCCCAAATGCGGAGGGCCCCCGCACCACCACCGCGGGGGACAAGCGGGCGAGTGGGAAGGCCCTTTAAAAAGGGGGGGCGGTGGTCAGAGGAGGGCTGAGCCTCCGGAGAACAATTACGGCCGCGGGGAAGGGCCCCGTGGAGGGGGCGGAGGGTGTCAGAGGGGCAACAATGGAGGCGGACGAGTCCCGAGAGCCGGGAGGTGCTGCCGAACTCGGCGAGCGCTCGCAGCCTCGGCGCGCGGGCCCAGGAGTGCGGCGAAGGCGCCGGGCCGCAGGCGGCGGATCTCGCCAGTCCACTCCCGACGCTGGGCCGCCAACGCCGCCTGGCTTCCGCCTCCCGCGTCCGCTGTCTCCCGGCTCCTGAATGGCTGCGGGGCCGCGATTAACCTTTCACCGCCGCGCTCTGTCCAATCACAGGCTCGCTCTCATGCCGGCGCGGGGCGAGCGGGGCCAGGCGGAGCGTGGGGGCGCGGAGTGGGGGGTGCGGCGCGGGCGCCGGTGGGATTCTTCAAGCGGCGGTGCGCCGTTGCCGCGGGCCGTGCGCGGGCTGCGGGCGAGCCGGGCTCTGCGCAGTCTCCGCAGGCGCGGGCGGGAGGGGTCGAGGCGGAGGCGCGGCGCAGGCTGCTCCAGGCCCAGGTGAATGGAGTAACCTGACAGCGGGGACGAGGCGACGGCGAGCGGGAGGAAATGGCGGCGGCGGCGGCGGCGCCAGGCGGCACCGGGAGGCCTGGGCTGTGACGCGCGCGCCGGAGCGGGGTCCGATGGTTCTCGAAGGCCCGCGGCGCCCCGTGCTGCAGGTGAGGCGGGCTCCCGCGGAGCCGCTTTGTGTGCGGGGCGGGGAGCGGCTGCGCCCGCCTCCGCGCGGAGGCCCGCGTGGGCGCCCGGGGCCCGGACCCGCCGAGCGGGGCAGCCGGCGCGGCCAGATGGCGCGGCCTCGCCCGCTCCCGGGCGGCGCGGCCTGCGGGCCGGGCGTCCACCGGGCCGGGCTCCGCGCCGCCCGGCCCCCTGGCGCCCCTCCGGGGTCGGCGCCTTGGAGGGCCGCGGTGCGGTCGAGCCGGCGGCGGTCGGGGCCGCGGAGCCGGCGCCGCCGCCCGCGGGCCCCGCGCGGAACAGGCTTTGACAGGTCCGGTTACGCACGCGGGAGCCGTGCGGGACGCGCGGCGGCGGTCGGGAGCACCCTGGGGGCCGTGCCGGGCCTGCTCGGAGGGCAGGAAGGCCGGCTGTCGGTGCCGGCCGGGAAGCACGAGCCTTGGGGTCCCGCCCGGCCGGCATTGATTGTTGGTGTGTATTGGCTGGTGACCAGATCTGGGTCTCCCCCCCCCCGGGGCTGGTGGCCCGGGCCATCTTTCCGCCCCTCCCCTCCGATGTTTTTGTTGCCAGAACGCCGGAACCCTGCGGAGGGGCCTTTCTTGAGGATTTGTCATCCCTGGGCAGTCGGTGTCTGTTTCAGGTTCCCGCGTCCGATTTAGGTGGATGGTCTAGAACAGCCGAGCTGCCCGGGAGGCTTTGCCCGCAGCCGGGCGAGCGCACCGCGTAATGTATCTTTAATAGCCTGGAGGTTTGTAACAACGAGGATGAGCCAGAAGGAGTCCTTTGGTCTTGAGGGTTCAAGTCTGTGCGTTTGTGAAGAAAGTCATTCTTGCGGGGGACACGTTCCGGATCCATAGGAAAAGTCCGAGCATTCTTAGGACTCTCACGAGATGATTCATCTTATTAAGGACTCATCACTGAAGTCTGTGCCACATGGAGGAGCTTCTGGCTTTGAATTTTCTGAGTCTTTACAATCCCGACTTTTCAGTTGTCCTCTGTTGCTTGTTTTTCAAGTGCAGCGCACTCAGTGAATGGAAAAGGGCAGGAGTTAGGAGTTAAATAACTTGGAAAGTACATATATATATATTTTTTTAATGTGCTCTAATAGAGGGTTCACCAAATTGAAAATGTCTTGATGTAAACATTAAATTTTCTCAAGAAGAATACACACCTGAATCAAGAGCTCCAACAATTTATTGGATGATGGTGCAGGATTCTGAATGAGACTGCTAGGGAGTAATAGTTTTAGTACTACTAGTATTTGGGGGAATATTATTAATATCTAGGCTCCGGAATAATCAGTTTATTTCGCAGTGTTGTCTTTAAAGCCCTAGCTACCTGTGGCACATGTGTATTACATGGAATATACACTGTACACATAGACGTATATGCACACGTGCATATAATTAAGAACTTCATTTAGGCCATATAAAGCTTACTCTATAGATTAGAAATACTGTAAAGATTGCCAGTAATAGGGTCACTATAAATATTTAAATGGCAACATGGGTTAATGGATTTATTCATGTCATAAACATGCTGTTTTAAGAAAAGGTGTAGGAGTCCATTTAATTCAGGGAGAAAAGATCTTTTCCTGTAGGTATTTAATTTAATGCTATCAGCTCATCATCAGAGGTTAACTTCTGTCTATTGTGTATTATGCCTGTGACTCTTGTTTTTGAGCAGATACAGCAAGGTTGTTTTCTTGTCTTCGTTTTGGAAGACCTTTTATTTTTATGTGGCTCGTGATTCTTACTAGATAGTGATTTTGTGGTGTCACAGAGTTGGCATTTCTTTTGGTGTAGTGCTGCCTTCTAGGAATGATTCTTAGGATGCCGAGACTTCCTGCCGCTATCTGACACGTGACATGTTTGTTTCATCTGAGAAATCAGGTATTTCATAGAGCTTCTCTCACTCGTGACCTGATTGATATCCTGTGATCATTACTTGTGGCAAAGGAAAGAAAGGAAACGTTTATTAATAAAAAATGCCTCCTTTTTCTCTGCCAAGATGTTTTGCTGCTTTTGTATACATGCTCATTCAGTCTTCCCTGCGACCCCCAGGCAGACTCAGTATCATCCTTCTTTTATGTGCAAGGAGACGAAGACTCAGATTAATTGACCTGAGTTAGGAATCTAGAAGTGGCAGTCAAAAGTCAGTCTTGGTTTGATTTCAGAGCCCTTGCGTGTGGGCTCTGTGTAGCACACTGCCTTGTTGTTTCAGGCAGATTTTCGGAGAAAACCTGCGTAAGACGCAGGTGAATCCTGGGGCGCCTGGGTGGCTCAGTCGGTTACGCATCTGACTTTGGCTGAGGTTATGATCTCACGGTCTGTGGGTTCGAGCCCCGCTTTGGGCTCAGTGCTGACCACTCAGAGCCTGGAGCCGGCTTCGGATTCTGTGTCAACCTCTCTCTCTTCCCCTTCCCTGCTTGTGCTCTGTCTCTTGCTGTCTCTCTAAAATGAATAAACATTAAACATTAAAAAAAGATAAATCATTGAATGAATGAAACTCTGACCTTAAATAGTCTGGTGACCCCTGATTATCCGACTCATTCATATTTTTTTCCCTTTTTGTTGTAAAATCTGCATAACGGAATTTACCTTTTTAACCAATTTTAAGTGTGTAGTTTGGTGGCCTTAAGTAGATGCATGTTGTTTTGAAATCATTACCACCATCCATCATCAGAACTTTTCCATCACCTTCACCTGGAACTCTCCCCACTAACTCCCCATTGCACTCCCCTCCCAGACCTGGGCATCTGCCACCCTTCTGTCTCTGAATCTGACTGTTTTGGGAACCTCATCGGAGTGGAATCATCCAATATTGTCAGCACAGAGCCTGCCATAGGGCTTGAACTCATGAACCACGAGATCATGACCTGAGCCAAAGTGAGACGCTTAACTGAGCCCCCCAGCGCCCCTCAGACTCTCCATTTTTAAGGCTGAATCATAGTCCGTGTACATGTATATACACACCACAGTTTGTTTATCTGGTTTTTCATGGATGGACGCTTGGGTCGCATCTGCCTTTTGGCTTTGTGACTAACGCTGCTGGGAACACACGTGTACGAGTATCTGCTTGAGGCCCTGCCTTCCGGTCAGGCTGTTTCTTGACCATCAAAACACTGGAGTCAGAATTATAGCTCAACGCGAGCTTTCTGAGGGTTGCCCTAGGCAGTTACACCCCCTACCAATAATCCCCCTCTGTTCATAGACGACTTTAATCTCCTTGAGGCCCAGGATGTACTCATTTTATGACCTCGCTTCCTATCACTGTGTGGCAGGTACATGTTCAAAGGCGTGAGTTCAGTTGACTCACTGTGGGGCCCCGTTGTGCTCTGAGGGTGGGTGCGAGAGGACGAAGCCGGGAAGATCTGTGTTTAATTCGTGTAAACAGTAAGTGCGAGCCAGGGGTTTATCTTGTTTACCTTGTGTTCTGCCTTTCGGACCTTCAGGGGTTTACCTCCTTCACAAACCCCAGCGGACGGATGCGTGTTCTACTGGCTCTTCACGAATTTCTTTGGGGTCGTTTTTCCTAACTTGCCGAAGCGGGTGATCATCTGGGGAAGCAGCACACTCTCTCTTGTGGTCCGCCCCCTGAGCCCGCCAGGTGGATCTTTTGCTCCCTATCTTCTGATTCTTTGATGTTCACCAAATCCTTTGCATGATAGAGGCTGACTTTTTAGTTAACAGCTCATTTCTGCGGAAGCGATTCCAGCAGTAGTACGGTCTGCGGAGAGACCGCCGCTTATTGCTTTATTATGTGTCTACGTCGAGAAAGGACTTGAGATGGGCTCACGCTCAGGGACAGGCTTGAGAAGACCGAAAACAGCGGAAAAGGTTGAGGGGTAGAGCGTGGAGGTGGCTGGAAGGAATTATGGGTGAGAGGCTGAGGGCGAGGACAGCCTCAGCATCTGCACGTGACCAAAGACTTGTTTTGTCTTGTTTTGATTTTTATTAGTCAAAGCAAAAGAGGAAACAGAACTAATTATGTAGTTGGCATTGATTAATGAGGGGAAGCGTACCAGGAGAAGCAGACTTCTGTCTCGTACGAAGAAGACTCGTTTGGACTCTTGCATAAGATGCCATTAACAATACGTGGAGAAGATGTGTTCCGTTACAGAGATGCTAGGGAAACGTTTCGCACATGCCGTTTTGGAGAAACTGGAGAAAAGCCTCGGGCAGAGCAGGAAAGCTTCCGGAGTGCAGGTGCACGTCGGTCTGTAATTCGATTCGTCAGTGTTTAGTTCATTAACCTCTCAGGTGCTGTCCCGCAACATCAGTGGTCTCATTCAGGCTTTTGACCGAAGCTGAATCACACTCCAGTCACAAAGGAACCCTCTTCCGGACAGCGTAGGCAGTCAGGATCTTCCAGATTCTCTCTGCCAGTCTTGGGGAACGTGGGTGGGTTCCCTGTCTTACGCGGTGGTGTCCACTCAGTGAATGAACACAGAGAGAAAAGGCATTCTTTCTGAGGTCTGGCTGATGAAATTTAAATCTCCGGTCATCTGAAAAGGCCTTTGTTAACATGGATCCTGAGCACACAGCGGCTTTCCCGTTCATCTGAAGTTGTCAATGAATTTTTGGGATTCTTACGTATACAGGGTTGCTTTACGTTTTATGAAAGTGACTGAGAAGATGCTGCAAGAAAGTGTCTGAGGAGGTCCCGAAGACTCACTGGAAAGAGAGAAAACAAGTCCGTTTTGGCCGAAGCGTTCTCACCTTTGAGGCCCGTGCGGATATCAAAAGTGTTGGCTGTGTTAGGTGGAGAGGGTAGTGTGCCTGGCGGAGAAGGTGCTCAGATTTGCCTGATGGGTTGATTAGTTTATATTTAATCTTTTCGAGTAGTCCTTAGAAGGCAAGATAGATTCACAGAGAGCGATCTTGCTTGTATATTAAGGCTTTTAAAACGATCGTTACTCTTCTGGTTTGGGACGCATCATGCCGTCCGATTTTTGATTCTCCTCCGTTTGTGATGTACAGATGATTAGGTGCAGAGAAACACTGTGGACCAGGAGAAGTGTTAAGAAGCCCCTAGAAGAAACTTGCTGTAGAAATTGGGAGTTGTACTGGTATTGACAGCATTCTCATGGTTGAGGCGGCCTGACTGTGGCCTGACTGTGGTCCTCGGTGGTGGTTCTGTTTTTGCTGACAGCTCAATGTGCAATAAAGTAGCGATTTAAAAAAAAACATGTTTGGAAAATGGCCTGGGAATTAGATGTCTGCAAGCCCGTTAAGAATTTTAAAAATAATGTACTTAACTCAAATAATGAGAGAAGGATCTCAGTTTAAAAATTGATCATTGAAATGATGTAGAAAGTTTCTTTTTTTAAAATTTTTTTTTTGTTTTATTTATTTTTGAGAAGGAGAGAGACAGAGCACAAGTCGGGGAGGGAAAGAGAGAGAGGGAGACACAGAATCTGAAACAGGATCCCCGTTCTGAGCTGGCTGTCAGCACAGAGCCCGACGCGGGACTCGAACCCACAGACTGTGAGATCATGACCTGAGCCGAAGGCTGACGCTTAACCCACTTCCAGCCGCCCCTGGAAGTTTCTTTGACTAAGGAGTTAGGTCAATAACCCTATTTGAAGGGGAAAAGAAAGGCCGGAGACTTCTCTAATACTCGGAGATTCCGGGACTTGTGCTTTCCTGTTGGTTATAGCCCAGGAGAGCAGAATTAACCTGCCAAACCCAAAGATTTGAAGGCCTCTCCCCTTACACGTCTCATGAGGACCTCTGATCAGTGGTATTTTAAGCTTTATCCACCTTGCAGAATTAAATACTAATATTTTGTTATGGCGTTATAGGGATGTGTAAGATCCAGTTTTTGACCTCAGAGAGACCAAGGTTCAGATGCGGATCGCTCCGGGTTGTAGCCGAGGAACATAGGCTGTACGGCCATCTTTCTGAGCGTCAGCTTCCTCATTGGTAAACTGGTTGTAAAATCACCTACTTGAGGTTGTGAGGGAAAAATGAGTTTCTGAAACTCTCAGCCCTCTTCTGGCATGTAGCTCCTGATGGATAACATTCGCCTGATACTGTTTTCCCTTTATCTGTATTAGAGAAAATCTTGCTGTGTTCCTAATGTGATTGTATTGTGATTCACCATCCCATCCCCCCATTAATGCTATAGAGATGTGTGTCCCAATCATTTATGATGGAAGGTGAAAGGGAAAGGAGGGCTTGAGAGCCGCATTGCATAGGCAGGTGTCTCTGCTGAGAATTGTCTGCGCTGCATCATATGGTTCTGCTCTCTGTCTGACTCGGTCCCTGTAACAGTGATATCAGGTGTAACTGTGCTGGTGTGTCGCTGACTTTCCCTGAATAACCATGATTCTCCTGTTATGCACGAATAAATACATCATCCTTGAATCTGTATTTCGCACCATCACGAACTCTTTATGTATCTGCCACACATCCTTGGTGTAGGCCAGTGGTTCTAAACTCTTGGGAGACTACGGATTTGCTGAAAGGTGTGAGTCTTATTCCCAGAAAAATGTACGTACTCATAATTTCACATAAAATTGTAGGAGGAGCAGGGGTCCCTTCTGAATTCTTTCTGCACAGGCTCGATTAGGCCATGTCAACACACACACGCAAGTCACAGGTTAAATAAGGAACAGGGACAACATTCTGGATGATTGAGGCACAGGCCCCACATGATGGATGGACGGACAGGGACAGAGCAGCCTAACGTGCAGTTAAGAAACCTCTGTTCTAGCTTGATTTTCCTTCTAAATAATGAGCCTTGTGGTGAGGGCAGGTCACCTTGGTTTTTCTAGACTTTGACTTTCTCACTAGTGAAACGAGAACGTTTACAAGTCCCTGAGTTATCTTCTAGTCTGTGATGTTTTAGGCACCCATAGAACCCCGGGACCCCTCCATTTCAAGCTGAGAATTTCGACTAAACGTGGGGCATGGAAAATAGAGGTCGCATTTTTTTTTTTTTTTTTTTTAGTATTAAGGTTTGTTTACAGTGACGGGGGGGGCGGGGAAGGAGACAAGGGAACTGTGGGTGGTTCTGAGCAGGGATGTAGGATGAACACCTGGAGAAATTGTCTTGAAAAGTAGAGAGAGCCAGATTTTGGCTTGAATGGATGGCAGAATCTCTCAGAGAGTTGAGGCCTTTCATCATCTGTCTCTGCTCCCAGTACAGCTTGGTAAATGTTGGTTCGTGAGGAGAAAATCTAACATGGTTTGAAGGCTTTTACCTGGCCAGGAGGGTGAGGAACAAGTAACCCATCAGGAGGCCTTGGGTACTATTAATGAGGAAAGTGTCTAGTGGTACTTTGATTTTAAAAACTTTTATTTTGTGTGTTTTTAAAAAATATTTTTGAACATTTATTTATTTTTGAGAGACAGAGCATGAGTGGGGGAGGGTCAGAGAGAGAGGGAGATACAGAATCTGAAGCAGGCTCCAGGCTCTGAGCTGGCTCTCAGCAGAGAGTCCGACGTGGGGCTTGAACCCATGAACCGTGAGATCATGACCTGAGCCAAAGTTGGACGCTTAACCAACGGAGCCACCCCGGCGCCCCTTCTTTTGTGTTTATTACTATACTGAGAGCACCTAGTTTTTCTAACAGTCTTGTATAGCTAAGCATTAAAAAGGGAGAATCTTGAACTTCTAAATCTTTAGATGTACCTGCTGCATATAATAAAGTCAAGTCATTTATCAATCTTAGACCAAACATAATTTTGAGTGTTTTAAGGGAAAGGCAGAATTTTGTTGATAAGAATATGTGAAAAAAAGATTTAAAAAAACAAACTCAAAAGACATCTAAGTTAGGCATTTGAATGCAGGAGGTAAATTGAACTGGAGGAAAGGCAAAAGCTGTAATTTCTTGTCTGAACACAATTAGCGCCTTCAAAGGAATAATTCTTTTTTGCTTATCTATATATACCCTTAGTTTTCAGCCCTTCTTTGATAAAACATGGGAAATAAGGCATTGCAAAATAGTACTTCCCTTTGGGGATATGTTTATAAAAAATTTCCACTGACCTATGATGCAGTTCTGAAGGAAAACATTGTTTTGACACCCAGTCATTGTAAACACCTAGCTTTTGTGTTGGCGAACGTTAGGAAAAGAGAATTCTGGGAAGTTTGTTTTACTTGTGAGTTGGGTGTGTACTTCGGCCAAGAATAGGGAAAGGAACAATTTTTTTGAAAGCCTTTTCTTTAAAGCATGTGCACAAGCACACACGGATAACACGCACACATATACACACGTGATATGCACGCACGTAGTGTACGAAACCTGTATTGTTTGTGTCTGCAGCAGGTGCTCGGGTAAAATGCTCACTTGTGTTATCTGTATCGAGTGAAGACACAAATCACACAGTATGTTGTAGTTTCGGTACTGTTAATTTATCTAGTATATTTCACCATATCTGGACCCCCTTTATGATCGTCATCTCTTTTAAGCTAGTACTTTTCACTTCATTAGAGAAGTCGTTCCATAGTATTTGTATCAGGTAGTGAATCATGTTTAGTCATTAGATGAATGGAATAAAGATACTAGAAGAAATGGCGGGGTATACAGTCATTGTGTGTTTATTGAGCACGTGTGTTCCTAGGCTAAAAAGGCCAAGAAGAAATGGCAGTGGACAGGGCTGATTTCAGTTGCCAAAGGCTTTAAAATTAAAGCAGTAGTTTTACTTAAATGTGTTCAGCTGAAAATGAAACATTCAGTTTGCTTCTGTTATTTTTAAATTGCATTTAATCGTTTTTCAGCCCCTTGAGGAGATCAAAGGGGCCATATCCAGCTTATTTTGACTGGCAGATCGGTGTTAGTAGACCCCTCCTTTGAGATCATCGTGTATTGTATGTTGTAGAATTAAGTTGAGAGTCAGAACTCAAGTAGAATTCCACCTTTCCCATTTATTGCGTAAGTTATTTCAGATCCCTGGTAAAATGGAAATGACCGTAGCTTCAGGGCTGTTTTGAGGATTAAATTAGATGATAGAATTTAATGTTCCATAAAAGGTAAATCTTCTCTCTTCCCTCTTACTGTGGGAACTTTTGGTATTTCATAGGTACCATGGTACATGAAGGATTTTTACGTATTGTATTAAGGATTGTTTACTTCTCTTTTAAAATAAACTTTAAGTGAAATCAGTTTCAACCGATAAACAGGAAAGTACCTAAATCACAAGGATACACAGAGTGAACACGCCTGTAGCTGGTGCCTGGATCAAGAGCAGATATGACCAGTGTTTTACAGGCTCCTCTCAGTGCCCGTCGCAGGCAATTACACTCCTGTCCCCTGGCCAAGGAAAAAAAAAAGTAAACACCGTACTGACTTTTCCTTATTTCCAAGTTTATGTAGTGGAAGTTATATGGTATGATTTTGTGTTGGGATTTTGTGTTGGGTTGCTTCACTTAACATCTCGTGTGTGTGAGATTCGTGGTATTCTGTCATATGAATATGTCCATATTTACTTGTCTGTTGTCTTGTTGATAGGCATTTGTTTTCAGTTTTGCCTGTTAGGAGTAGTGCAGTTCTTTCGCATGTCTTTTGGTGAGTATGTGTATATTTCAGTCGGTGTTCACAGAGACTGGAATTATTTGGGTTATAGTCTGTGCGTATATTCAGAGCAGATACTTTCAATTTACAGTGTTCTGCCAGCCTTGTGTGAAAGTTCTCTAAGCTCTACATCCTTTCCCACGCTTGATACCCTGTGTCTTCATTTTGGCTGTTCTGATGGGTGTGGTAGTAGCAGCTCATTGTGGCTTACTTTGCATCCCTCTGATTGCTTGTGAAGATTATTGACCAGGAGATATCCTGTGCCGGGAAGTCCTCTGCCCATTCGCCATTTGCTTGTCTGCCTCTTCCTTACCAGCATGTAGGAATTGTTTCTGTGTCTCCTACCCTGGCTGGCCTTTCGCTTTTAATCAGATCAGATCATAAACAGTCTACTTTTTGATGTAGTTCACTTTGTCCTTTTTTTTTCTTTATGATTAGTGATTTTAGCATCTTGTCTATGAAATTTTTGCTTACTCCAAGGACATGAAGGTGTTCTCTTGAGTTGTTTTCTGAAGACTTCATTGTTTTACTTTGCACATTTAGAACTACGGTCCAACTGGCATTGATTTTTGTGTATGACTTAAGGAGTCAAGACTCACTTTCCCATCTGGACACACAGTTAACCCAGTTGTTATTTGAAAAGACCATCATTCTGTACTACACGACAGTATTGCTTTGCTGTTAATTAAATGACCCTTACGTGTTTGGGTCTGATTCCATAGCCTGTTCTGTTGCATTGTCTTTTCTTGTGCCATTACCCACACTATCTTATGTATTGCAGCTTTATACTAAAAATTGATAAATCAGTTGACTTTTTTTTAGAAAGAGTGTGTGCACGCTTGTGCTCATGTGTGAGCTGGGGAGGAGCAGAGGGAGAGAGAATCTTAGGCAGACTCCATGCTCATTGTGCAGTCTGATGTGTGGCTTGATCCCCCGTCCCTGGGATAGTGACCTGAGCCAAAATCAAGGGTCGGATGCTCAACTGACTGAGCCACCCAGGCGCCCCTAAATCAGTTTACTTTTGAACGTTAAGCCGTCCTTGCATTCCTGTGATAAACTGCAGCTAGTCGTGATGCATTCTCCTTTTTATATATTCCTGGATTCAGCTTACTGACATCTTGATTAGTATTTTTGTTTGCATTTTTGGTTTGAGAGACAGGTCTGTAATTTTACTTTACCATAATGCCCTTGTCAGATTTTGTTGTCAGGTTTATGCAGGTCTCATGGAAAGAGTTGGAAAGGATTCCCTTTCATTTCAGTCCTCCCGAAGGGTTTGTTGTTAAGATTGTAGTTTAAAGATTGTTTCTTTAAATGTAAGATTGTAGTTTCTTTAAATGTTAAGAAAAATTCACTCTAGTGAAGCCGTCTGGGCTTGGGAGTTTTTAATACTTTTTTTTTTTAAACTATAGCCCTCTTCAAATTTTTTGTTTCTTTAGATGTTAATTTTGGTGGGTTGTGTTTTTCAGGGAATTTGCCCACTTCTTCTGAAGTACTTTCTTTAGTGGCTACTAAGATGTCATTGATACTAAAAACAGAAATAACCAGATAAAACGTTGCTCCATTTGGAAAAATGACAACTTTTTAAGAGATCGTTAAGAGATTTAATATGAAGAATGCTCTTTATTGTGGTTCATGGAAGAGTAAGCAGTGATGAATGCCACTTGAAAAGGTTTTTTATGCTCTTAGAATTTAGGCACAAGTGGGATATAGATGCAGAGTTAGCTCCCTGAAACCAAATTATGTTCAAAAGCTATTGTTACATGGAATCTGTCAGCAGATTCGGAGCTGAATTTTTACTCTTTAACCACATTTCATCTTGGATCAATTTGACTGTAGCGAATTATAATTTAACATGTTCTTGGCTTGTCTTTGCAGAATTGTTTCTAAGTGATAGTAAAAATAAAAATAAGTCGTTAAAGTAGGAAGTAATAGTATCTTAAAAACATTTTGGGAGCAGGGCAGTCAGTATTCAAATAACCTCTACCGTAGGATTGCTTCTTGGTGAGAATTGTCCGCATTTATTCTTCCAGAAAGATCCTGCGTGTGCCGGACACCCCAGCTGGTTCTGGATGTATAGATTGATTGTCTTTTAACTGAAACTGTTGACTTTCTGAAAAAGCAGCACTGTTGACCAGACCTAAGGTGGAGGAGCGGTTAGCTGAGGGCTGGGGGTGGTATGTGCCAAGGCCCTGGGGTAGAAAGGAGCTTGGTGGTGTGTCTGCAGGGAGGTGGTAGAATTACGTAGGGCCGTGTGCAGTAGGGATTTTGGATTGTATCCTGATTGTGGAGGGAATCAATCCATTGAAGGTTTTGAGGCATCTTGCTCTACTGGTTTGACTCCTGTTTTCCCCATACCTGGTTATGTGGTGCTCTGAGCTCCATTAATATTCTTCTTTTGTTTTCAATCACCCTCCCCCACCCCAGGACTGATAGTTGGTGGTCCTTGGCAGCAGATAGCAAACATTTACTCAGGCTTTCAGCCTTGAGTGCATTCAGACTGTAGTGCACTTCCTGAGCAGGCCCCGTACAGACGGCAGCCTTGGTCCGTGCAATAAGGTGGAAGCAGGTGTGGAAAATTCGGAAGCACGTGTAGGGTGTCCTAGTGGCTCTGCTGGTGTCCGGGCCGTAGAGCAGGTCAGCAGCCCACTGCCTTCGCAGGAGCTGGTAGCTGCTGGGATTTTGCCCTTTGGTCTAGTGTGGATTCTTTCCTATGTTTTTTGCATTTCTTTCTTTCTTTCTTTTTTTAAGAGGGTTATAAATACTCTGAAAGATGTGAGCCTGCAGCTGTGGTTTTGGTTCCTGCTCCTTTCCCGTCCTTTGTCGTCCCCAGATATGTCAGTAATGTCACGTGCTCTTCATTGCCCGTCAAGCTGAGGGCTCTTTCTAGAGGCTCTTGCAGTGTTTCACCTCCTCCCCCCAATGGTGAAGTTCTCTTCCACACGTAACATTGTACCTGTTTGTGTAGGGATTTGCATATTTGAAGTAGCCAAAGAATTAAATGTATGTGTTGTGGGATCATGTAGAGGAGCCAGAGGCTGACATGTTCACAGAGCCCTAGGAATGCAGGGTGCTTGGGGGGCTCAGTGGGTTGAGTGTCTGACTTCGGCTCATGTTGTGATCTCCGGGTTTGTGGGTTCGAGCCCTGCATTAGGCTCTGTGCTGACAGCTCAGAGCCTGGAATCTGCTTTGGATTCTGTGTTTCCCTCTCTGTCTCTCTGCCCTTCTCCTGCTTGTGTTCTGCCTTTCTCTCTCTCAAAAATAAATAAACATTTAAAAGAATTAAAAAAAAAAATGTGGAGGCTGAAAGCTTTGCAGATGAGGTCATTTGCCCAAGATCTTGTAGTTCACAGATGGATCCTGTCACCACTCTGACTTCGGAGCCCACTTCCTTTCCCCCTCTCATCTGGCTTCTTTCTCTAATATGTGTGTTCTGGGTTTAATTGTAAGGTAGTTGAGTGAAATAAAGGTGGTTACCTTAGGAGGCTGCATTTATTCTGATGCTGCTTCTCTTTTTTGAAACCTCTAACTCCCGTAATGGATATATTTTTTTAAATTGTATTCAGCAGTAACAAACCTCCATCTTCCCTACTAGATTATGTCCGTTTTTGGAACAGCCGGAAGTTCCCTTGATCACCAGGTGGGGAGCCCCAAATAGCAGTGTGCCGCAGGTAGCCAAGGATAGAGAGTCGTCCCTAGAGAGAGGGACCGGCCATCCTGCCTCCCTCACGATTGGGATGAGTGAGTGCCCAGTGCCGGGGACAGGGGACGTTCAGTGTGCCAACAGGGGAAGTTCCCGTGTGAGCAGAGGTGGTGATTAGGACGAGGAAAAGGAAGGTCTTTTCTAAAGCAAAGAGTAAACTTCAGAAGTCCCTTGTCTGTCACCATTCCTGTCACCGGGCCTTGGAGGGCCTCCCGCAGAGAGCTCGTGGCCGAGATGAACCGGGTGAGAGCCCGGGGCGTGTGTGGAGACCAGAAGAGCAGAGGCCCAGGTCTGGCTTGGAGCCCACAGGCTCACGGCCCTGGCGGGGCTGCGTTTGAAGGTGCCATCATGCTGTCGCTCCTGCTTGTCTCCCCTGTCCTGCCTTGCTGCTCTCGTGTGGGCAGGTGCTGCGCGGCACAGTGCTTGCGACGTCCCCGATGTGACTTGCCTGGTTTCTTTTCAGTGCTTCTCCCTCCACGTGCGGGCTCCTCCCTCGAGTGATGCCCTGTGTCCCCTCCCTGACCGCTGCCGATACCGCTCACCCTTCAAATCCAGGCTCCAGTCCGGTGCCCACCTCCACAACACGAGTCGGCAGTGTGGAGGTCCCGCCCAGTAAATACTGGCTGAATGAATGAACAATTTAAGGGGCAGGAGGCAAAACAATGGTCTTTTAAGTGGGGAACATCACCTTAAGTACTACTTTTTATACTGCCCTGAAATACAATTGGATAATTTCCATTTTTCGGTATTTTGATAGTCAGACATCTGTATCAGTGTTTGGTAGAGTCATGTTTTTTGCTTTGTTTTAAAATATTTTCAAACTCATGAAGTATATGAATAGTATAAAGAATTCCCATATTATTACCTATGTTTACCAACAGTTAACGTTTCACCACATTTGCATTCTCTCTCTGCACATCGTTATTTTCCTGAGCCTTGTTAGATCAAGCAGCAGGCCTTCGGCTCTTCACTACTGGATGCTCGAGGCAGATTTTCTAGGAGCAAGAGCAGATTCTCTTACATAACCACAGTGTAGTTACCGAATTCGGAGAATTTGACATTGATAATGACAGTTAAATTTCACCAGTGTCTCTAGGGGGGAGGAAAAAACCTTTTCCTCTGTGCCCTTAGTGGATCAAGTGAGTTAAATTGACAAAGGACAGATGAACCAGAGAAAAGATTTATTCGGCATGCACACTGGAGATTCACCCAGGGGTGAAAACCCAGGAAGGCAGTTAGACTTGAGAGCGTACATGCCATTTTAATAAAGGGCCATGTATTTTGGATGAGTGACAAGAAAAAAGGAATGAGTTTGGGCTTCTGGGGTGGTCAGTGGTGGGGAGGGAAACAGACGAGGGAAAGTAGTGGGTGTTATGTCAGTAAGGTTTGTTTATGCAGATTCACGTCCATCTGGGTCTTTTGTGGTAATTAACATCTCTTCCTGGTACTGGAGTGGGGAGGAGGGACACTTTCACAAAGCCACATTTATGTCCTGGTTTTAGGCAGAAAGAAGAAGGGCAGAGAGTTCCTTCCGTGGCTGCTACTTCTCTGGCCTTTCGCCCAGAATAATCCCTATGCCAAAGTGGCCTGTTTTCAGGTGGCCTGTGCTGATCACCCTTCCTCCCAGTAATGTCCTGTATGGCCGTTTTCCTTCTCCTGTACAGGAGTCAGTCCAGGAACTGAACCGTGTATATTGCACATAGCTGTCACGTTTAGCTTGGGATCTGGAATCGCTTCTCAGATTTCAGCTTTTGTGATACATATTTGAAGAGTACGAGCTAGCTGCTTTGTTAAGTGAATCTCAAATTTGGTTTCCATGTTTCCTCATGATGAGACTCAAGTTTTGCACTTTGGATAGGAAAATCTACATAAATGACATTTCTTTCTCAGTTCATCCCATTTGGGCGATACGGGTCAGTTTGTTCAGTTGTGGTGATGTCACTTTGGTTAAGAAGGTCATCTGTCAGGTTTTCCTGGTGCAAAGTTAACAGTTTCCATTAGGGTTCCTAGGTAATCTGTGCAGAGATACTTTGAGATGACGTAAATATCTTTTTGTAAACTTCACCCAGTCGCTTTAGCATCCATTCATGACTCTTGCCTCAGTTACTAACGTGATGGTTCAAAATAGTGGTTTGTTTTCTCTCATTCCTTCTACATTTATTAGTTGACATTAAATAGAATTTTATCTGGATTTTAAGCCTAATACAATGAATGAGTCTTTGGGTTTTCTCAGCTAGTTATGTTGTAACTTTAGAGCTGTACATTGCTGCTGAGACATTTTCGAAGTTTGTAACACAACAGATTGCATTAACGTGCAAGACGATTTTGCAGAGGTTGGGAGCACTCAGAGGGCGAGGCTGGTGGGGTCGGTATAGCTGGGTGCTGTCAGGGTTATCACTGCTCATGGACGTTTCTGCACCTTTGATGGCTTCTGATCAGCCCTGAACTTTGCTTTGTTGGGGGACGGGGTGACGATGGGGGTGTTAAGCTTGTTTAAATAATGTGGGTGGTTTAAAGTCTTTTAAAAGTAAGAAGCATCCAAGCTGAATTTGTTATTTGACCTGCAAAAAGATACATATTGATTTAAAGTTTGATTAATAAGGTTTTTTCTCCACATAGAATTAGTTAAGGAAAACATATTTATTGCTGTTTCCAGCTTTCCTTCAATTCTGTGTAAGTCAAGTACGAGAGAGTCTGTCCTTTGGAAAACCTTACAGTTTGGGGATGGGGGGAGTAGCCTTAGCAATAATATTGAATATGGAGCAGAAGATATAAAACAGCTATGATTTGGGTGGTATAGACGCCACAGTGTGCTGTATGAGAGGGGAGTCCAAGGATAGGTGTCAGGTTCTTTGGGATGAGGGAGTGGCGGGGGGTGGGGGGGGGGGGTCTGGAAGCAGCAGCTCACGTGAAGGCTGGGATATACGAGTCACCGGGTTCTGGGGAAGCAGATGACAGGAGTGGGCGCACGTCTTGCACTACAGTGCTTGGTGCCTCACTGCTTGCCCGGAACTTTTCACATGTTTGCGGCCATCATAGTCAGTGGCCTGTCCTAAGCATTTTGTCTCAGGACTGACGTCTCTTTAGCATTAAAATGTGCATGCGTTACATTGTGTTAAAACAGCTTAACACAGAAAACTGGCCTTTTTTCCTCTCGGGGATGTCCTTAGGTGATACATAAAAGACATACAAGAAGATGCTCATGAACTGAGTAAATTCTGGCACTTGTTGAACAACATTTTTATTGAATAAAGGATGGAAACTTGGAATCAACCATTAACCTTAAAATTCACCTTGAAAGTTAGTGGTGTATTAAGGTATTTACTTCTTGAAACAAAACTGAAGGGGAAATGTCCTTGTACATTACCCGAAGGGGAGGGACAGTTCCGGGTGCCATTTTGGTGTGTAGGAATGTTGTCTTTTTAAGAAATATTCCAAGTACGTGGGCCATTGGCTGGCAGCCCAGAGATGCTTTTTATGTGGAGATTTTGATGGATGATATTTGTTAAAATGGTGTTTGACCTGTATTCGGTTCCGCGTTTGGACAGATCTAACTTTCGGCATAATGACATGGAGATGTAAACATAATATGTTTGTTACAGATTTATAGAAACCCAGAAATGTATTTGGTTCATAGAGGAGTACGAGAGAGGAAGGCTAGTGAGTGTGATTCAAGTCCTAGAAACTAGGGTCAGTTTTACCACATTTAATGGCTTAGGAAGGGAGAAGTTCAAAAAAAACTATTTTATGTTTTGTTTTTGTTGATTTGTTTTTAATCTAAAACAATTATTTCTCTATAGATTTATTTATTTATTTAAGTAACCTCTACACCCAACGTGGGGCTCGAACCCATGACCCAGGATCGAGAGTCACACACTCTCACGTCTGAGCCAGACAGGTGCCCCCAGAATCCTCTCTCTAAACGGTGTTGGATTTCTCTAGAATTCAAGTTCCAAGAAATGAGAATTTGTTATTTGGCCTGAATATTGTTGGAGAATATATTTCATGGTTGTGTTGTTGTCGTTGTTGTTTTAAAGACCAGTGTTGAGGGAATATAATTGAAAACGGAACCTCCTCTTCATCCAGAAAATTCATCCACACAGGTAGAGGGAAGAGCACAGTTTTCTTACTGGGTAGGCGTTAAACCAGCTTGCCGTAGGCCTCAGCGGCTGTCTGCTAAACAGGCTCCAAAAGACCAAGAAATCTCATTCTTTTGTATAGTTGGGTGGTTATGACACTTGACACCCATGTTTTCAAGATAAAATTGCTCCTTTCCTCATATCTTCGTGACTGGAGGTAGGTTTTGCGGGGAGGGAGAAAGACTCTCTTCCCTTTTATGATCAACTGGGAGAATGACACCTCTTATTTTAACTTGCCTTTATGCCCGTAATCGTCTAGACCCGTTACTCTGCGTCTCTGACCACAGACTCGCCTGGTGATCTTAGGCGTATCTCCCCAGCACATTTGCTGCTAGGATCTAAAGGCTCTTCAAACGGTCCTTAGTTTTCTCTGTTAGCTTAAGAAGTAACTTTTGACAGCGTTTTACGGTCCCAGTGTTGATGTGTGGGTTTTTTCTTTGGTCCACTAGGGGGCGTCATGGCAGTGTCCCTCTTTGGGCTCAGGAGAGTAGACAGGGAACCTGGACAGCCGTGCCTGTGGAGTTAGGAGTATCCGCATCTCTGACACTCTATGATGGAATGACTGAGTTGGAAGTTTTGTTACCCGTTTTGAAAATGTGTCCCGGGAGGCTCTAGATGCTTCTGGACTTCACATCAGAATGGTTAAGCTGTCCGTTCTTACAAGCCCTTGTGTGAAGGGGTTTGGCCGGATTTAGATGCTAATGTGGGTGAAGTTGGTGGGTTCCGACTAGAACTTGACCGGGTGTCTGGTACCTGGCATGTCTTTTTCAGAGCCGCCATAGAGGGGCTTATCAAACAGGGGTTTGCATGTTTATAATCCAAGTTAGGGTCATCAATGAAAATGAGAAAACTGGATCTAGTGGCTCTATATTTATGAACATGAAGTAAGTTGTTGTCCTTGGCATGGTAACTCTCAAATGTCTATACAGAATTGTCTAAGGAAATAATTCAGGTAACTCAGCAGTAATTTGGTAATAGTGGAGTTGCACTGAAAGCTAAAGGATTGTCAGCTTTATTATTTTAGTTAAAGGTGTTTTGAGCAAAGGCGTGACTATGAATTAGAACAGCGTGGAGCGTGATGGATGGGGCCATGACGGTGTATTGAGTCTGTATCTTACTAGGTGGCGGTATAAAATGGAATTAAGTGTCAAAGGAGGGAGGAGGTGGCTTTAGCAACCCAAACAGACGCCAGAGGAGGGGAGATCGGCTCCTGGGAAAACATGGTTACCCACCCACATAGGCTTCCCGTAGTTTTAAAGTCAGATTTTACTGGAGGAAGATGTAAGTTACTTCTAAGAACGCACCCTTCTATCTAACTGGATTGTCCTAACAACTCACACCCATTTTCAATTGTACTAAAGCATAATACAGTTAAAGGCAGCTCTTTCTGGCATGTACTCTTTCCGTGACTGAGTAGAAAACTAAGTTACCTGGAATCTTCCTCTGATAAGTTAACCTATGAAAATTGTGTCAACTAGGAATTTTCTTAAAGTTGGTTTTTAAAAATGAGTTCACTGTTCTAAAATACTCTCTCTGATTGCTTTTAGGTTACCTAGGGTATGAATTAATACAGACTTGGAAACTGAAAGAACTTAGAATCAGCATTTTGAGGTAAATATGTACACACTACAATAGTGCTAAGGGCTCCCCGTTCTACTCTGAACCTGATGAGCAAAACGAACTTGTCTGTGAAATGAGTGTCATCTGTGCTTGAATGCCCTTGAACCGACTAGACCAGACACTGAGGCGTCTAACAATTGCTTTTCCGAGCCTGTGGTAGTGGAGACGCTGCGGTCATTAGCGTAATGAGCACAAGCAAGATTTGGTGTCAAATCCGACAAAAATCAACATTTCTTATTTAAATTAAGCTTTCCACGTTAACACGCTTCCTTAGTTTTTGATTTATAATCTTTTACCAGAACCACACTAAATTTATATTTCTTTATAACAGTATTGTTCTGAATTCCTTTACTCGTGAATGAATTCTGTGAAAGAGTTTATAGTGTGGATTGAACTGTTGTGTTTTTAATTCCATTCTGAGAAATTGAAATTACTGACAGAGCTCACGCATGCATTGCGGTGATTTGGATTTCTCAGCCACGTGCCTCTTCTGGTGATCCCCATTTCTTTCGTGTATGTGAATTTAGGAAATGACATCTACGTGTCATTGTCGTCTTCCCCTCCCCCCCATTACTCTAGCTGCTATCTTTAGATTGTATTTCCTGTGTTTGATTTTCTTATATTCATTGTGCCATCTTCTCTTGACCTTTTCTCTAACTTTTCCTTTTACCCAGATCTCTGGGAATTAGGCGAGCTATTGTTATAGCCCCCACTCTCTTGTTCTTTGTTTTAGAATAAGACTTCACTTCCTAAAATAACCCAAATGTCTTTTGTTCAACATTTAATACAACATAATGGTCTTTTATTTAGCTCTTCCTCTCAATAGGGCTTTCTTGTAGATGTGTTTACGTTCGGTTTAAGTACAGGAATCTTAAACGTGGCTATCTTTGCATTTATTTTTAGAGCAGAAGCTCGGGCATGCTGTGATTTTCCAATAAACTGCTATCACAATGTCAAAATGCAGCTCAGACAGCAGCACCGCAGAGATCTCAGACATTAACACGGTAAATCTGCGACTTCTCTATCATATGTGGAAAGAGGAAGAGAGTTTTTATTCGTGTGTTTTACTAAATTATTTCTGAGTGAATAATAACATAGGAGCTATGCCACGGCCTCACCGATTTCATGGATGTAAATTGTTTGGCCAGAAAGTTAAAGCCTGTCATCGAGGAGCCATCACGAGGCGTCTCTTGGCCCTGCGAAAGCAGTGAACCAACAGTCGGCTCGTGTGTGAGATGACAGAGCCCTTACTTACCAGCAGAGATGTAGAGCTTTTCGTTAAGACCAGGTTAAGGAAAAAAAAAATCTACTTAGACATGTCAAAGGAAGTAAAAATTGGCAAAATTACGGATTGTTCTGTTTTCGCGGTCTCAGATTACCTGTTGAGGGTTTTCGTCTTGGATTTGCTTTCCTGAAATAGAAAGGGTCTCTCTGGGGCCACTATATTCCATCAGTGAAGATGAACTCAACTGGTGTGACCTTACGAAGAGCGGGTTAAATCGCTGTCGTCTGTCTCCTTGCACACCCTCTCCCGCACCCGCCCTCCCAGGAGAGGGTGTGGATTTCCAGACCACACACACAGTCGTGTGGAACAGTGGCGCTTCTGTACATGACTGTGCGGCGGTCGTGACTCCCTTGCTGAGCGTATCAGTTGCTCACCTGGACGTACGTGGGGCACGTCGCAGCAGGGAAGGAGACCCGCAGCTGTGCTCCTGGGGAGCACGTGTGCTGGTAGAAGAACCAGGGGTGTACGTGCGTCCCTCTGCAGATATGCGCCAGGTGACCTGACATCTGCAAGGCAGACAGAAGCCGTTTGAAGGGTTTTACCATCACTCACGTGGACGTGCTTTTCATCCCACGAGCCGCCCTGATTGTCTGCCACGTTCTGGGTGTGGCGGGTGATCGAGTGTGCGAGGGAGTCCCAGTCTCACCGCTCGTATTTATTTCCTTTTTGAAAGTCTTTATTTGGAAATGACTATTTCAGACGTGCAGCAGAGTCACAGGAGTAAGAATGGGACAGAGAATCTGGGCTTTTGCCCCGTCTGCTTCACCGGTTGTGCACACTCTCTGTACTCATGTGTAGCTTCTCTGTCTGAACCATTTGAGAAGAAGTTGCGCGCGTCTCCTGGTCCTTTAGCCCTCGGCGCTGCGGGTCTGTTTCTTCAGCAGAAGGCAGCGGCTTTCTTAAACAGCCTTAGTGCAGTTACCAGGCCCGGTGACTTTGACGGCTCCATCAGGGGCTCTGTTATGCGCTTTATGGAGTCGTTCTGCGCCACAGGACCCGGTCTGAGGGCACTCACCCACGTTTGTCTGTCACGTCTCTCTATAGCCTTTAATCTGGGACATTTTTATGTTTTTCTTTGTATTTTATACAGTTTTGAAGACTACAATCTCCCTTTGTAAAAAAGTGGAACAGTCTTCTCATTTATTTTTGTAGCCTCTTTCTCTGGACTTGTTAATTACAGTTACACCGCTTGCTGCTCTCTGTGTGAGAAAGAATGGTGGCAGCGGTGACAGCAGCAGGGGGGTGCCGTGGGTTCCTGGCTGTACGTGGTGTTCGCAGGTGGACGGAGAGCTCATTGGGGATCTGCTTAGCTGCCTTCTTCCTTTTTTATTCTCTTCAGCAGTCAGGATTTATGCTGGTTTCCTGATACCTTTTGCCATAGTTTAGATCGGTCTTGGTTGGCATTTGGGTTGGGTGAAGGGTGAGGGCATCAGGCCTTTGGCATAAGTCGTCCCAGACAGCAAGCAGCCCACAGTAAGGACGACCCAGAGCAGCATGACGGGGCGGTAGTCGATGGGAAGGGCTTGTGGTCTGGGCATGGGTCCCACAGAGTGGCCCACTGGGCCTCAGGATATGAGGTACCGTGGATTTAACTTTGGATTCTTGGCAGCCGTGTTGAGTTACCCCACGGGTGTGCGGGCAGCAGGCCCGAGGAGTTGAGAACAGTGAACGCCAAGTGTGGGGTGAAGAGAACGGTCAGTTGATGGGGCTTTGGTTTGGTAGGTGACGAGCAGATGATTTCCAGGAGGGACACAGTTGGTAGCTTTCAGACTGAACCTGCAGTCCTTTGCTCGCCGCCCTCCTCCCAGAGGGCCAGCAAGAGCGGCTGTAGGTCATACCATCTGGTGTGTGCTGTCCGGCCTGGCTGCACCCGCCCTGCTGCCGTTCTGGGCGCCCGCAGCCCTGGGCCCCCCACCGCCTGCTGGAGGTCCTACGGGAGTTGGCCAGATGTTGAGTGGTGGTCCACCGAACTGCTCTCTGAAGTCAGGGCCTGGGCTGGGCCCGTGCACAACAGAGACCACACAGGACACTTCCCGTTGAATCAGGTGGGACAGCTTGAGTCCCTGTCCTGTATGGTGGTCGTACATTTCACATGTCAGGAGACTCAAGGTTCTCGTCAAGGGATAGAGGGCAGGCCTCTTTCCAGGTCCCTAGAGTGATCACGGTGAAAGCTCCCGAGCAGCATGGGCGCCGAAATTTCCTTTGGGGCAAGTGAATGCTGCTGCCGGTCAGGATGCTGATGGTGGGCCTCTCATGTTGAGGTTTGAGACCCTGACCCTCTGGCTGCAGGTTAGGAGTTTTAAAAAATACTCCAGTTTAGTGGGTCATTTTACAGTCAGATTCATCTTTGGGAAAGAATACGTGAAACACAGAAGAGTGCTTCCCTACCGTGAAAAACTCAGAATGGTGCCCTTTGTCTCAATTTGTCTAGGATACATGTAATTTTAAAGATAGAGATTTAAAATAGTTGGTCAGCTGTGCAGTTGAGACAGGTTGTCGGTTGAGGAAAAGACCTATGTGTTTATGATCTTTCGAGAAGATGACAAAGTGTTGGCAGGCACATGAATCTTTCCCAGGGCTCTGTGCCTTCCGAACGTTACCTCGCAACTTTATCGGCAGTGGCATCGTAGAATTGACAAGGAATGTTTGAAATACGTTTGTTTATGTACCCACATGCTTCATATGTACATATGTATTTCACAAGACATCATCTTTATGTTTTCTTTTGAAGGTATATGATAGGCATGGTTCTATATCAGTCAATTTAGATACGGATTTTCCTCACAGGTTCAAAGTATCCCATGATATAACGGTACCATCATTTACGTAGCTCATTTCATATTCCAGAAATACATTCAAATGCATTCGAAAGGCGCTGCTTGCTTTTGGGTGATAATGCAGCAGTACGTACTCATGTCCTATGTCCTTGTATCTTTGTGTATTGCCTAATCCTTTCAGACGAGTTTCTCGGTGTAGACCTGCTGGGTCGGAAAGTACAGCACGCTTGACGTCTTACAGTGTTCCTCGCAGACCAAGACCAAGCTAAAACAGTTACAGGAGAAGTTGGAAAGGGTCCGTCGGAATGACATTCCAATGTTTCTCTTGTGTCTTGGCTTTCTTTCGCCCTTGACCCCGCACGGTGGTGTCATGGTGTTCTCTCTCCCTCCGTAGTGAGCTGCACTAGCGCAGAATGCAGTGAGGGGAGCCCTGGATGAATGAAAGCCCTGCTTTGCGGCCGCTCAGCATGGCCGGCCTGCAGCTCGTGACCCCTGCCTCCTCGCCAATGGGCCCTTTCTTTGGACTGCCATGGCAACAAGAAGCAATCCATGATAACATTTATACGCCAAGAAAATATCAGGTACTAATGAGGACACTAATACTGGAGTGTTTTCACTAAAATGGGAGTCAGCGCGTAGTTGACATGTCTTCTGGAAAACCCATTTACCTTTTCAGGCTCTCCTCTTCGATTAATTTTCTTGTGCCAGATAACTTTTGTTCTTAATAATAGCCCTTTTCTTTTTCTAACCTCTGCCAAGGCGATTGATGGAATCATTTCATTTGTGAAATTCCTCATTGATTCCCCTCTGAAAAACCTTGCCACTCGGCAATATCCACTGCGGGGGGTGGGGGGGGTCTGTCCTCAATGGCTGGGTGGGGGCGGAGGCGGGTTTGAACAGCCACAACGGGCAGAACACTGTCGGTTCAGTTTGTTGTGTTATTCTCGAGAAGTTTTCTGTCCCTCCCTCCCACCCCCGCAAAAATAGTTCTCAAATTGTGAACGTTACCCTACGTGTATTCACACAACACAGCCAGCTGTGTATAACAGGCCTTTTCACGCCTGTGAGTCTCCTCTGTCCGAAAAGACACAGAAAGTCTGTGTTTCAGCAGATTCATCAGAGGAAGATTTTAGGAAAGAGCACAGTTTCCCGAACTAAAACACAATCCAGTTTGCCCAGTTTTGTACTTCGACCAGAAGCCTGTCATCCTTCTCCCCCCACTGCATTTCTAGGTGGAACTGCTTGAAGCGGCTCTGGATCATAATACCATAGTCTGCTTGAACACTGGCTCAGGGAAGACGTTTATCGCCGTGCTGCTCACTAAAGAGCTGTCCTATCAGATCCGGGGGGACTTCAGCAGAAATGAGAAAAGGACGGTGTTCTTGGTCAACTCCGGTAATACAGCGGTTACGTTGCTATGTTGCGTGGAGGAAATTGGATGACGTTTTTATAGTTAGCGCATTTTTTAAAAGGTTTACTTATCAATTTTGAGAAAGAGAGAGAACGGGGGGATGGGGGGCAGAGAGGGAGAGAGAGGGAGACTGAGAATCCCGAGCGGGCCCTGAGCTGTCTGCGCGGAGCCCGACGCGGAGCTTGATCTCACAAACCGTGAGATCATGACCTGAGACATTAAGAGTCAGACGCGTCACCGATTGAACCACCCAGGTGTCCCATAAGCACTTTTTTCTCTGTGGATATTAAGTTAAAAGTATCGAACGGGTCAGGTAGCCTGGGTGGTTCAGTCGGTGAAGCGTCCGACTTCAGCTCAGGTCATGATCTCATGGTTTGTGAGATTAAGCCCCGCGTCGGCCTCGGTGTAGACGTCTCAGAGCCTGGAGCCTTCTTCAGATTCTGTGTCTCCCTCTCTGTCCCTCCCCCGCTCACACTCTCTCTCTCAAAAATAAACATTAAAAAACAAAAAAAAGATTATTGAATGTACAGACAGTTTGAAAAATAACATATTTGTTGAAATTCTGATAGCAGAAATATCATTTAGTCTTATTTCTTAACTTTATAGTACTCTTTTTAAGCGTTAGCCATTTTATTTCACAGATGTTAAACTTTAGCTTTCTCCTTAAATGTATTGAATTCTGATGCTGTGGTTTTTGCATGGGTTACCTTGGGAACATAACCTAATCTGTGTTGTCACAGTTACTTTTGGTCATATTTGTTCTAGCTTCTCAGAGTCCGTCAAAAAGCACTTGACTTATGAGATCGGTAACATCATGATTTGTGATTTTGCTACACCCTTTACAGAAGGGGAGTTAGATGCTTCTTAAAAGTTAGATATTCAGTTAGAATTTGCACTCCTGGGGTTTATGCTTGGGATTACGTATTAAAAAGAAAACTATAAAATGTGCACCCCAGCTGCCAGGGTGCTGATGCAGTCCTGCCGGTGGTCCCCTTGTTTATTAAGATGGTCTCAGTCTGTGATGCTCTCATGTACTTTAAATACATATGAGACTGTCTTATTTCCTGGTGAAACAATCCGATTTTAGGGGTGGGGGGGTGGATCTGGAGTCGTTCGCATCCCAGCCTGAAAGTCCTGTTCTTAGGTTTGGGAAAATCAGCTGTAAAGAAGGAGGGCGACGTAGGGATTTCTGGAGTGAATGACGGAGAACTGGGTGTTGAGTCCCGTAAATGCATTTTGGGGGATAACCTTGGAAACAGGGTTTTAAAGTGGCTCTCTGAAAAATTGGGGGTTAGGTAGTGATAGGTAACAATAAGGAGTTCCTTAGCTATCTTAATCGTTAGTCGTCCAGAGAGCCAACTAGATGAGATGTGTCGTATTCACAAGGAGTGTTTGTGTCTGTAATCAGCAAACCAGGTCGCTCAACAAGTGTCAGCTGTGAGAACTCATTCAGATCTCAAGGTTGGGGAATACTCACACCTAGAAGTGAATGCATCTTGGACAAAAGAGAAATGGAACCAAGAATTTACTAAGCACCAGGTAAGACTTGGAGAGAAGTTCCCCTTTCCACATCCCTAGGAGTCCTCGGCTTCGTTTATAAGGTGACCTTTATCCTGGTTGTCTTTGTTTCATTTGAAAACTCTCTTCCTGTACTTCCTCAACCTAGAAACTAGCCCTTCCGTACTCGTTTTCACTGTCTGAGCCGAAGACCAAATAAACAGTAACTTACAACGTTGCTCTTGTTTCACAGAAGAGAAACAGCTTCCCAGTGTGATTTATTTGCTGGAAAAACACAAATCCTGATGCTGTGCTTCCCGCTTGTAGATACCCTGCTTTTCAGAAGATTCATGCTTGTGTTAAATGTCTTGAAACTGGAGACACCTCTTGGTTGAGATCTTTGGGTCTTTGTCGAGACTTCCTCCACCTGCCACGTTTCTGTGGGGCCAGTGTGTGTTGAAGGTCCTTTTGGCGTTGGTGGGTCTGAAGTGGTCAAGAGACGCCTCCTGACTCAGCCAGGGCCGTCCACGCCGACGTGTGCCTCGCACCTGGGGTTGAGTCCTCATGAATGACACATTGACGTGCCCACCCAGAGACAGTGCCCTAAAAGAACACTTAGTCTGCACCTTCTTCAATAAAACCTCATCCGTTCAGCAGGAAAAAAGAGGAAAATGCAGGGTGAATTGTTTTGTGATCTGATTAAATCAGTAGGTCTCGTCAGTCAAAATATGGCTCTAGGAACCCAACAACCCGAAGTAGTTTTAGGAGATTTATCATAAAAACATGGTCTCTGTCATCACGAATTTTTTTCTCCCAACCTGTTTCCGTATTTTCCCATGTCTTGGTTCCATAGTGTTAGCTTGCGTGCATTTAGAATGTCTCTTGTGATTTTCACTAACAAGTTCCTCACTTCTCACCTGAAGTGGTGGTTCCGTAACCTGATTCAGTAGAAGTGTACGCAGGTGGGTGAACGCACGTTCGTACAGTGATGTCGGCTTTCTTTTAGGTTCTCGTTATGACTTGCTATGTCGCCTTGAATGTTTTGAAAAATGGCTACTTATCACTGTCAGACATTAACCTCTTGGTGTTTGATGAGTGTCATCTTGCAATCCTAGACCACCCCTACCGAGAAATTATGAAGGTAAGTTTTTAGATTTCATCAGTCTCTGCACAAGTCAAATTCCTGAGAATAAGCAGTGTGTTTATATATCAAAAACAGTAATATTAGTTACCGGTTTTGGGAACTTGGTTCCGTGTATGAATGAATGAATGAATATTAAATTAATTTTCACTGAGATCTATAATAATAAACTATTATGAGTAATCTATAGTAAATCTAATCCTTTGATAAAATTAAAAAAAAATTTTTTTTAATGTTTTTTATTTATTTCTAGGAGAGAGAGAGAGAGAAACAGTGTGAGCAGGGGAGGGTCAGAGAGAGAGGGAGTCACAGACTGAAACAGGCTCCAGGCTCTGAGCTAGCAGTCAGCATAGAGCCCGACGCAGGGCTCGAACCCACGAACCGCGAGATCATGACCTAAGTGAAAGTCAGACGCTTAACCAACTTAGCCACCCAGGCACCCCTCCTTTGATAAAATTTTAAACAAATAAATGAAGTACGGAATCTGCGATAAATTAGTTATGTGATCTGTCATAGCATGTTTACGCGTGCCTGTTTGGCACAGAGATCTTTGAAACAGTCTCCAGTGATTCCATAAGTGATATTTTTAGCATCTGCCCATCTTCCTGACATCGGTTAGTCTGGCAGTGTCTCTGTCGTTCTGGCCTCGCAGAACGAATGCCTCACTGTTAGTATCTCTTATTGTGTTAGCTCTGCGAAGATTGTCCATCGTGTCCTCGTATTTTGGGACTGACTGCTTCCATTTTAAATGGGAAATGTGATCCCGAGGAATTGGAAGAAAAGATTCAGAAGCTGGAGAAAATCCTCAAGAGTAATGCTGAGACCGCCACTGACCTGGTGGTATTGGACAGGTAGGTGCTTAGCTGGTGTTTCCCTCGGGTCCCTATCGTGGGCCTCCCGGACCGCGCCTGTCCAAGTGGACGGATGGCTACGGATGGCTGAGGCAGGGGACGAGCGAGTCTGAGAATCCGTAGGACAGGGAGCTCCCCTTGCTTCCACAGAGAGCAGCAGATGGGGGGGCCTCCTCGCTCAGAAGGTGGCACGAGTGGGGGCCCCTCTTGTTTGCTGATGTGGACGAGGACCGGGAACGAGGACGGGAAACTTGTTTCTGTCTGCGCGCACGTGCGTGTGGTCGTTCCAACCTAAGTGTCCATGTGATACTTCGAAAGAACACAACTTTATGGACAATTCAGGGTTTTGTGCTGTTGTAAAAAAAATTTTTTTTTAATGTTTATTTTTGAGAGAGAGAGGAGAAAGAAACAGAGCATGAGCGGGGGAGGGGCAGAGAGAGAGGGAGACAGAATCCGAAGCAAGCTCCAGGCTCTGAGCTATTAGCACAGAGCCTGATACTGGGCCTGGGCTCACAAACTGCAAGGTCATGACCTGAGCTGAAGTTGGATGCTAAACTGACTGAGCCCCCCCAGGCGCCCCTACACTATGTTTTAAACTGATTGGAAACACCCGGTTGTTTTGAAAATGGGTGTGAATATCTGAGAACAATGTTGTTTATGCTTTCCAGGTTTGTGGCTTTGAGAAGGTAGCTGTTTTGAGTGTCAGTAAAACGTGCACACATACACACTTTTTGATTTGAGTTGGTGGATGGGAGCCTATTTAAGTTAGGTTTTTAGATAAGTCTAATTCAACTCCTAAAGCATCCTTATAAGTGGTAGTTCTTGGAACAGTTATTATGACTAGAGAAGTTGATTTCTCAGGTTAGGGAGTTAAATCAGACCGGTTTCGAAATCCTATTTTCCACAGACTGGAAGTTATATGATTTCAGGTGAGTCATTTATTGTCCCGGAACTGGTAAAATGGTGGTGACAGTCAGTGGTTTCCGAGGATTCTTTGATGATCAGTCACATTGATACATGAGAAACATCTTGTAGTGTACCTGCCATTTAATAGGAACTTGTAGTGTACCTGCCATTTGATAGGTTTAATAGGAACCTGTAGAATGAGAAGAAAAGATAATGCTTCAGATTCACGGCAGGTAAGGATTCAAGTGCCGTATGAAATATACCTCTCGTGACCTCTCAAATGTGTTGTTCTCGATTTTCTTGAGCCAGAATGATCTGATGTGGAAGTGAAAGGCTGTACTTTTCCTTTGATCTGCTCTGAATTAGACTGGGCAGCCTGCACTACTTGAAGTTTTCAGAAGTAGAGGTGTTAGAGCCTTTCAGTAAAACTGATAAGTGATCCATTGAATCTGGTGCTTCCTGGTTCTCTAAGCACCACTCTCTGGTTAAGTATGAATTCTGATTGAGAATAATGAAAACTGTTATATGTCTTTAGTGTATTTCGTTTCCTTAATCATTGTTGGTACTTTTATTTATTTATTTATTTTGAATGTTTATTTTTGAGAGAGAAAGAGAGACAGAGTGTGAGTGGGGGGAGGGGCAGAGGGAAAGGGAACCAGAATCCGAAGCAGGCTCTAGGCCCTGAGCTCTCCGCACAGAGCCTGATGCAGGGCTTGAACCCAAGAGCCGTGAGATCATGACCTGAGCCGAAGTCGGACGCTTAACCCACTGAGCCACCCAGACACTCTAGTCATTGTTCGTGTTCTCAAATATTATGTGCTGTTCTGGTTGTGCTATTTCATGAAAGGCATAAGAGATCCAAGGATGATACCATAATCAGTTCAAAGCTAAGTGAGCTTTCCTTACAGGGATACAGTAAAAATACATGAAAATAAAATTGAATTTGCAAATGCTAAAAGTTTCAAATAGAATGGAGGTGGGTAGATTCAGTAACATTTTCTCTCCATGATATGCCCCATCCCTATTTCTGTGTCTGGGAAGTAATCATAATTGAGTTGTTTGAGTATCTTGATGCCCAAGGAGACAAAGCTGAAAGCCTAAACCTAAAACCCTAAAAACCAAAAATCCTGGGATGATAAGGTCTCGGTGAGACTCACAGGATTCTGTGAATGCGGGTGTTAGGCAGTCGCTCCTAGAGCCCCCCGAGCAAGGGTAGCACGTCTGAAAGTGAGAGCCCCATGGGGAAGATCACTAGGGCGCCTGCCTGTGATCCCAGCCGTAGACATGTAATCTTGGGTGGTGGTGCGGGAGTTCACTGTTGCGGTGACATCTGCTGTTTCCCGTTAAAGATACACGTCTCAACCGTGTGAGATTGTGGTGGACTGTGGGCCGTTCACAGACAGAAGTGGCCTCTATGGCCGACTGCTGCTGGAGCTGGAGGAAGCACTCAGTTTTATCAACGACTGCAACATATCTGCGCATTCGAAAGAGAGAGATTCGACTTTGATTTCTAAACAGGTAAGCGTGAGCAAGTAAGTAGAGGAAGTATAATCAAAGGCTTCTGTTTCTTTTTCGTACGGAAATGACAGTGCACGTCTCATGAGGCTGTTGCTAGGTTTCAGTTCAAGAGCTTATCTTCTTTCTGGACGTTTTTCATTGAACAGATCATATCGGGTTGAGTTTATGGTTTCCTGACAGATTATTAAGTGTAGATCTCCTTGGTTTAAGGAGATCGGTTGGAAAGAGAAAACCAAGGAGTTGTGTTGGGGTCCATCGTTGTTGTTTGGACAGATGAGTTAGTCCCTGCTCCAACCCTTGGGCTGAACGAGTTCTCGGGCTGTTCCCCCGTGTGTAACTGGGTCTGAGCCCATCTCTCCGGAGCCGGACAGCTTTGGGAGGAGAGGCCTTCAGACTGGTGGTCCTCAGAGTGTGGACTCCAGATCAGCAGTGTCCGCGTCCCCCTGGGACTTGTTCCAACAGCTTAGGGGCCCATCCTTGATCCGCTGAAGCTGATGCTCAGGGGAGGGGTCCCGCTGGCTGAGCTGTGCCAGGGTCTCCAGGTGTCCCAGTGCACTAACGTTTGAGAACCGTCACCCTAGGACTTTATAGAACATTCATGTGTGCTGCTGTTACATCAGAGTCCGGATTTCCCTCCTGATGACTTTTTTTCGGGAGCAGCAATGCCTAGACTCTTCCCAGCCCTTGATTTCTCATGAAGTCTGCGCAGATTCAACCCAGTTTGCCTCTGACTGGCCTGCAGACCTGGCCAGGGAGGGATTTCTGTTCTGCTCTGAGCGAGGGTTGTTAGATGTGGCGCTCTGGGCAGAAGGTGCAAGGAAACCTGCCTTGCTCTTCTCTGGTACCTCAAAGAAAATGGCGCTGCTGCGTAACCTCTTGCATTTTACCTGGAAGTAAGTGATTCCATTCTACTTGTAACTAACAACAGACCTGAAATTCAGTTTTGTTAACCACCTTACACAGTTGCATCTTTTATATTCTGTTAACCATTACGTTTTCTGGGGAAAACAAAAGGGCGGTTCTGGGCATATCTGTATCTGAAAAGGGAGAGATTCAAAAATGCCCACCAGCTGCTCCCCTCGACCGTGAGGAATTGGCCGTATTAGTGGGGTACATTTATTTCGAAGGGGCAGACCGAAGACAACCGAAGTCCCGGTTAAGCCACATACGAAAATGCTGCAGGGATAACTGCTCAGCATTTGGCTCTTTGCGCTGTTTCGTAGATACTGTCAGACTGCCGTGCCGTGTTGGTGGTCCTGGGCCCCTGGTGCGCAGACAAGGTCGCTGGGATGATGGTCCGGGAGCTGCAGAAGTACATCAAGCACGAGCAGGAGGAGCTGCACAGGAAGTTTCTATTGTTTACAGACACCTTCCTACGGAAAATCCACGCACTGTGTGAAGAGCACTTCTCTCCTGCCTCCCTTGACCTGAAATTCGTGACTCCTAAGGTAATCAAACTGCTCGAGATCTTACGCAAGTACAAACCATATGAGCGGCAGCAGTTCGAGAGTGTCGAGTGGTATAACAACAGAAATCAGGATAATTATGTGTCTTGGAGTGATTCCGAGGACGATGATGAGGATGAAGAAATCGAAGAGAAGGAGAAACCAGAGACCAACTTTCCATCTCCGTTCACCAACATCTTATGCGGGATCATTTTCGTGGAAAGAAGATACACAGCAGTTGTCTTAAACAGGTAAATGTGCATGAGTAACGTCTTTTCCCGCAGGGGAGCGAGGCAGCTTTTGGTTTGGGGCCGGGACACGCTGTAATAGCTTTGAGACTGGCAGGTGGAAGGCCCGGGCGAGTGTCCTTCACCCGCTACCATCCGCGGTCGTGTGCGAAGCTGTACCTGCAGCAACGGGGGATGTTCATAGGACTGTCGCCTTCCCGAAAGGCTAGATCTGATGTGACATCAGGTTGGGTTTTTTTTCCTTGAAGGATGTTAATCGGTTGTAATCCATCTGACAGAGAGAGCAAGTATGGGACAGTTGAGTTACATGACAGTAAAACACTTCTGTTTCCTGGTTCACTGTTAGATGCAGTTCATGTCGTTCGCCTCGACTATGTGGCCTCATGTTGAGCATGTCACACCGAGCTTCCTCCTCCACGTAGTTCGAGGATAAGTTTTCCCTGAGAATTATCATGGTTATTTTGTCATTATTGTTGCTGTTAGCTTTTTTATCTTAACCAGTGTTGATTCAAGTGTGCCAATTCGCAGTGGAAAAAAGTTGAGAACAGCTGGATTTGCAGTGAGGATTGGTTCATAGACTGTATATTAAAGTTTTCTGAATCAGAAGAAAACACAAATGGCGGGGAAGGATTCAGAGGATATTGGAAGAGGATGACCTGTGTGCAGATTAGGCTGTGGATTCCCATCTCCACCCACCTCTTTGGTAGAAGTTGATTCTTCCTGAACGTGTAGGCCCAGCCAAGGAGCGGCACTCCAAATTTGTGTCGGATGGTCCCGTAACGTAGGGCTCTTTTTGGTTTGTGTACAGACGCCGTGGTATCTAAGGGCCAGAAATGGTCCTTATTTTGTACTTCGACAACAGTCTGTTTCTCTCTGAGACCCATTAATTGGCCAGAGCTGAGCTCTAAGAGTCAGCTCTGCGAGTAGTGATCTCTGAGGAGGAATTCAGCTTTGGTTCCTATGGTAATTTGGGGTTCCCCCCCCTAAACTGCTTCTGACTGTTTTAGGGGTTTGAAAACTGATTTGAGTAATGAGAAATTGGACTCTGGGGTAGTCATCTGGTGGTTTTTAGTCTGGTAATTTTCATAGTCATTGGACCTGATCCTTATGATGAATACAAAGTCAAATAACGTTAGGTAGTGAGTTACATTAGAATCAGAAGTTTAAGGTTGGAAAGGGACTCATTGACTATCTAATCCAGCCTGCATATTTTTATAAAAAAGAAAGGGCCTCAGGAGGAAAAGTGATAGGCCCTGAGTGAAATTGCGAGGCAGTGGCTGAGACAGTTCTAGAATCCTGATATCTTCCTTCCTGGTTCCCAGTCCCGTCTACAGCCGTGATGGCCTTGGGCATCACAGAACACTAAAAACCAGCGCTTTACAGTGGGCAGACATCTGGGAGACAGACCAGGGCGAGCAGGACTGTCAGGATTCTTTCCTAGAACAGGGGAGAGGCATTTCAGGGGGCAGCTCCACGTCTCGCTACGGCCCTGCCTCCAGACAGGATGGTTTACGAATTAACTACGTTTTATGGGGCTTAGAAGAAATGGGGTACATTTTCTTCTTTGCCTTCTCCTCTACCTGCATTCTTAAATGTAGAGCTGTGCCACTTTTCACGTCAGGAATACTAGCCTGAAAAGGGTTATCAAAAATCAGTCTGTTATTTCCTATTGACTTTGAGGATCAGATTCATGGTGATCAGCTTTCCTGAAACGTGGCTGGAATTCAGTGTTGGATGATGAATCAAGAGCGGTTTGAGAGTCGACTTTATGGGCAGCTAATTAAATATACAATAGAGGTCTTGTTCCAGTAAGCTTTTTAATAAGCTTAGAAAAACTTCCTGAAACCCACATTCTTTCCTTCCATCAGTTTAATGGGAGGAAACCCCTTCCTCAGTGAATAGTTTCATGGGAGTCTAAGCTATTGTGATGGATGGGCAGCGTTGTCCTCTCCTGATTAAAACAGTGAGTCAGAGCTACTCCTGTGTGTAACGTAGCTACGCGTACCATCTTATGAGTATAGTGTTCCTTCTGCCTTAATGTATGTAGGGCTTTATGGTTTGTAACTTATGTTCAATTTTTTTTTTAAGTTTATTTTTTGAGAGAGAGAGAGGGAGGGCAGAAAGAGCAGGAGAGAGAGATTCCCAGGTAGGTTCCACCCTGTCAGCAGAGACTGAGCCAAAACCAAGAATTGGACGCTTACCCGACTGAAGCACCCAGACACCCCGGTTTATAACTTACTTTTTAAATATATGTGTATCTTTACTTTTTTTAAACATTTTTATTTGTTATTGAGAGAGATAGTGCATGAACATGGGAGGGGCAGAGAGAGGAGGAGACACAGAATCTGAAGGAGGCTCCAGGCTCCAAGCTTTCAGCACAGAGCCCAACACAGGGCTCGAAGTCACAAACCATGAGATCATGACCTGAGCGGAAGTCCGACGCTTAACCGACTAAGCCCGCCAGGTGCCCCATATTTTTAAGTTTTACAACACTCCATAGGAAGGAAGGTAGATGTTTTAACTGTACCATAAATGTGGAAGCTAAGGCTCCTTTTGTGATCCTCCCAAAATAACACAGATATGAAGATACAGAAAAGGGCTTCCAGTTGCCAAGTCTGGTGCCCTTTTCACTGTGTAATTTGCTAGTCTTGTATGACATTGGCATCGGACAAGCCTGGGTTCACATCGTCTCTCTACCCCTCTCCCTCTGTTTCTCTAGTAACTTAAATGTTTACTGGAAAGTTGTAAAGAGAATACGGAGCTCCCCTGTGCCCCTCACCTGGCTTCCCCCATCCGTTGTTAACATCTTATGTTATCATGTACGTTTGTCACAGCCAGGAAACTAACACTGGTGCGTTACCGTTAACCAAACTTAAGACTTCGGTTTCACTTACCAGTTTTCCCATTAGTGTCATCGTCTTAATCCCAGGTACCGTATTGCATCTAGTTGTCGTGTGTCCCTGATCTCCACTGGTCCTCTTATATTTTCTGTTTTCCCGTAGTTTCGATGACCTTGACGGTCTTGAGGAGTACTGGCCAGGTATTTTGTAGACTAACCCTCAATTTGAATTTGTCTGATGTTTTTCTCAGGATTAAAATAGGGATTTAGGATTTGGAAGAATACCATAGAGGTGAAGTGCCCTTCTCATCACATTGCATCATGGGGACTCATGGTGTCAACATGAGACATTGCTGGTGACGTGAAACCTCGTCACACGGTTATGGTAGTGTTTGCCAGGGTTCTCCTGGAAGGTGTTCTTTTTCCTCCTTACTTCATTCTCTGGAAGCAGATCACTAGGCCTAGTTCATCCCACAAAGGGGCATGTTTATTTACATTTATTATTGGAATTCTTCTGTGAGGAAAACTCTCTTTGATCCTCTTTACTTACTTGCATTTCTTGACTTAGGTTCTTTTCCCATTGTGGACTCATGTTTGTGTATTTAAAAACAATTTTTTTAAACATTCATTTTTGAGAGAGTGAGAGCTGGGGAGAGGCCGAGATGGGGGGGAGACACAGAATCCAAAGCAGGCTCCAGTCTTTGAGCTGTCAGCACAGAGCCCGATGCGGGGCCCCAACTCCCCAACCGCAAGATCACAACCTGAGCTGAAGTCAACGCTTAACCGAATGAGCCCCCCAGGCGCCCCTCATGTTTGTGTATTTTGCACTTCAGGCTTTAACCTGAGCCTGGGTCATTTATCTTGCTGTTCTCCTTGTTCCACTCTGAACCACAGGGGGCTCTTTGAGGTCAGCTCCTTTGTCCCTTCAACATGCCCTCATCCTTTCTGTTGTTGTTTCTTTGAGCACTTCCTTACTTTGTGGTAGGTAAGACGCTGCGGGCTCTTCTCACCTGTTCCCTGCTCCAGCTCTGGAATCAGCCATATCACCAAGGATCCATGGTTCCTTTAATTTCTACTCGCTTTTTTAAATGTGTATTTTGTGGAAGTTATTTAACTTTTTAAAAAAATGTTTATTTTGAGAGAGAGAGAGAGAGAGAAAGCATGCATTGGGGGGAGGGGCAGAGAGAGAGTGGGAGAGAGAATCCCAAGTAGGCTCGAATCCCAGTGTGGGGCTTGAACCCATGAACTGTGAGATCATGACCTGAGCTGAAACTGAGTTGGACGCTCAACTGACTGAGCCACCCAGGCAACCTGAAAGAAGAGTTGTTTAACTCTTTAAAGCCTCAGCATATCCGTCTGTAAAATAGACATAAGTTTTCTGTCTCTTAACAATGTATCTAAAAATGGCTGTTTTATCACCGGATACAGTAGGTGCTGGGTTTTTTTATGTGCTTTATGCACATGTTCAGTGCACATCATGTCTCTATACTGGAGCTGTCAGTGATGGTTCTTCTGGTAGAATCACAGAGCAATTACATTTCATTTGCTTATGTTGTTAAAAAAAAATGAAAGGAGTAAGGAGACTATTAAAAGCTATCGTTAACATATTTTAGTACTTGGCACATATTTCAAACGATGTGTTTGTTTCTTTGAATTTTTTTTCCCCTTACAGTTGTCTGCATAAATTAGCACGTTTAGTCAAATCATGGTTCTCCTAGTTTTCGGAATCTAGTGCATGTATTTCCTATTTCTGGCCATGCTGTTTCATTTTTTGTGTGTGTGTTTATTCATTGATTTTGAGAGAGAGAGAGAGAGAGAATATCCCGAGCAGGCTTTTTTGCACTGTCCGTGCGGAACCTGACACGGGGCTTGAACTCACGGACTGTGAGGTCAGGACCTGAGTCAAGATCCAGAGTCAAACACCCAACCGACTGAGCCAGCCCGGCACCCCTGCCCACGCTGTTTCCAGTGTGACAGGGGAGGCGATGTGCGGGCTGGGGCCAGCTGAGGGAGTCAGGCACAGAGACTGAGGGAGAACATCTAGAAACTCTTATTTTGACAGCATGTGATGTCTGTTGAATATAAGACAGTTGGGTCTCAGATATTTGTTTCATTTTCTTCGTAAATTTTCATGGAATTTTACAAACATGCTGCTCTCTGATGGAGTTGACATTAGACAAAAAGAAAAAATAAAAAGCTTGTTCTCAGCTGCAGGTAGTTTGAGAACTCTGGGCCCTAGAGGCACCCCTAGCAGGGTTTATTAAACCGCTTACCTGTGCAGCAGCTCACATAAACTCAGTGTAAAAATCAGAAGACACAAATGAGACTTTGTCTTATCTGTTCGTGGTACCGTGAGGTCTGTAAGCAGTTTGTGTTACTCGCTTGTGAGCTCCCTGACCACTGTAGGCACCTTGCTCGCCCTCTGGAAGCCTATGGCTTTGTCTGGGGACTGTGATCAGGCATCCCCTCATTTAGCTGCCAAAGTTTTCTCTCTAAACACCATCAGCATAAGTATCTCGCATTTAATTGCTGCTTACAGAGATGTGGTTTGTTAATGGGCGTATCGTCTCTTCTGTTGTCTGCGGCATTGATGGGAGTCTCACGAAGGAGAAACACATTTACTCTTAGCGCTCCTGCTTCTCAGCTAATTGAAATCGGCTAAAGCGACCATTTTGGCAAAATAAAGTACATTCTTTGCCTAATTAAATTACTTACTTTGCCTACTGCCTGACGTGAAATGCAGTTTTTAACGTCTGGATGCTTACTTGCATACACTAACATTTGGAAGTACGTATTTCTAAGATAATTAATTTTACATTTTAGACATGCGTTTCTTTGCATGTAACAAACATGCAAACATGATGTTACTGACATCGTAGATTTATTATAATAACTATACAAAGCTTGGGACATATTAAGGAAGTTTCTGATTCTGAACATTTTAAGTATTTGAATGTAGCACAGACTCGTAAACTAACCTAGACACGCACGTGTCCGGCTGATTTGGAGGCAGGAAGATATTCTAGATGGCCACTCAAGGGTTCTTCCAGCTCTTTGATATTAGTCTGTTTCATGTACTTTAAAAAAAAAAAAAAAAGAGTGGTTTGACTTAAAAATGCAATTTTCTATTAGGAATTTATACTATGCGTATGACTTCAGAAGAACCATCTGGAATCACTTACGTCAGGTGTGGAACCATTTATCCCGTGTGCTGAGTTTTTGAATGTGGATATTTCCAAAATAGCTGTAATGGCAACGCTAACTGTTAACCTCCTGTCCCCGTGTAACGCGATCCCCTCCTGTAGCTCCTCTCCGCGGCTCAGCCGGAAGGCCGGCGTTCGGTTACCCGCGTTCTGGATTCACGCAGCGGAACCGACAGGGACGAGCTGGGGGCCTCGCTTCCGTGACAGGCTGGGATGGCGACTCTGGCACCGACTGCCGTGCCGAAGTCTGGTTCTGTTGTGCAGAACTGGGGGGGTCAGCGGCCTTGGGGGGCAGGAAAGCATCGGGCACGGGGGAGGCCTCTCTTGCCCTGGAGCTCTGCGTCCAGTGCGGGGGGGAGGGTTGCGGTGAGACTGAAGTAACCACGCCGTGTTTCACACGCAGCAGGCGCTCCCTCAGGACGTAGAATCAGGACGTAGAATCCCGCAGGACAGGCGGCTGAGGTTTCCCTTGCCGTAGACTCCCCTCTTGGCCTCCGGTGCTGGTGCGCATCCTGCGGAAGCTTGGCCGTCGAGGCAGGGCCTTGACTGCGGCCGCGAGGTGTGTGTGTGTGTGTGTGTGTGTGTGTTTGGAAAAGTGCGTTGAGCTTTCAGAGAAGTGTGTGCGGCTTTTTCATTATAGGTCCTGGCCTGAAGCCAAGACGTTTGAGGATTCCATGTTCCTCTCTGCCTGGCTCTGTCCCCTGCCGGGCTACATTCCTAGTAAGTCATCACTGCCAAATTAGACAGTTTGAAGTACTGTGACTGTTTTGTTTGTCAGTCGAAATCAGCCCTGTATTTGGTGTTATAAGTGTTTGGCCCACAGATCTACTCGGTGAAGAGTGGCAGTGATTTCTGTTTTAAGCCAGGTGGAAAACAAACAAACAACAACAAAATAACACCAAGACCGTTTTGTGAGGTAGGTTAGCAAAAAAGACACATATTTCCATTTTCAGGGAGACCTTACAAACAAAAGTTTAGATTTTTTTTTCCTTCAACCATGCTTAACTTCCAAATGTATATAATTTTCTTAGATTGATAAAGGAAGCTGGCAAACAGGATCCAGAGCTGGCTTACATCAGCAGCAATTTTATAACTGGACATGGCATTGGAAAGAATCAGCCTCGTAACAAACAGATGGAAGCAGAATTCAGAAAACAGGAAGAGGTAACCTAAGTTGAAATAATCGTACAATAACAATTTTCAGAATTTGTATGAACTCTGCTCAGAGGAGTTCCCTCTTTTTATAGTTGCTGGCATTTTTGGTAATGTAGAGGACTTGCTCATAGATAGACTAGCTGTCTCCTCTGAGGTAGCTGTGTGGTGACTCGTGTTCAGAATTAGACTAGCTGTCTAGGAAATCAATTTTGTCTTAATTGCCATCAACCATTTGATTTTCCTTTATTGGACTGATGGCATTTCTTAGAAAAATGAAGCATGTGTAACTATAACTCCTGTTGATTCCATATGACTGAGCAACAAAAGGAATTTTTTTTTTCTATAAAGTGTCTTTTTTCCATTTAAAGTCCTGCCTTGGTTGAATACTTCAAAACTAAACTATATTTTAAAGATTTTGGCTGAATATTTTTCATACATTCTAAGATTTTAATATAGGAGACAGCACTGTAAAGATGGGAAACCTAATATAGTGTCCTGGCTGGCAAACAAAAACTTTTCATTTGCAGTTTGTTATTTCAGTGAAAGGTGGAATAATTCACGTTGGCATTCATTTTCTATGTCATAGCTGTTTGATAACATTCCAAGTTTGGAGAGTCTAATAGCTGGTATGATAGAAGCCAACTTATGTTTAGAAGCCAACTTACTTCCTTACGTAACTTCTCCTGGTTTGGGAAATGGTGTTATTTTAAATCTAATATAAAAGATTTTCACTTAATTTTTTAATTAGTAGTTCTGATTCCTTAAATTGAAAATGTCCCAAGATGCCAGAAAGTAAGTAATGTCTTACTTGTAATTACCAGTGTTTTAGGGATTTTGATGAAGGAGCTTTGGCATCTTTGGAGGGCTGTTAGCACAGTGTCCCAGACATAAGATACTGCCGTGTAAGGTCAGAGTGTCAGCAGGACTCCAGAAGTGGATTCATTTGGTCACTCTCTTGGTTAGGTTCTCTTGTGGCCGTTGAAGAAGCCGGCCTCTCCAGCCTGAAGGCTTTCTATGACTTGTACGTACTTGTGTACGGTAGAAGGGCACTTTGATTTTTCGAGTCCCATTCAACTGGAAATAAATCGGAGCCTCTTGGCCCATGTGCTCATGCATCTTGAGCTTTGTGTGGTGGTGTCTTCTTCTTTAGCCTGGACTTAAAGATTGAGTGCGCCTAGAATATGTGTCAGAAATGGCACTTTTCACTTACTTGTACTGCACTGTTCCTTTGGAAATTTCTTAGAATTGCTTTTCTTGGTGGACTTTTTTCAGGTACTTAGGAAATTTCGAGCACATGAGACCAACCTGCTTATTGCAACAAGTATTGTGGAAGAGGGTGTTGACATACCAAAGTGCAACTTGGTGGTTCGTTTTGATTTACCCACAGAGTATCGATCCTATGTTCAATCTAAGGGAAGGGCAAGGGCACCGATCTCTAATTACATAATGTTAGCGGATACAGACAAAATAAAAAGTTTTGAAGAAGACCTTAAAACATACAAAGCTATTGAAAAGGTGAGTTCCAAGAGTCAATATGGCGTCTTTAAGTTATTTTGCACGTGCAGAGAAATAGATCAAAGCAGCTTTATCTACAGAGCGTAGTCTCCACAGGGGTGTGCAGTGCGTATATTTTAAGAAAGTCAAGTAACCACGGAGCCAGCAGTATTTTACAAACTGTTTGAAAGCTCGCAGTGAACATGGTCCTGTGGTTGTTGGGCAGGAATGCCTGGAAAGCGTCCTGGTGGTGTGGACCCTGCAGTCCCAGTGGAGGGACTGAGTTGTGTGGAGTGGTCAGAAGGTGACGACCCAGCCCTGTGTGTGTGTGTGTGCGCGCGTGCATGCACACGTGTGTGCGCATGTTTGTGCTTGTGTGTATAGGTGCAGTACCATGCAAACCTCGTGTGCGTGTGGTGAGTGTCTGCACGTGATTGGAGCTGGGAAGGGGCGCCCCGGGAGGGAGGCTCTGCGCCAGGTGACTTTGCAGTACTGAAGCATGTTTACAGAGAGCGCTGCTTCACGTCACGATAGCTGTTTCTGAAGGTGCAGAGGCAGGCAGCTGACATGTGGCAAAGAAAGCATTTGTTCTTCTCATAAAATCTGTTTTTACAACGCTCAGATCTTGAGAAACAAGTGTTCCAAGTCCGTGGATACGGGGGAGACTGACATTGAGCCTGTTGTGGATGACGACGATGTGTTCCCACCATATGTGTTGCGGCCCGACGATGGTGGTCCCCGAGTCACGATCAACACGGCCATTGGACACATCAATAGGTATGATGTGAAGTCATTTGCGTGGAAAACCTAGGAGTGTTGCAAGATTTAAGTCCAAAGCTGTGAGTACGGAAGTGCTTACCCTTTTGCAAAGAAGCGCCAGTCTTTTCATCTATGGCTTGTAGTATTTTGGCGAGAGAAAGAAAAAAAGTTGCTTTTTTCCATTCATGCTGCTTTTTGGTCAAAAGATTAAAACGGTACAGTGCCATGATAAAAGTTTAGTTTTTGTTGGCAAAGCAGCCTTAATGAAGACGTGATTTTTTTTTTCTAAGTTCATGTATTTATTTTGAGAGAGAGAGAAAGCATGAGTTGGGGGTGGGCAGAGAGAGGAGAGAGAGAGAATCTCAAGCAGGCCCCGAACTGTCAGCACGGAGCCCGATGCGGGGCTCGAACGTACGAACTGTGAGATCACGACCTGAGCTGAAGTCAGACGCTCGACTGACTGAGCCTCCCAGGTGTCCCAAGGGATGCTTCTTTTAATTAGATTTAATTTAATTTAATTTTACAGTGCTCACTAAATATTTTTTATCATGAAAAATCTTGTGCCATGAATGTTGAGGGATGTTGAATTTTCCATTACCTGCGCTATTACAAGATTATGTTAAATTGGTTGGTATTTTTGATTATGTGCTAATTTACTTTCTCCAGAATTGGTAATAACATTTCCGAGAACTAAGAAAAGCAGATACATACCTAGATTACGTATCAGGATAAATTTCTGTGCAGAGGCAAAATAAAGGGGCAACTGACATAAGATTTTCTATTTGACTTTTTAATTGGAAACCATTTCAAACTTTAAAACATTGCAGGAACGCTGCAGAGAACTCCCATATACCCCCCACCACACACACACTCCCCCACCCAGAGAGACCCATTCAGGTTTCATGAGAATGTTTTCGGTAGTGAGAGGAGCCAGTCAGCATCAAGGGTTGTATGTGCCTTTCTCATCTCTGCGGTCTCCTTCAGCCCGGAACTATTCTTGTCTTTCCTTGACGTTAATGACCTTGAAACTTTTGAAGCTTCTAGGCCAGCCATTTTGTAGGCTGCCTCTCCACGTGGCTTTGTCTGCTGTTTGTGACCCTGAGCCCCGGGTTATGTGCTGGGGCCAGCGCCTCACAGAAGTGATGCCACATTGTCTCGTCCCGTCCTGCTGACTGCACTCGGTGTCGATTGTCCTCTTACTGGTGGAGGTGGCTCAGGTCACTTACAGGTGGGCCAGCTTCCTCTGTTGTGCAGTTGCCTTCTCTCCCTTCACAATGAGTATGTAGTTCATGGGGAGGTGGTTGAAGACCGTGTAAAATTTATTCCTCCTCCTCGTTTCACCCATGAGTTTAAGTATTGGTGTTTTTTTTCTTGCCTGAATTGGTCATGGCTGTGGCATCTGCCAAGTGGTGATTTTCTAACTCTGCTGTTCTGTTTGTTGGCATTCTGCCATAACAAAGAGCTCTTTCTCTCTTCTCCGTTCGTGTATTCTTTTTATTATTGTTAGTTTTTTTTAATCTAATATGTACTGAGGGACTTCTGTATTATTCAGTGGGTTGTATTCTGCTTACTATTATTTATTATTTACTCTGATGTTACAGTTATCTCAGATTTGGCCAATGAAAGCCCCGTCAAGCTAGTCTTTTTTCCATCACCCTTCTTCTTTGGTCACTTCCTATTTTATGGCACACTACGATGTTCTAGATTCAACTCTTATTTTCCTTGCCCCAGCTTAGATATTGGCTGTTTCCCCAAAATGTTCTGGGTTTTTTTTTTAGTGGCAAATGGTGGTATTTAGAAACCAAAGTCTGAGCACTAAGTGTGTTCATTGCCTCTGGAGTATTGATGCTCACAGGCTCCTTAGTTGACAGAGCTATAAACTGCATGTCTGTGTGTGTGTGTGTGTGTGTGTGTGTGTGTGTGTGTGTGTGTTCACATACACGTTTATAGCTGTATTTGTTTCCGTATCTGACGTCCTTTATGTTGTTACATGCACTTTTACTATGACACCACAGGGTCCATTCTAGCTTTCGTCTCTCCCATCTTTATTCTGGCTTCCTCTGTAGTGAGAGATAGGACTCCCATTGCCCTCAAAATAGTTACGTTTATGTTCAGTGTCCCTGAATGTAGGCAGTCTCCTGCTCGGCAGGGCTGCCGCCGTGTTGGGTGTCCTGAGTGCATGGGTCGTGACCTTGCAGGGCGGCGGCCCCTTCCCCTGCCCTCCTTGTGTGACTCCGGCCCCCACCGGACCACGTTCCTGTCCCAGCGCCCTCCTTGCTCAGGCTCAGTGCCCTTGCAGCTGGCTTCCTGCCCTGTGGGGGGAGGTGGGGTGTGGTGGGAGGGGAGGGGTGGCTTCTTGTTCTGATGCTTTCCGTCGTGTCAGTACTGGGCCGGCCCTGAACATTTGCCAGTGCACAGAACACAGTAAGGACCAAGCACTGGCAGTGAGTTTTCCTAATGGATTCCGCACAGTACTTTTTGTGCTGTGTGGTAGCACTGGGCATGTCTATTTAAATTCAAATTTTAATGTGAGTCAAAATGAAATAAAATGTAGAAAAGAGTCCCCTAGCTCCTCGCCGCATTTCAGGTGCTCAGTGGCCACCCTGTTGGACAGTGTAGACACAGAAGGTCACTGCACACGACTCCTTTGGACGACGGTGTTCATCTTACTGAAAGTTTGAAGCACTGGGACTCAAACTCCACCTGTCAGTACCAACCCAGTGGAGGGGAAGAGGGACGTACAACATTAGACTTCAGGATATGACTACCAAAAAGGATTTTTTCCCCTCTGTTTCTTAGTCGTGGATTTAGCACCAGAATTTCTTTTTCTTCACAGATACTGTGCTAGATTACCAAGTGATCCGTTTACTCATCTAGCTCCTAAATGTAGAACTCGAGAGCTGCCTGATGGTACATTTTATTCAACTCTTTATCTGCCAATTAACTCACCTCTTCGAGCCTCCATTGTTGTAAGTTTAGAAAAAGAAATGATTGTGCCTTGAAAGTATGTCGTTAATGGATTTTTTTTTCAGCTTCTCTATGCCCATGTAAGTTACAGGTAAATGTAGCTTTAAATCTGTTTTTTTTTTTTTAATATTCATTTATTTTATAGAGCGAGTATATGGGGTGGGGAGGTGGGGCAGAGAGGGAGACAGAGGATCTGAAGCGGGGGCTGAACCTGACACAGGGCTCGAGATCCCAGGCCATGAGATTGTGACCCAAGCCAAAGTCTGATGCTTTACTGACTGAGCCCCCCGGGTGCCCCACTTTGAATCTGTCTTAAGAGAACATTTATAAATCGCTCTTGTGGTCAGCCACACATTCAGATCGTCAGCAGACTGTATACCAAGGTGACCCCTGCAGTTTCCACTGAGATCTTACTAATATCAATGTTTCCGACCGAATCCCTCAGCTGTGGCTTAAGATACTTATAGGAACAGAATTTATTAAATATATTTGAGCTTTTGTAGTTGTTTGGTTGTTCACCTGAAAATCTGCCTCGGGGTACTGCCGTTCTTGGTCCCAGTACTGATTTCCAGGTCTTCTGGGATGACTGATTTCTCTTGCACGTAAAAATGTGTGCTGTTAATGTGTATGTTACAGTCCCATTTTGATATATCTTTAGTTATTTTTTAAAACTATTTGTAGATTAGTCAAAATAAGATACATTAAAATCTTAACTGAAATCTGTATTCGTTAAAATGATCAAATCTCCATCATAGCTGATCTAGATTTTTTTTACTGGGCAGGGCTTTTAAAACTGGCCGTTTCACCTGTGGAAATCAGGGTTTTAACAAACCTGTTGGCACTTTTCAAAATGAAGAGCTTCGCTCTGGTAAAGCTCAACTTTAAAAATGCGGGTCAGAGGTTTCCTAGAAGTTGTATGTGTTCATGATTGATGGTTACACGCATATACAGTGGAAATGTTTTTTGTCACTTTCAGGGTCCACCAATGAGCTGTATACGATTGGCGGAGAGAGTTGTCGCTCTCATTTGCTGTGAAAAACTGCACAAAATTGGTAAGAGTGTTTGAAAAGCACATGCAGATAACAGTGAGGTTGAGAACCTTGTAAAACAAAAGCATATCAAAGACTTGTAGGTTTCTAAGGATTTTGTGGCGCTCTGAACTCCCTGCTCTCTCTCCGTGTGCTCTGGTGAAGCTGGACAGACGGACGGACATAAATACGATGTAACTTGAGGGTCCTGTAACATGTACCGGCTCCTTGATGGCCACACCTTCCCTGCAAACAGCTGTAATGTATCTGCTCCCCTCACTGACCCCTTTTCAACACGTACGGGTCTTCTTGTAAGTGTTGAATCGGGAGCATTCATGTTCTAATGGGTCAGTCTCTCAAATCAGTTTAGTTTACAGATTAATCCGTTTTTTAAAGAAAATGGGAAGTCTTATTCTCCGTAGACTTTGTAAAACAGTGGTGGGTTCTGTTTTTCCATTTAGATGTTATTTTAAAACACTTTTTTTTCTTTTTCTTTTTTTTTTCTTTACGGAAGCCTAGTTAGTACACAGTGTCCCCTGGTTTCTGGTGTACAGAGTAGAGGTTCCACACGTCTGTACATTGTGCTGGTCTCTACAAGGGTAGCTGCTGCCTGTCACCACACAGCGCCATTCCTTCGCCTTGCACTGTCCCCCCCGTCCCTGCCGTGTTCAGATGCTGCTTCTGCCACTTGGAGCAGAGTTTGTGATCCTGCTCATGCTGAATAAACAAATGCCGATACAGACTGCCTAAAGCATCACGTCCGATTACTCTATGCTGTTAAAGCAAAGACGCTTTAGCTTTCATTCCCCTTCCAGTTGCTTTCTAACGTAGTGCCGCTCCGGATTATTTACTCAATAGAGAAGCAAAAATCTGGGTTGTTAATGTGAATTCTCTGTACCTTTCTTAGGCGAACTGGATGACCATTTGATGCCAGTTGGGAAAGAGACAGTTAAATACGAAGAAGAGCTTGATTTACACGACGAAGAAGAGACCAGTGTTCCGGGAAGACCAGGTTCCACCAAACGAAGGCAGTGCTACCCCAAAGCAGTTAGTATTGGTTAGAACTGAGCACAAATCTGGCCTTTCTGGCTTTGTATTTCCTGCTGCAGCCAGTCTGCCGTCCCCTGCTTGGCTTCCCAGACCTTGTAATTTGGCCCGTGGGGATCTCGGCTCGCTCCGCCCGTCATGGCTTCTCCCCAGATCAGCCGGGCCCTCTCTTTCCTGTGTGCGCCCGCCCACTTGGGTCACTGCTTTTGTGTTTCTTCTCCGAAGGAGCTTGGCCTCATCTGCCAGTTCTTTCCAGAACGAGTCCGTTCCCTTTAGAGACACTTTCTGTTTCATTCACTTGAGTGGGAAGACGGCTCCACTCGTGTTCGGGGCTAAGACAAAAGGGGGATTTGCACGACCAGACAGGCAGGTGACAGGGGTGGGCGCACTAGGGGCTAGGACTTGGCCTGCCTGCGGACAGAGCTGGTCCCGCCAGCTGGCCGCGCCCGGCTGAGCCTGGCGTCCGGGCAGGATTCGTGTGCTGCCATGTCCCCAAGTCGGACTTCTGGGTAGAGTCATCCTGGACTAATGGGTCTCACTGAAAAAACACTTGTTAACGTTTCCACCCCATAAGAATTGCAAACGAAAGCCAGGTTTTGCTGTGTGCTTTCATCGTCAGCTAAAAGTATGGTTCCTTTGTTTTTATGTTGAGCATTTTACTTTTTATTTTTAAAAAAATTTTTAAATGTTTATTTCTGAGAGAGAGAGAGAGAGAGAAAATGAATGTGAGCAGGGGAGGGGCAGACACAGAATCTGAAGCAGGCTCCAGGCTCTGAGCTGTCAGCACAGAGCCTGACGCGGGGCTCGAACCCACGAACCGTGAGATCATGACCTGAGCCGAAGTTGGACGCTCAACAGACTGAGCCACCCAGGTGCCCCTGCGTTTTACTTTTTAAAAAGTTCTCACTCAGCTGAGCATTTTCAAGATTGAAAATCATGTCAGTTGTTTAACAGTTATGAATGTTACCTGTTTCCTGAAATGCTTGTCTCCCTCGGTTTCCCTGACCCCCTGCTCCACATTTACCCCGGATACCGCTGGGCTCGTTTCATAGGACAAACGTCACCAGTCGTAATGATAAGTTCCAATTAACAGATACATTTCGGGTTATCTGATACTCCCTTAATAACGATCTCCTGGCCAGTATTTCTGTGCCTTTTAACTACAGCTGCAATTTATGCCCTTGACCCTCAGAAACTGCACGACTCTGTTGCCTGGGGTTGTGTGAATATTGAGAGTTTAGAAACCGTCTCAGACTCATTAAACTATGGTTTACTTCTGTAGCTAGATAGCTATCAAAAGTGATACAGATTTGTATTGACTACGAAGATGTCCTCAGTGTAGTAATTGGAGATAAAAAAAAAATGAGGTGATGACAGCCCTTTGTTGTGTCATTCTTTGTGTGGTGAAGCACGCAAATGTGTATGTGTCGATACACGTTTACACACAGGAAGAAGTCTGGAAGACGCAGTCTGTCAGAATGTTAACAGTAGAGGTGAGGTCTGAGCTCTACAATTATGTGGGACTTGGGAAGTGTTGCATTTTTTCCTGATCTTCTACAGTGAGTAAAGGTGAAAGGTCCCAAGGAAGAAAAGAGTTCTCTAATCAAAAGAAATAGGTCAAATGAATAGCGTTTCTTAGAAAATACCCTACAGGATTTGATCGTTCATAGAATTTTGGTGTTCACTATAGAGTCAACAGTGCATTATGAGGGAGGTGACCTTGGGCTGCCTGAGCCCAGACCTGAGCGGTGCTGACTGTCCCCCAGAGTTAAGTAATGAGGTCCCCTTTCCTAGGTATCTACTTCCCTTTTAGGAGAGCTACGAGTAAATTGTTTTTTGTTTTTGTTTCTTTGTCAGTGTCTGGAAAAGAGGCTGTTACGCTTGATCTTGATGCTTAAGTTTTCTTTCTACTTCTAGATTCCAGAATGTCTGAGGGATAGCTATCCCAGACCCGATCAGCCCTGTTACCTGTATGTGATAGGAATGGTTCTGACGACGCCCTTACCTGATGAGCTCAACTTCAGAAGGCGGAAGCTGTATCCCCCTGAGGACACCACAAGATGCTTTGGAATCCTGACGGCCAAGCCCATCCCTCAGGTAGACAGTCCTTCAGGACTGCGATAGGAGGGGGCAGCTGAGAGCCCCACTTGTGTCCTCGGAATGTTTAGTGCTTAAAAGTCAGGGTGTCCCTTCTGTTCCCTGGACTGACAGCGCCGTGCCCCCTCTGAAATGAAATATTTGTGATGGAATAAAATGCCTGTTAACATTGGGATGCTTGCTTTCTCTTTTTGCTCAGATCCCGCACTTTCCTGTGTACACACGCTCTGGAGAGGTCACCATATCCATTGAGTTGAAGAAGTCAGGTTTCACGTTGCCTCTCCAAATGCTTGAGTTGATTACAAGACTTCACCAGTACATATTCTCACATATTCTTCGGCTTGAAAAACCTGCACTAGAATTTAAACCCACAGACGCTGATTCAGCCTACTGTGTTCTACCTCTTAACGTTGGTAAGAAGGGCTAGACTCTGACGTGTGGGCTGATGCTAGCTGGGAAAGGGAAGTTGCTTAGTCTTAGTGCCTTGTGGCCACTAGAGAAATCTCTTACTAGAGATCACTCTAAAGTAGACACCGACTCTGATACGTAACTTTAGGGAAGAATCCTACCTGTATCCTGTCTTTACAAGCTAACTAGTCTTTTCCTTCCGTAAGTGAATGACTCCAGCACTTTGGACATTGACTTCAAATTCATGGAAGATATTGAGAAGTCTGAGGCTCGCATAGGCATTCCCAGCACCAAGTATTCAAAAGAAACACCCTTTGTTTTTAAATTAGAAGATTACCAGGACGCCGTTATCATTCCGAGGTGAGTGTCTAGGCGGAGCCCCAAGCCGGAGTGGCACTTTGTTTCTGGAGAGTTGCTGGCTCTCGTGGAAACCCAGGTGGGCTGTGGCGTTGATGTCACTGATGGGAAGTTTAGATGTCTCTTCTTGGCGGGCCTGTTCTCCCAGCTGACGCCCTCCTGTAAGAAACAGTACCTGGAACGCTGTGGGTGGAGGGGTTTTACTTTGAAGTTCAGATCATCTAAATGCTGTTGAAAGCTTTCTTAAAATCTTCATCTTTTTTTCTTTTTTTTAAGGTTTATTTAATTTTTAGAGAGAGGAGTGGGTGGGGGAGAGAGAGCGAGAGAGAGAATCCCAAGCAGGGTCTACGCTGTCAGTGTGCAGTCCACCCCAGGTTCAAACCTCCTGAGATCAGGACCTGAGCCGAAGCGGGATGCTTCACTGCCTGAGCCCCCCAGGCGCCCCCAAATCCTCATTGTTTTAATCTCCAAAGTCTTAAAGAATTTGATTGTAAATAACAGCTGCTTAAACGTTTTAGTAGGGAATAATGTTTATTAAGTGTAATGAAGTAGTAAATTAGGATGCCTTTTTTCTTATTTTGTAAAAATTTAGGGGATAGATTTTGAGCAAAAATTTAAATATAGAAACCTTTCATAAAATGAGAGTAGTGGCTATAATTCTGTCTGTCTTTGATTTATTTTTCTTCTTTGCAACTTAAAAGTCTAATTTAAAAATTTTTTTTAACTTTTTTATTGTTACTATTGTTATTATTCATTTTTGAGAGGGACAGAGTGCTAGCATGGGAGGGGCAGAGAGAAGGGGGGGAGACAAAATCCAAAGCAGGCTCCAGGCTCCGAGCCATCAGCACAGAGCCCAACGCGGGGCTCAAACCCATGAACCGTGAGATCATGACCCGAGCTGAAGTCGGACGCTTAACCGACTGAGCCACCCAGGCGCCCCTTAAAAGTCCTGTTTTAGCTGTCAGCTGTCATCAGACTGTTAGTACCGGAAGTGGTGCCTTCATGCCTTCAGGCGGCAGGCGCCCTTCATGTTGAGCATGTTTGTCCTGCAGAGCGCTTGCTTACTCAGCTGGTAGAACGGTGAAAGTTTTCTACCCTGTTTATACTGGTGAAACTAAGAGATTTAAAGGCGCCGTTTAGCTTTCGTGGGTTATCAGAGCGATCAGAGATATTTAGGACAAGGATAATGATAAAGCAGGGCAGTGTGGAAAGTCAGTTTTTACTTAATACAAATCTAGTTTTTGTCTCACACCCACCTGAAACATACTAGTTGGCATTGAAGTTTCCATTAACGCCGTTTGTTTTTAGCCTTTGAACTTTAAAATTGTAATTTGCGTTTTCATATTAAAAACACGTATTGAGGACAGTTGCTTTCAATGTATTGCTTTTCATTTTTAGATACCGCAATTTTGATCAGCCTCATCGATTTTATGTAGCTGATGTATACACTGACCTTACCCCACTGAGTAAATTCCCTTCCCCGGAGTATGAAACTTTTGCAGAATATTATAAAACAAAGTATAACCTTGACCTGACCAATCTCAACCAGCCATTGCTGGATGTGGACCACACATCTTCGAGGTAAGGGGTTTCGGAAAGGGCATTTGACTTTCACCTGCGGCATTATTTGCAGAGGTCAGCAGATAGATGTCTGGGTTCACTGTCAAACTCCCCACCCGCAGACTCTGAAACCGGGAGATTCTTTGCAGGAACAGGTGCCCGGGGCGGGGTCCTGGAGTCTGCAGTTTAGATGAGCTCCTCCTCGGGTGACTTGTAAGGACACTAAGGTAATAGAACCCTTTTGAAGGGGCTGCTGCTTTTTGTTTGATAAAATTATCTTTGAAATGTTTATAGACTTAATCTTTTGACGCCTCGCCATTTGAATCAGAAGGGGAAGGCCCTTCCTCTAAGCAGCGCTGAGAAGAGAAAAGCCAAGTGGGAAAGTCTGCAAAATAAACAGGTAACATGTTCGTTGTTAACCAGCATCGTTCACTATTTTGAAAGAGAAGTTTGGCTTTTATACTGTCAGGTGAACCGAGTGACTCAGGAAGTTTTTGGAAGATTACCAGCCCTTAGGTTTGGTCATGTTTTAGCTAATTGTGTGTGTATACTTGTATTTGAATGGCCTTTTGGAAACTGGACAGGTTTCCTTTAATACTTGGTCCCCATTGGTAAAATTTGGTTCATCCTTATAAATCCTAGGATAAACCCCATTCGGCCTTAAAGGATCATTTTTTGAAGTCAGCTTTTATTAGTATTTATGATTTTTGTCTTTATCCATTCGTGAAATTGGTCTTTAATTTTTTTATTCTATTCTGTGTGTGCTCTATATTTGATCTGTGCACATTTTTGCCTCTTCAAAGATACTGGTTCCGGAGCTCTGTGCGATACACCCGATTCCAGCATCGCTGTGGAGAAAAGCGGTCTGTCTCCCTAGCATACTCTACCGCCTTCACTGCCTTCTGACCGCAGAGGAGCTCAGGGCTCAGACGGCCAGCGACGCTGGCGTAGGCGTCTGCTCGCTTCCCGTGGATTTTAGGTATGCCAGCGCCGTGGGCCAGGAAGGGCGCAGGGCCATGGGCTCCTGTCTGCAAAAGAACCAAGTTAAGTTCAGATTTTGATTTCATACAAAAGAATTCTTGAAAGACTAAAAAGAAAGCATGGGTGTCTCATACGTGAAACAAATGCACCTGTGACTCCTGCGTTCTTGTAAAGTTGCAGAGGGAGAGGGGCTCGTTCCTCCCTCCAGGGACGGCGGGCAGAGCGAACACGGACCCCGCTCTGTTACCATGCCGACACTTGAGGACCGCTTCCTCTTCTATAAAATCCAATCTATATTAAGTGACAGTTGCCTCGAGATGTTTTTTGTCTTTCTCATTTCCCGCTAGGAAAGCTTCCACGTTCTAGGGAAGTTACTGGCTTAATCACGCAGATTAATTTTGGTTATCCCGTTGTGGAGGCCATGGCAGTTCCAGGGAGTAAGGGACCTTAAAACAGCAGAGTTGTGGTCACAGTTGCAGTTTGCTGAGTACTTACCTGGGTGTCAAATGCCGGTTTAGACGCCGTCAGCCGTCTTGGGTCGTTTAATCACTAGGACAACCCTGGGGGCTAGGAGTTGTTAGCCCCTCTTCCAGGGCGCAGAGCAGCCCTGCAGGTCCCCAGCTAGTTAGCCCGGGGGCCTGGGGTTCCCGCGCAGACGGTGGCTCCAGGTCCCGTCGCCTGCCCCGCACGCCGTTGCCGCCCCATGCTCGCGCTCGCTGTCCGGCGTCCTTCGTACAGAATTCCAATGACGGTGATTTCCGCCCTGGAGACTCGTTTCCCCTCCCCATGGGAGCTCGTTTGTAGGCATCTTTATCTTCCTTGTTTGTATTACTCACCCTGCTCTTGCTCTAAGCCCCGCCCCTGTGAAGGGTCTGATGAAGTCCTAAAAATGTCTTTGCAGGTACCCTAACCTAGACTTCGGGTGGAAGAAATCTATCGACAGCAAATCTTTCATCTCAATTGCGAACTCCTCTTCAGCTGAAAACGATAATTACTGTAAGCACAGCACAATTGTAGTCCCTGAAAATGCTGCACGTCAAGGTGCTACTAGAACCTCCTCTCTAGAGAATCACGACCAAATGTCTGTGAACTGCAGAACGCTCTTCGGCGAGCCACCCGGGAAGCGCCACTTCGAGGCTTTGACGGATCTCACAGCGCGGAACGGTGTCTCTCACAATAAAAACCTTGCCAATGGCAGTTGCGACCTAGCTAATGGAGTGTGTTGCCAAGGAAGTCAGCCGAGTTACTACAAGCAGGAAGTCCCTGTACAACCAACTACCTCATATCCCATTCAGAATCTATACAGTTACGAGAACCAGCCCAAGCCCAGCGATGAATGTACTCTCCTGAGTAATAAATACCTTGATGGAAACGCTAACACATCTACCTCAGATGGAAGTCCCGCAGCGGCCCCGACGCCCGGTACTCGCGAAGCTGCCCCCGCGGCCCGGGACGGGAGGGCCTCTGCGCCGAGCCCTGGTCCCGGCTACTCCTCGAGGACTCTGGGCCCGAATCCCGGACTTATTCTGCAGGCTCTGACCCTCTCCAATGCCAGCGATGGGTTTAACCTGGAGCGGCTTGAAATGCTCGGTGACTCCTTCCTGAAGCACGCCATCACCACCTATCTCTTTTGCACTTACCCCGACGCTCACGAGGGCCGCCTCTCCTACATGAGAAGCAAAAAGGTAAGAGACGCCGTGGTTTTCGGGGAGAGCAAGCGTTCTACGTGCCCGGGATGTGGGGTCACCCCCTAGCTGGTTTCAGAGGACGAGGGATGCTCGGATGGGGAGCTGTGTTTTCCCTGACGAGGCCCTCAGGTGCGGGGCACCGGCTGGCCTGTCTGTGCCTTGGCGACGGACAGAAATTCAGCTCCGACGGGACCGTTTGCGAGAGGACATGAGCTCGCTGGGTCCCAAGGGGATGTAAACAAGTTTGTGGCTGGTTGTTTGGCGGGGGGAACTCACACTCTCCTTTCATCGAGAGAGACGTTTATCCGGGAGAATGTCGTCTTGGCACACGGGACACATGGACATGCGAAAACATAGGTCTTGTGTGGACGAACTCGTCGGGAGGGGAGGGGAGGGTAGCTCAGTCAGTGACTCCCCGATGCCAAAGGGGGTGACGCCAGAGCTCTTAGCATACAGGGACCTAGCGCCCGGAGGAACAGTGCGGCCTCACGCCAGTGGGGAATTAAGATTTAAGGAAGAGAAGCAACGAAAATAAAACGTTTAAACAATGATAAAAGCTGTGTCGCACATACCTGCCTGGCACGTAACTTAACAAAGCTGCTCATTTGGCCCAAACACTCAGAGAGAAGGACTGTCGCTGGGAGGAGAAGGTGTTCATGGAAGAGGTGCCCTGGTGCCTGGTGTGTAAGCAGAGTGTGTAAGCAGAGTGAACAAACAGCAGGGCGCGTCAGCACTCAGCGACTCGACGGTGGCAGCAGGCAGGGGTGAGGAAACACCGGAGGAAAGAGTGCACAGGCAGGGGGGTGAAGCTCTGCGGGGAGACCTTCCGCGCTAGGTCCGGGAGCTCGTGCTTACTTGGAACGTTGGGGACACTTTTCACACGAGGGACACTTACCGCGCAGGAAGCGGGGTTGTACGTGACGCCCTGGTAGCAGAGTGCAGCCCAAGTCCAAGTGCAAAGCCTCGCCAGGCGGGGCGGCCGGTCCATTGGGCCTTCGCAGAAGCGTAAGCAGACAGAGTAGGGGATAGTTCCCGCGTTCTGGCAGTGAGGACAGCACTGAGGCGAGGAGGATTTCGGAGGGAGTGAGTGAGAGTTGAAACTCGCACTTAACAAAGCATTTCCTCCAGCCAGATGCTACTTTCGCTGCCTTGCATGTGTTAATTGCCTGACTTAATTCTGCATACTTTTATTAATTTTTTTATTTTCCATATAATTGTACAGGCTTTTATTATCCCTGTCCTGTAGATGAGGATCCTGAGGCAGGAGAGGTTAACTTGCCCCAGGGTCCCGTGGCAGGTGCGCAGCAGATGATGTCGCTACACCGAGCGTTTTACAGACCTCACTCTCCTCACTGAGCCCCTGTGGGGTAGCTAACATGTCCCCATTTTGCAGATGGGGAGACGCCTGCCTAGAGAGTTTACTTTAGTTGGTGTAGGGTTACCTAAGTCACCAGAGATGGCCAGGAGGGTGTTGGAAGTGAGAACCCGTACCCTTCGCCTCCCTTCTCACCGCCACTCTGTGTAATTGGGGGGCAGAGAGACCCGTGATGCCAGGGTGCCCGTGTGTAGGCTGGGGCCATGGCGGTGCCCCTTGTTGGGATAAGCACAAACGGAGGAATCGGGGGTTAGGTTTAGGGTTTTCGGACCTCTTGGAAATGAAGTGAAACGCTGGGACCATTGAGATTTTAGGACTGAGCTACGGGCCGGGGGAATAGTCTCCATAAGTGATAATAATCCAGGCTGTCAGTGCAAATGGGATCACCAAGAGGTGGTTGTAGGAAGCAAGCCTCCGAGGCTAAGAATGGGCATAAAGCAGCAGCATATATTCTCTATTAGCTAGGAAAGACATTAGCGTACGTGTTTCAGAATTTACATCCCTTCGTCCGCCCAGAAAGCTTTGGCTCCTTGCTTCCTGTAGAGGTCACCGTCACTCCTGGGGTCCTGACCAGGCCTGAGCCCCTCACTGGGCTTCGCACGGACTCCTGCACACCGCTCTTCTCTCTCGCGGCCCTCCCCCTGCGTGTCGAGTGGCCCTTAGTTCTTTCTTCCCATTCCATCCTGCTGCCCGGGCCGTCTGACCGTGGACATGAGTGCTGTCGGATGCTGTGGTCTCCGGCTCTGGGGAAGGACGCCAGCGTTTATCTGAGCTGTTCCGTTTCCGGCAGCATGCCGCAGGTAGTGAGTGTCACCAGTAGACAGAGGTCCCCGTCCCCGCCCCCAGCTGTGTCGCCTGCTCAGTCTTTCTGTCTGTGTTCTCTCTGGGTTGTGGCTGCCTGTTCGTGGTATCAAGTTCCCCGGAAAAAGGGCTCGCGAGGTACTGACATAAAAAGGAACCCGGTTTATGGGAAATGCAAATGACAAGGACAGTTCTAGATCCTCGTTTCCAAGTTTTTACTAGACATTTCTAGGTAGAAATGTTAAGGATTGAGTGAGTTAGGGAGGAACAACAGACCACAGGGCAAACAGTGAAGTGTTTTATTGATGTGAATAAACATGGGAGTTATTACCTTTTGCTGTGTTTGAAAATGATTGAACAAAAATAGCGTTTGTGGTTTAGGAGTATAAAGTGTTTTTAAGCTCCCATTTATTGAGTGCCATTTTCCACTTCCATAGAGCCTGCCGTGTTGCCCCCCCCCCCCCCCCCCCCCCCCCCCCCCCCCCCGTGTACTTCACTGCGACTGTTGTGACACCTTAGACGCTTTATTTGGATTCTTTTCTAGTCTGATAGTCCCACTTGGCAGTTTACATTTAATATCATCATGTTGCGTTTTTTTTTTTTTAAAGTCTGTATTGTACGAATTGTTTGTTCTGACTTTATAGGGAATTTGCCTACTAGTTTTTTTCTGATGCATTTGATATTCAGAAACATTCATCTAACTGCACTAAAGGCTGTAGAATACACGGAATGTGATGTTCCCTGCCGCAAACAGGCAGAAAACATGTACATTGTTTACCGTTGATGAGCGGTTGTACTGATGTGAACGACATTTAGCTAAAACTATGTTTATTTGCCTGGTATGAGCCCCAGCAGTGGCCGTTTATGGATAAGTGTCTTACAGATGTTTTCTGCTCAAGGTCAGCAACTGTAATCTGTACCGGCTTGGAAAAAAGAAGGGACTGCCCAGCCGCATGGTGGTGTCAATATTTGATCCCCCTGTGAATTGGCTTCCTCCCGGTTATGTAGTAAACCAAGACAAAAGTAACACAGATAAATGGGAAAAAGATGAAATGGTAAGTTTTTGGTAACTGGAAGGATTTATTTTGTGGTGAACAGGAGAATTTTGTCCTATTAATTTTTTATTTCATTCCCACGGCGTGTTTATAATAGAGTAGGTGTTTGATGCATTGAGTTAAATTTCTCCAAGGAAACGGTCTCTTCACTGAATTTAGAAACAGTGTTATATTTGATGGGAGACAATTCTACCCTCTTCCTTCTCCAGAGCTGTATGATGTTGTGGACTCCGAAAAAGAGGAAAGAAATAAAACTCCGTAACATTTCACTTCATTATCCTGTATTATGGTTTAGCATAGATCCTTAGCTCTGTTCAATAAAATGACTCTTTAGTGATCTGTGATCTCCAGTCTGCAAAGTCGTTAATTTCAGTAAAGCCTTGCTTTCTACAGGGTCTTCTCAGTTAGGACTAGGTCTCCTTTGGTGACCTTAAAAAAAAAAAATCATGAAGGTTGTAAATTTTTGGAAATAGCTAAATCTTGCCAGTGACTTAAGAAGACCGAGTATTAGCTGCAAGCGGCTTCATTTTGTCTTGTCCAAAAGGCCACCAGAGGGCACCTCGGAGGGCTCCGGAGCAGCTAGAGCGGCCCGCCCGGTCGCGGGCGTCTGGGCAGCGCGAGCGCCTCGTCCAAAGTCACAGGCCGTCTCTCTGCACTTTCATTTCTTAGACGTTTATTTTGCATTAATGAGAAACTAGATCGTTGTTATTTAATTTTTCCTCCAGGCCAGCGGTGAGAATACCGTGTCTTTCACAGATTATGCTTCCTAAATATATGTGCTCTTCATGTCTTCTTTCTGACATGCGTGTCCGAGTTCTTGGTCTCAAATATTTCCAGGCCCGCTGGCTGCTCTATGACTCTGTTTTGATTTTTACCTCTTCACTGAGTAGTTTTAGCTCACGCAGTATTTGAGATAATTTCAGTATCTTCCGGAAATTGAACTTCTCTGGATTATTTTAATGCAAGTTGGGTTAGAAAAATTATATCCATTACTGATTTAGAAATGGGTGGAACCTTAGAGGAAAACGTGTAGGTTTTGAGAACTTTAGAGACAATATTGCCTCTCTGTGAAAAACATTCCAGTGATAATTACTCTGCCTTGAAAGTAGTTTCATAATCGGCTTTTTTTTTTTTTTTTAAAGTTAGCATGAGGTGACACTGACAAGTCCTATCGATTAGGAAAAAAAATTTCTTTTAAGATAGAACAGACATTTCTTATTTTCCTTAACATTTCAGATGACTTGGCACTTTGGCTTTTGGAATACATAAAAGATACTATTCATATTTTCACTCCGTAATTTATGCTTGCTGAACAGGCCCTTACAGGACCCGGGAGAGAGAGTGCTGGCATTCCTGCTCGGCCCGCCTCACTCCTCCACACGTAGGTTTAAGAGAAACCTTTGCAGACGAAGGTAATAACTCAGGTAGGAGGCTGACTCGAATTGGAAGAGAAAAGAGTTTTATGCCCAGGTGTTTTTTTTTTTTTTTTTGAAGAGCTCGAAGTGTTCTTAGAATCTATTTAATGAGGCCGAATCCCGCAGTTTCACAGATAGAGAAACCGAAAGCCAGAGGCATGAAAAGAACTTTGCTTTATTTGTGATAAAACCCAGTCTTTGGGGTTGGTGTGTGTATATTGCCAGTTTCAGACTTATGGTAGCATCTTCCTGAAGATATATGAGGATTTTATTTAATGAAATGTTTTTCCACTCCGATTTTTTTTTTTAATTGCAATTTGCCTTTTTTCACAAAGGACTGAACAGTAGTCCCAGCAGCTCACGTTGCCTTGGGAAAGTCGAGGGCTTTTAGCAGGAAATAGTTCCTAGAGGTTTGCCGCTACGATTTCTCTTCAGATTCTTCCATAACCTTACAAAAGATTTATAAACTTTTTTTATTAAAAAAAAATGCTAAGTGTATTGCTGGAGATACATGGCTTGGCTCACTACTCATCTTTCTTTTCAAACAAATACACTATCCCTTTTGAGTCTGACTTAAAATGAAATATTTGCAATATTTAAAAAATACTCGAGATTTGAAGACTCTTTTGTCAGGAAATTTCTGGAAAAGGTCGTCGCTATCAAAATCGAAGCGCACTCTCCTGCCTTCCCCCCCAAAGTAAAGTCTTTTTTCTCTCTCTTATTTCTTGCGCAACAGAAATTTGGCATCTCTTAGCATTGCGAAAAAGTTACATCATTCCTGAACCCTAGCCCATTATTAAGGTTGTCATTCACAAATGAGCCTTTGCCAAAGAAATTGGAATTAGCAAAGATCTTCTGACAGAAATTGGATTGTTGTGTTTCATGTTAGTCTAAATTTTCCTCTGTTTTTGTCAGTTAGGTTATAATCTGTTCCTCTGATTACTGTAGCGCAGCGCAGGGGAAAAGCATAATTTCCCAAATTCATAGCTTAGTGCAGTGATCACTTTTGGTTTTCAGGCAGAGCCATCTAGTCTTATATTGTAGCAGATGTACTTCGATTTGAAGTGGAAAATGGGGACAGAACTTTACCATGCAACCCTGTTGCCTATTTTTAATATCCTACTGGTTTTTAAAGTCATTTATCTTTTTTCCTGTGTATACTCTTTATTGCACAGATAATGCTTTTTCTGCATCTGGACTTGTAATTTTATTAATTTGAAAATCCTTTTGCAGCATTTTAAAATGCTGTCAGCAAAACTGAAGACCTCTGTGATCGGCATGTGAGTGCTTTTATTGTGTGCCTGCCGGGAGCAGGACTTCGTAGCTCAAGTTGTGCCTCGTGGACGTTAATTTTAACTTTATATCCACGTACAGAAATCCTTAACTTAAAGCTTCGTACTGGATAAAGGTCATTTTATAACGTAGAGAATGAACATTCAAAGGACATGTTTCACTTTGTTTATGTGATTAAATAACTTATTTTATGTTAATTGAAAACAAATGGCCATGATTTTAAAGTTGCCTTTTAGTATTTGTGGTTGTCATTTGAAATTATCCATAACCCTTGCTTTTATTGAGTTTCAAACCCTTTTAAAAACAGCAGCTCTGTCTCCCCTCCTTCCCCATTCCCCCTCGTTTCAGACAAAGGACTGCATGCTGGCTAATGGCAAGCTGGGCCAGGGGCTGGACGACGACGACGACGACGAGGATCTGATGTGGAAGGCTCCCAAGGACGACGCCGATTACGAAGACGACTTCCTGGAGTACGATCAGGAACACATCAAGTTCATAGACAACATGTTAATGGGATCCGGGGCGTTCGTCAAGAAGATCTCTCTGTCTCCGTTCGCCACCACCGTGTCTGCGTACGAGTGGAAAATGCCCAAAAAGTCCTCCTTGGGAAGTGGGCCGTTCTCCTCAGATTTCGAGGACTTCGACTATAGCTCCTGGGATGCCATGTGCTACCTGGATCCCAGCAAGGCCGTTGAGGAGGACGACTTCGTGGTGGGGTTCTGGAATCCGTCGGAAGAGAACTGCGGCGTCGACACCGGGAAGCAGTCCATCTCGTACGACCTGCACACGGAGCAGTGCATCGCGGACAAGAGCATCGCCGACTGCGTGGAGGCCTTGCTGGGCTGCTACCTAACCAGCTGCGGGGAGAGGGCCGCCCAGCTCTTCCTGTGCTCCTTGGGGCTGAAGGTGCTCCCGGGAATGAAAAGGACTGACCGGGAAGGGGCCGCGGGCCCCGCCAGGGAGACTTCGGGCAGCCAACAAAAGGCCCTTTCAGGGGGCCGGGCCGCGGCGGCCGGCTCACGCTCCTCGCTGTCGAAAGACCTGGAGTACGGCTGTCTGAAGATTCCCCCGAGGTGTATGTTCGATCATCCAGACGCAGACAAAACGCTGAGTCACCTGATATCGGGTTTCGAGAATTTCGAAAAGAAGATCAACTACAGGTTCAAGAATAAGGCTTACCTTCTGCAGGCCTTCACGCACGCCTCCTACCACTACAATACCATCACTGGTAAGGAGCCCGACCGCCCCCCGTTTCTCGGAACCTGCGGCCTCGTTAAGGAAAAGCATCCTCTGCACGTGCAGGCCTGGTGCTTAAGATGCACGGTGGCGGGCGGGAGCGAGCGAGAAAGGAAGGAGGCTTTATTTTCCTCTGCCTTCTGGGAGCCCGCCCCCTGTCCCTCGACAGCCGGCAGCCCGGCCTCCTCCTCACACTCTCGGGAGATGCCGTTTCCCATGCCTGCCGCACGGAGGACTTTGAGCCTTCGCGTTCTGTCGCGCGTTCCCCGTTTTTGTCCTCCCCCGGTGCCCCTCTGATGCCTGCCCGGTGCTGTGTCTAGTTCTCGGTTCATTCGCATATTCTGGGTGGATTTCCGCGGCTTTGTAGGGTCCCTCCTGGACAGCAAGGCCCCTCCCTCTCTTCTTGAATCTTTTTGAATCCGAAGGTGAGCGGATTAAAAGGCACGTCTTCGGGGAAGGATTTGCGGCCCTTGCTCGGACTCTGCCGCGTCTTCCCCTGGGCACTGCGCTCCCGGATTTTCCCTCCCCGGGTTAGTGGGGGCCCGTGCATCAGATCAGAAGGGAGATTAGGTGCCTGGAAAGTGCTGTCAGCTTCCGCTTGTGAAATGCCTTTGTGCTTTTTTTCTGTATTGGAGTAATAAGTGCTTGAATCTGGGATACCAGAGCAGAGGGTCTATAGAACTGAAAAACTAAATAAAGGTTAAGATGATCAGGAAAGTGTAAAACCAAAAAGTGAAAACCGATCTGGCTCTGGCCTGGAGGGACCAGCAGCGCCCAGGGCAGGTTCTCTCTGCGCTGGTCTCCTGCCCTCTGCAGACTGGGGTCCCTGCCTCCGAGCTCCGGCTGTCTGGGACATGCCACCGCCTCCGTCCCTGCCCAGCCTCCTGCCTTGTGTGGGCCCTGCTGGGCACGGTGAGGAGAAGGGGGGGGTGCCGGGCAGCGCTGGGGCCTTACCCCGTGTGGGCTGTCAACCGTGGTGCCTTGGGTCTTTGCTCACGACCTCAACTCTCCTTTCTCCGGCCCTTGTTTGTTCCAAACTCCACAGTTCTCAGCAGGCAGAGAAAGGGGTTTTCTAGTATACTGGCTGGCATCCCGGGTGGCTGTTGTGATCCAGGAGTGGCGAGGCAGGGCGGCTGAGCACACACTCTGGAGTGGGGACGGAGCATGGGGTGCGCAGGGGTTAGCATGGGGACAGCATGGGCTGTGCGGCGGTTAGCGCGGGGGCAGAGCACAGGGAGCACTGGGTGCGCAGGGAAAGAGCACATGGTGCGAGGGGATCAGTGCAGGGTGCATGCGGTGCGAGGGGCGCACAGGACAGGGGCAGGGCGCATCTGGCCCCAGACGGCACCCAGCACCTGCCTAGCTAGCCCTGCGCCCCAGGGGAGGGCCCACCCTGATGGGTCCCCCTGGCCAGTGTCGGTCTGCGGGAGCATCGGTCTTTGGGCCACCGTAGGCTTTTAGGACCCCAATTTATAGATAAGAAATAGGCTTAATTTGCCATTCCAATTGCATTTCCAGAGGCTTTAGTAAGTGTGACACGTCACACGGATTGTCATTGAAGAGCATGCATGAACTCGACGCCCACCACACTTGGCTGCGGCGGGTCTGGGGCCGGTGCTCGCTGAGGGTCACTGTGTGGGAAGGGCGTGCAAGCTGACGACTGCGCTCTGGGCCCTGCAGATTGTTACCAGCGCCTGGAGTTCCTGGGAGATGCGATTTTGGACTACCTCATAACCAAGCACCTTTACGAAGACCCGCGGCAGCACTCCCCGGGCGTCCTGACCGACCTGCGGTCTGCGCTGGTCAACAACACCATCTTCGCATCGCTGGCGGTCAAGTACGACTACCACAAGTACTTCAAAGCCGTCTCCCCCGAGCTCTTCCACGTCATCGACGACTTCGTGCAGTTCCAGCTGGAGAAGAACGAGATGCAGGGCATGGACTCGGAGGTGAGTGCGCTGCTCGGGGCCCCGTCCGGGGGGGACGGAGGGTACAGCCGTGTGCCACCCCCGTCGGCCCGTTACACTTGACTGCGCCCGTGGTGGTGCGCGGGGACCTTCAGGGGAGAGAAGGGGCGGGGGGCTGTCCCCGGATCAGCCCTCCAAGATTTAGGCGAACTCGACAAGCCCCGTCTTCCCTGCCCGAAGCCGCGCGTGAACCTTAGCAAGGGCTCGGGCCGTGTGTTCGGCCTTTGCATGTTCAAACGGATCAGAGACATTCGCTGATACTGTCTCAGGTACGCGTCACCAATGTGTATGTGTTCTGCTCCTTCTTGAAAAGAGGAAAACTCACTTAAAAACCAGCCTTCTAAAATTTTAAGCGGTGGAATTTGAGAGACTTCTGGCCTAAGTTCAGCCAAAGGTTCCTCGGTGATGGAGCTACTTTTAATGTGTTAGTGAGCTGTTTTGAAGTTTTGTAGCAAAGGATTTCACTTAGATCTTTTCCACCTTCCTCCGCTGCCTCGCTGCCATCCGTCTACCTCCCTGTGCACCCAGGACAGCGCCCTCGGGTGCTGTCCTCCGCGTTGATTCCTTTGTTTTCCTTACTGTTGTAGATTTACTGTAAGGAGGCAGGAAGTGTGTGCATCAATCTGGTGGCCATTTTAATTGTTCTTTCTGTAGCCTGCACCTTCCCTCTTGCCGTTGCCCCAAACCCTGGCTGGGGAGCAGTGCGTTTCCTGGACTTGCCGTGAAAGGAACTTGAGGGGTAGCCGCAAGGGAAGTGTCAGACCCTGTAAACACTACGGAATGTGTGCCGGAGGGGAATCTGCGTCCCCCCACGTGTGCTCGTCGAGGGCTGGCCGTCCGCTGCAGCGCGGCTGGCAGTGGGACCAGGACTTAGAAGCAGCTGCTGTGTTCTCAGGATGGCTTCTGGCCTCGTTCTTTAGAAGCGCTGGAGCTTAGCGTTTGCAGCATTAGCTAAAATTAGATTTCAGTTCTCTTTTGGTGACTATGGGACCTACGAGTTCTGTTAATTTGTGTTTGTTCTTTTCCTGACCTTTGTTTGTGTAAACATATGTATTAGAAGGTAATAAAAACTGATCGGAAATGTCAGTGGTCTGGCTTTTCTGACTTTCTGTTGGATCTTAAAGCCTCTCCACCTCTCTGGGCCTCAGTTTCTTCTTCTGTGAAAGGAGAGAATTAGACTCAGTAAGTTTTAAAATTCCTTTCTACCTCAAAGCCGTGACGTACAAACAGTAAGGATCCTATTTTCCCAGTAGTCAGCATTACGAGCAGTTTATATAGAGCTCTGTGTGGCTGAACAGTCCATTTAGAAATTTAAAAAAACCTAAAATGTCCCTCGTCTCTTTTTTTGTCTTTGAGAAGCAATTTGTGTTTCTTTTATAAAATACAAATAAGCAAAAGGAAAATTAAAGTCATGCGAATATGCTGCCTTAGAAATGACGAGAATTAATGTTGTGATGTTTTATTGCTAATGTGTATAAACATGAACATACATGAAGTGCAGTTGTATTATGCGTCGTGTACATAGTGCGTTCTTTTCACTTAATGCATTGAGGACACCTTTCCACGTACCCAGTGGTATTACAAGGCTCAGTAGCTGCACACTAGGCAGTATAGCTCCAATGGAGTGTATTTAAACAGTCCTTTGTGGCCAGATATTTAAGTTGATTTTACTCACGGCTTTTAATAAATACAAGTGTGGCAAATATATCCGGTGCCTTTTTCAGATAAATTCCTAGAAATGGAATTACTGTTCAAAGAGCTATGAACTTTTAAAAGGCATTGATCTATTCGTAGTTTTTTATTACATCAATTTGAATGTACGTCAGGTACTCTTAATAGTCAGTGTGTATTAAGGGGTGTAATAAAAAGGGAAGTTGGAGAAATCTATCTTCTAGTAGAATTTCCCTGGCAAAAAGTGGTCATTTATACTCCCCAAAGTAATTTATACAGACCCGTGTTCGTGCTGTACTGATTAGTATTTTGCCTAATCCTTGCCAAGCCGCTAGGGGGTAGAGCTGTTTTAAGATGCAGTTCTTTGATGAGGAGGGGATTTGAAAATTTTTTTCATACGCTTATTGACTATTTCTAATTTTGTGTTAGCGTTGATTTTGTTTTCATTTAGAAGTACTCTTTTTTTCCCTTGCTGAGTACAGAATAGTACTGAGTGGGGAAGGGAGTTTTTTGTTTTTGTGTTATTTCTTTGAGAAGTTGGGAAAGTCTTTTTTTTTTTTTTTTTTTTAAGATAAGTTACTGTTTATGAAGAGCTTGTTACAGTGTAACAGGTCATTGCCCCAAATGGTGGGTGGTGTTACCCTTGTTAAAGATATAATAGAAGGGGCGCCTGGGTGGCTTAGTCGGTTGAGCGTCCGACTTTCGCTTGGGTCATGATCTCGCGGTTCGTGGGTTCGGGCCCCGCGTCGGGCTCTGTGCTGACTGCCAGCTCAGAGCCTGGAGCCTATTTCGGAGTCTGTGTCTCCCTCTTTCTCTGACCCTCCCCTGCTCACACTGTCTCTCTCTCTCTCTCTCTCTCCTAGAAATAAATAAAAAAAATTAAAAAAAAAAAGATATAATCGAAGTCCTAGCCGAGAAAAGAAACCTCCGCGGAAGGCATTTCAAGATGGTCTCTTTGCTTACGAATCCCTTTTCTCTGTGTAAATAGCTCAGGAGGTCTGAGGAGGATGAAGAGAAGGAAGAGGATATCGAAGTTCCGAAGGCCATGGGGGACATTTTCGAGTCACTTGCTGGTGCCATTTACATGGACAGCGGGATGTCCCTGGAGACGGTCTGGCAGGTGTACTATCCCATGATGCGGCCGCTGATAGGTACCGTTCGCTCCCCTTGCAAGGAAACAAAATCATCCTTAAAAAACCTCTATAAGGATATCATGCACCTTATTCTTTCCTTTTGGTTACAGAAAAATTTTCTGCGAATGTGCCCCGTTCCCCTGTGCGAGAATTGCTTGAAATGGAACCAGAAACTGCCAAATTTAGGTAAGCCAAAATGTGCATGGAAAAAATTAAGCTACTTAAAAACAAGACGGGGGGGATGGAGGGAGTTGTCAAAGATGGAAAAATGTTTACAGTGGGGCGTGCCCTCTGCACTTCCCGCTTGTGGTCTGATTGACTTTCCCTTCTGCTTTTATAAAGTAACCGCCGCGTTAAAAGAGAGACGCAGCCGCGTCTGTCGGGGTGCGCGCTGTCGTGCGCCCCGCGTTTCCCCATGTGCTGTCGGCTCACACGCGCGCCCCCCGCCTCCGAGTGCGTGCTCAGGGCTGACTGACAGTCATAATAAATAGTTCCGACTCCTGATTCAAGCTGTCTGGCTTCTTTACAGCCCGGCTGAGAGGACTTACGACGGCAAGGTCAGAGTCACGGTGGAAGTGGTAGGGAAGGGGAAGTTTAAGGGCGTCGGCCGAAGCTACCGGATCGCCAAATCGGCAGCAGCAAGAAGAGCCCTTCGCAGCCTCAAGGCCAATCAACCTCAGGTTCCCAACAGCTGAAACCCCTTTTTAAAGTGAAAAAAAGGAAAAAGCAGAATGAAGGGGGAAAAGATTTCAATCGAGAAGGATTGATTTAAAGTCGGTAGTGAGTGGAATGCATCGAAGGCAGAATTTAAAGTTTGTTCGATAACAAGATAGATGACAGAATAAAACGTTTAACAAATGTATAAAAATTTTGGAACTAATTGTAGTTTTAGTTTTTTGCGCAAACACAATCTTGTCTTCTTTCCTCACTTCTGCTTTGTTTAAATCACGAGAGTGCTTTAATGACGACAGTTAGCAAGTGTTCAGAAGAATTATTGACAGTTCTTTTTCTGTTTGGGGTTTTTGGTTTGTTGGGGTGGTTTTTTTTCTTCTTTTTTTTTTTTTTTTTTAACACAATATCATTTCTGTCAGCTTCGCTTAGTGGTCAGAGGCCAAGGAGCGCACAGCTGAGACAGCCCCTAGATTCTGTGGGGCGCCCTCCCCTCCTCGGCGTGGGCGCCGGCGCGGGCCCCCAGGGGCCCGTGCGCCCAGGAGAACGGTGCGGTTTGCCAGAGGACAAGTGTGCCCACGCCATCCTTTCTTCCCACGCCCTGTCGTGTGAGGTGATGTCTCCCGGTCACCATTGCACTTAACGCATCGTAAGGGACAGATTTTTCAGTAACGTTGGCCGGCATGCTGGCGAATCGAGTTTTCGTTTTCTCATGCCACATAGTCTTGCGTAGAGAAGGTTCTTGCCTTAAAAGTAAAGCTCTCACAAATGTCCTTTTAATTTCTGATCTTTTTGGAACAAACTCTTACATTCCCTCCATTTTATTGTGCATTTAGGCGTTGAGACCGCGTGATACTTATAAGTCACTAGTGTGGCTGTTACTTAACTTATTCCAGGATTATATTAGCGTTTCTGTCCTCTGTGTACTGAAGGCATTTTGAAAACCAGAATATATCTGTAGTCTATGGATTTTTCTTTCCTTTTCTTTTCTTTCCTTTCCTTTCCTTCTCTTCTCTTCTCTTCTCTTCTCTTCTCTTCTCTTCTCTTCTCTTCTCTTCTCTTCTCTTCTCTTCTCTTCTCTTCTCTTCTCTTCTCTTCTCTTCTCTTCTCTTCTCTTCTCTTCTCTTCTCTTCTCTTCTCTTCTCTTCTCTTCTCTTCTTTTTTTGGCACCGTAATAAAAATGATCTTTGGCTAAATACCCAGTTTTACTAAAAAACCTCCTGCTAGGTAGGTAGCTCCACTAATGGAAACTGTTTGTGGCAAAGCGTTTTGCCCCCTAGGCCGTTGCTCTAACAAGATCAACTTTAGACATATCACACCTAAAATATGCTGCAGATTTTATACGTGATCGGTTACTTGTTTAAAGAAGCAAAACAGAGCACCTTTTACCCTTAGTCTCTTCTCACGTAAATGTCTTACTGGGCTTTTCACAGTGTTGCATGCATGTCTCACCTACCAAAGCCGTGCTGTTAATGCCATGGAAATGTAACGTTTGCGATAAACTGCCGTAATTTTGATACATCTGTGATTTAGGTCATTAATTTAGATAAACCAGCTCATTCTTTCCATCTTTGAAAAAGGAAAAAAAAAAGGTTTTTAGGCATTTGCCGAAGTTTCTTTAATTAGACTTGTAGGCACTCTTCACTTGAATACCTCAGTTCTTTTCTTTTGCATGCATTTTCCCCGTGTTTGGTGCTATGTTTATGTATTATGCTTGAAATTTTAATTTTTTTTTTTTTGCACTGTAACTATAATACCTCTTAATTTACCTTTTGAAAAAGCTGTGGGTCAGTCTCGCACCCCCACCGACATACCAGTAGAGGTTTGCTGCAATTTGCCCCGTTAATTATGCTTAAAGTTCAAGAATGCTGAGCAGAGGTGTCTAATGTTTTCCAGCACATTCTCCTGAACTTGATGCTTCGTGTGATGCTGCATTTTTGTTTTAACTTACAGTCAAATACTGTACTTCTTGCTTTATCTGTACCCCACCCCCCAGCCCCCAGAGAAATACCTCTGCACACGTGCCCAGAGAAAACTGTCTGCCCCACTTTTCAAGGAGACCTGGGTGAAGGGGATGCTAGGTGTCTCCACGTTATTTGTTGTCTCCGATCTGAAATGTAAATTGGTGATCTAAATCATTCAGCGAGTTTTTGAGCAAATTGATTTGGGTAGACTTACTTTGAAAATGCTTTCTGATTTGGAACCTTAGCTTTCTATTTGTTTTTTTGTTTGTTTTTTTTTTAAAGAAAAATTAAAAAAACACACCTCAGCGTCAGATCTCCTAGCAAGTTAAAACCCAGCAACTCCTGAATTATATTAGCTGTAAACGTATACAATTAACAAGTAAGGCTGGATGTGAATTTTTCTCGTGAGGGTGATTTTGTGATAAGGTTCTATCACAAATCTCTTCTTAATTTATAAACTACCTGATGCCAGGAGCCTAGGGCTTTGCATTGCTTCCAATGCACTAATCTCCATGGTGAGGGAACCTCTCGCCTCCTGGCACCAAAACCAGATTGTTTCACAGTTACAACTCCCAATTCCCGTTGGGAGAAAAATGCCTCAATATATTTTGTAACCTTAAGAAGAGTATTTTTTTGTTAAAACGAAAAAAGTTCAGACTCGGATATGATTAGGTCATACGTTCTCAGGGGTTCAAATTTCCTGCTACCGTTCAAAATGTTTTATCAACAGCAGCCTTCAGCGATTTCCTTTTTTCTGTTGTTGAAGAAAGATAGTGCATTTTCATTTGTGACTCCCACTCGGACGCATTCTGTGATCCCCTGGTTTACTAAGTCAGAACAATAAAAACTCTCGAGTTAGACCAATGAGATGGTTATGAACGCTTTTGTGCTGCTGAGTTTTAATGCTGTAAAGTTATTCCCCCCTCCACCACCCCCCCCAGTTTAGCCTGTTGAAGTGTTTGGCATCCATCAATTAAGGAAGAAAGTCTCTCCGTCGCCCCACTTGCCGCCCGCTTGTGCCATCCCTTTGTTCCCGTGATTGCACTGTGAGAGCGAATGTAACGGGGAAGCCGAGGGCGCGGGGGCCGCCGCGGGCACGTGTGTGGGGGGCGGGGGGGTGGTTGGGGGAGCGGGGGGGGTCTTGAAGAAACAGCTGCAGAAGCTCCTTACGATGACTGTGTGGAGGTGAGCGGGCAGGAACCTTCATCGTCACAACCTTTGCTCTCCCTCACGGTCTACTTTCCACGGTCCTAACTATGCTGCGTTTGGTAATAGCTTTGTCCCGCTCCGTTCCGTTCGCGTGGCACAGAGAAAGAAGCATTGCACTTCGTACCGTTGCTTTACCTCATTTCAAGGAAAATCTGCTTCCCGGAGAGGGGAAAAAAAAAAAAAAGATGTGGTTTGGCCTCGCTGCTGTTTTGATTTGCCGGATTTGAAAAAGATGATTATAATGCCTGCAATGTGTCATATACTCGCACAACTTAAATAGGTCATTTTTTTTTTTGTCTGTGGCATTTTTTTTTTTTTTACTATTTGTGTATGACAAAGATCTGTTAACTGAACTCTTACGTATGTTTTAAACGTGTTTGTTACTTTTCTTGTCGATCTTCTTTCAATGTCATGTGAAGTGATTAAAGTTAGAATGACCTCTAACTCTCCTGTAATTCTCTCTTAAACTACTAATATTTTAACTTTCTTAATAGCTTGCCCTCGGAGAGATTTCAAAGTACCCCGCCCCAAGGGCAAGGGGCTGGAGGCTGCCTGGGGTCCGTGGGGTCGCTTCCCAGATACGCCCACGCACCCAGCCGTGGGCTCTAAGCCGTCCTCACCCAGGGAGGCTCGCGGGGACCGTGGGGCGCAGAGGAGAATCGGAACCCAGGCCGACCGTGGTCCGATCCGACTTCGGGCCCGGTTGACTGAAAACCTCCTAACCTTCCTCTGTTAGGGCATTTAGTCCTGTTCCACGAACGTGAAGCCACCAAACCGAGGCCTGGAAACCTTTTACTCAGACTTCACCTGAAACGAACGAGTGTCGGAGCCCTTCACCCAGTCTGTGTCCTCCGCGGAGGAGAAGCTTCCGTCGCGTCCCTCGACCTGTGTGGTCGTTGTGATTGCGTCCGAATCGGTCTGTTTTTTTCAGCCACTGATTACTTTTCAGGAATTTCATTCTTCCCAAATAAATGTCTGTCTTTTATATCGTATGTGAGAAGTTTGTAAGATATGTTTAAGACCCAGAATATTAAAGGGATTTTTAACAGTCGTTGGGGACGCTGGGAGCGATGTCACGGGCATCTGCACCAAGACTGTTGTGTTTTCCACTTGCAGTGCAAAAGGTCTTTCAGAACTCACTTGTAAATAGGTTTTAATCATTAATTGTTTTTTTTTCCCCCTCGTCCATTTTAACTTGGACGTCCACCACAGATGATTTAAATTCTACGGAGGCACTCAGGTCATGTAGCAAAAGCGCAAAGGTGAACAGCAAGTAAAATCTCTGGCTTTTCTGCTGTAAATAGAGTGAAGGAAAATGACTAAAATCAAGAAAAACTAACAGGATTTGATTGACAATAAGATATTGACCGTCACATGCTGCAGCTGTTTTTAAGGAACATGATGTAATTCATTCGTACAGTACTCATGCTGCAGAAATAACGCAGTGCACCTTATGGGTCCCAGTTCCCTTCAGTTGTTTTCTTTTGTAACAATTGTAGCAGAGTCAATCTCCAATAAAGTTATGGTCTGTTCATTTTGTGTCCTTTTTTCTTTTTCTTCTCCCGTTCTGATTCGGTTCAAGTAGGTGATAACATACGATAGTTGTCGCAAAAATGACCCTTAGAGCGTTTTTATTCCATGGTCCTATGAAAATGCATGTTTTAATACGACGAAGGTTTCATATGTCGAGCCCTGCTTCACGCCGACCTGTGGGGTGGCATAGTAACAATTGTCTTTTTCTTTTCGAGATTTAAATAAGAGCCAGTGTGTTTCTCTGAAACTGCCACGTTGGCTGATGGCATCTTGAGTTGTGTTTTCTATGGGATGCATTTGCCACATTCCTTAAGTGAATTTGATTTTTCTGAAGCCAAGTGGACAGAATGTTCAACTTCTCTGTCTTTAAGAGGTCCTCCTCGTACTATCGGCTATGCAGGAGATTTCTGTCATACCAAGATTTGACCCAATCTTTTCGTAACCCTGTAAACTAAGGACTATTAGAAGTGACTTGGCTGTAGGAACAAGATGGTAAGTATGTAAGTTTCTTAGAACGAGAAAACATCTTAGTTTTCCTTTGTGAAGAGTTTAAATTAATCCCTTCCTTTTCCTTCCTTCCAACCTCTCCAAACTAGAGGAGAAAAACTGTGTATCTTAATCCTGAGGAATTTGGTTAAGGACCACGTGCGGGTGTGAGCTGGCGTTACAGCCCAGAAATCACTGGCTAGTTCAGGCCAGACCCGGGTCCCACCGCCCCTTCCTGCCACCCTGTGACCCCGCCCTCTCCTGGCTTGCAAGAGACCACAGCCGGCCCAAGCGTATCAGTTTGCAGGTCATGATGTGCATGAAAAGAATCCAGATGGAAGTGAAATGTTTTCCTTTTGCAGATCCATCGGCATCGTGTAACGCGTGCTTTAGATGGGATGGTGGATGCCAGCTGGGTTCACGGCCGGCTGGGCTGTAAACGGACTTGCCCTTGCAAAGACGCCAGGAGCAAGGGTGCGCCCTCGCAGCGGAGGTGCGGGCCAAGAGCTTGCTCTCTCAGCCTCTGCAAGGCAATGCGTGAACGACCCTTCGAGCTTTTTCTTTCTTCCCCTTGTGGTAAATTACACATAAGACTTAGCACTTTTGCCATTTTTCAGTGTACGACCCGCTGTTGTATAGCCATCGCCACCATCCAACTCCAGAACTTTTTCTTCATCCCAAGCTGCAATGTTGTATCCGTGAAACAGTAACCTCCCCTCCTTCCCCCAGCCCCCCGCCATCCACCATGCTACTTCCAGTCTCTGAATTTGACTTCCCAGGCACTTCCTGTAAGTAGAATCAGACAGTATTTGTCCTTTGACACCCGACTTCTGTATTCTACTTAGCATAAGGTCTTTCAGGATCCGTCCATGTTGGAGTCAGAATTCTCTTCCTTTTTAAGGCTCCATAGTGTCCCATTGTATCTATGTGCACCCCATTTTGCTTATCTGTCTGTCTAGGTCGCTTCCGCCATTCAGCTGTTGTGAATAACGGTGCTTTGCTATTGGTGTCCACAGGCCTGCTCGTGTCCCTGCTTTCCTGTTCTTCAGTGTGTGAACCCGAAAGTGAGATTGCTGGCCCATAACAGTAATTCTATATTTAAGTTTTTGAGGGGCTACCTACTTTACTGTTTTCCCCAGCGGCTGCCCCATGTTACATTCTCAGCAGTGCATAAGGGTTCCGGTTTCTCCGCATCCTCACCAACACCTGCTTTCGGGGTTTTTGGGTTTTTTTTTTTCTTTTTTTTAAATATCCATCCTAATGGATATGAGGTGGCGTCTCATAGTTTTGATTTGCATTTCCCGAGTTAGTGCCGTTGAGCGTCGTTTCATGTGCTTGCTGGCCTTTTGTCTAACTTCTTTGGAGACACATCTGTTCGGGCCCTTTGTCCATTTTTGAATTGGTTTTCTTGGTCGTGTTGAGTCGTAAGAGTTCTTTATGCACGCTGGGATTTTAAGCCCATACCAGATTTGTGATTTGCAGACCTAGTCTCCCATTCTGGGGGTTGCCTTTTACCCTCCTGAAACATTCTGAATTACAAAAGACATCGGCCTCAAGCCTTCCTCGTAGGGCTTGTGGGCCCATGATAGCGAAGCTTTACTGACCACCTACTAGGTGCCTGATCTGTGCTACGTGTTTTATTCATTTTATGCCACTTATTCCTCACCACAAGTATGGGCGTGGCTACTTTTGGAGGGCAGGAAAGGAGAGAGATTCAAATTGAGATGTGGACTCCGCCCGCCTGGTTTCCAGCACCGGGGGACTTTGGCCAAGTTGTTGAGTCCTCCCGGCCTCACACCCTTGCCTCTGCAATTAGGAAAAGCATCCTTTGGATTCAGTTGACAGGTCGTGTTCAGTGCTGGCCACAGTGCCCCACACATCATAAGCCCATAATAAACGCTCATTGTTACTGCCGCAATCCCCCTGTTACAGATGGGGACAGTGAGGCACAGAGAAGTGAAGTCTGCCACCCTCAGAGGGTGCACCTTGCCCATCTTGGGTTGATGGACATGGTCTTGCCTCTAACCCCGTCTGCAGCTTTTAGAGAGGCCTTTCCACGTGTCCTTGGCTCTGCCTGAACCGTTCCCGGCCCGCCCCACCTCCTCTGCTCACCCAGCACTGCCCTCCGTCCCGGCAGACCTCAGCCCTGTGCCTGACCTTTGGTCCCTGCCACTGCCCCCTGTGCGTGTGAGCTGCAGGGAGGCAAAGGACTGTGTTCTCACCACCACTATGCGACCCAAGTCCCAAATGCTTCTGGACCACAGCAGAACCTCGCTAGATGCTGGTCTCGGATCAGTGCTGCACTCTTCTCCATCCGTTGTCTGTAGGCATCCGTGATTCTCCAGGAGACAGGTGCCGGGCGGGCTCAGGAGCGGGCGGGGCCTGGGCTAGGGCTGCCAGCACCATGGAGTGGGGAAAATCCCTGCCTTCTCCAAGGTTTTCTCCAAGGAGACTAGGACCTGGCGCTCCTAAATATTGTCATAGTCCTGGGTGAAGGCTGGGTCCCCGGGTCATTCGGACACATCGGTACGCATCCAGTTAAACACCCAGCAGGGAAATACCCGAAAGAGCCTGTGATTTTCATGAAGATTCAGTTTAAGCGGACCCTGAATCTCGTACCTGACCGTTTTCCCTTTTTGCTCAGACTACTAGGCAACTCAGAGCCGGATTTCTGGTAGACCTCTAGTTCCCTCTATTGACTCCAATATTTATCCAGCTTCTGTGTGCAGGCCCTCCCCTGGGGGGGTGCTGGGGCAGAGCAACAAATAACACAAAGTTTTTGCCCTCACGTCCGGCAGTTACGTCCTAGTGGATCCTGGCGGGGAAGACAGGCTGTGGCCAGATCAACCCTAGTTGTTTCCTGGGAGCAACCCGCGGTACGCCCATGAGCACACAGGTCTGTGATGACAGACGGCTGCCCTGCGTCTCCACCCTGTCCTGGAGCGGCAGCTGGACTGTCGCTGTCGCACTCTTGCCACAGATCCCTTGGGGAAGGGGAGGGGCCGTGACAAACCCGTTGGTACTCCTTGGTGGAGTACATATTTATTAAGCAGCCTCCTAAGTGACCTGAGGCCGACATATGTGAGGAAGGGGCTCCTTGAGGAGGCAAATCGTGCTCTGGTCCCAGCTTTGAACTTGGCGCTGGCTTTTGCTGCTTGGGCCAGGGGGCCAGCGTGATGAGTGGACAGAGCCACACTTCATACCGTTTGGTGATGACAAGACGGCAGCCAGCCGTGGCTGTCCCCGTGCTGGGGCGGTGGCGGGGGGGAGGGGGGTGCCCTTATGGTCCTCTGCCACCCAGAGCCCAGGCTCCAGTGCGGGCAGACAGAGCGGGACAAAGCTGCTTTTATGGGAAAGCGCGCTTGAGCTTTATGTTCTTTTAAGAGCCGTAAGGCCGCTTTGGGTTTTGTTTGGCGGTTAGTTATTTTTACTTCTATTTACCTATTTGGGAATAAAGGGCTGAATCAGTCCTCTTAACGAGCCAGAATTCCAACTTGAGGTTATGTTTATAAATAGAAAATCTAGGCTTTCCAGAAGTAAGGCTCACTAAAACCAATTTTGTTGACAAAGGGGAGGTACTGTCAAGTAGTGGTCTGAGGATCCCTAGGCATCTGGAATTCTTGAGTCCCAGACACGCCCCCGGGGCCATCCGGCTTTAACCCTCCTGCACCAAAGAGCCAGGCAGCCGGTGCCCAGGAGCCGGCCCCGCAGCACAGCCCTGGGTCAGCCACTCCCTGGCCAAGTCATGAGCCTCCCTTAGCCTCTGTCCCCTACTCTCCAGTGAAGGAGTTGGCCCACGAGATCTGCCAACAGTCGACACGCAAAGCCACACACATTTAATTTGTAAATGCACAAGTAATAGAGGTTTGAATCCTGCCTGGCTAAGGCCATAAATTCCTAGAAGCCGAGCTCTCGGGCTTGCTCCTTCGCTCCGCACGTTTACGCATTCATCCACGAACATTGGTTCAGCGCCCCCTGTGGTCAGGGCCCTTCTGGGCATGGCGGAGTGAGTGACATTAGTCGGTCAGACAAGTCCATCACGTTCACAGAAGCTTACGCTCTGGGGGGGTGTGGGAGTGGGGAGGGGAGACTGATCTTCATCGAAGAAATCCGATCATTTTGGAGAACGATTCTTGCTGGGAAGACAGCAAAACAGGGTAACGTAATCGAGTGAAAGGGGCGGCATGGCCAAGTTTAAACAGTAATGATAACATTTATCGGATGCCCACTGTCCTAAGCACTTTCCCTCTGTTTCATGTGAGAGTAGGTCTGACTGCTGTTCCCACTTTCCAGACGAGTAAAGAGAGGCCGGGACGCTGAAGACCTCCCTGCGAGCCCACAGCGCACACAGCCCGTAGTCAGGGCTCTAGTTCCGGTGGTGACAGTTGTGTGTCACCAAGTAATTTCAATCCGGTGTTTCCTCCAATAGAGGGCTGACCAGGTCACAGCAGAAGAAAAGCTGGACGATGAAGGGATGGTTTACTGAAAGTGTAGTACTTGAGCTGGGGTTTTGAGGGATGAATAGAAGATCTTCTAAGATGTCTCACCACAGTGGGCATCGGTCTGTGGTGCCGCAGACATGTGCCTGCCACCTTTTCAGCAGGCGACAGCCTTCTTTGTTACTCAGGCCACCAGCCTATATCGTAAAGCCCCGATTTTGAGGAGTTCTTTCAGGTAAGGAATTATACATCTTCAAAATTAACTCACAGCGCAACCCCAATCTATCATTTCAATGGGAACGAGGCCATCCCTGCACGCGTTCTGAGAGGGGGCTGTATTTTCCTGGGCTGTACTTTTAAACCTTGACTTCCGTAAACACATCTCTCCCGCTCTGAGTTTTGGGTTCCTCCAACGCAAGTGGGGGGGGCTCAGCCACACCAGCAAATGTGAGTTAGAATCACGACAGAATCAGCACCCCTGCGGGGTGAGGCCCAGGCGAGGAGCCACGGGAGTGGAAACGGTCCCCCCGCCGTGGGCTGCAGAAGGCCCGCAGGGCTGGGGCCTCCTTCGCAGCTCAGCCAGGGCCGTTCCTGCTCGATCTGTTTTATTTATTGAGCTTTCTTACGACATCGCGTGGGAAGAAAGGGCCCCACTGCCAAAAACTGATGTTTGAAAACCACTGGGACACAAGCCTGCTTGGACCCTCCGACTTGCCGTCTGTGGCTCTCTGTGGGGTTCTCCCCCCACGGCCTGGACCCTGGGCCCGTTTCTGCACTCTGTAAACTGCACTCCACCGCCGGCGGCCCCAGACCTGGCTACCTCTCTCTGATAGGTGAGCTAATCCCCCAACACGGCAGCGGCGGCCTTACGGGGAGGGTTTCTATTACCTCGTTATGAATTACGGTAGAGCGCCCTGGTGAAGGGTCCAAGGTATTTGAGACCCTTTGGGATCAAATGCGAGATATTACTAAAATGAGACTCCATTTAATAGGTGATAAATCTTGATATTGTAAGTTTAATATAGTTTGATGGTTGTAAATCCAGTGAATCTACCGTAGGAATTTGCCATTCGTTGCGTTTATGAAATATTTAGTCAGGTGTTTTTAAAGGTACGACTTTTCTCATAAGGTCCTAGTTTTTATGGGCGCTCCAAGAAAATTTCACACCAGTGTCAAGCATGCCGCTGTTTGTGGGACTTTGAAATGAAAAAGGAAAAGGTACTGCAGGCTCTTTTTTTTTTTTTTTTTTTGGTATTATGAGAAAGCTCTTAGACCAGTTCATAGTAATGGCTCCATCAAGAAGTCGATTTTGGTATATTTAAGGATAGAGCTTAGGATTAGAAAATGGTAAGATACAAACCACTTAAAAACAGGCATATATTTGATGTTTAGGCTGCATATATTCGAAAGGAGTATACATGTGGGGCTGAAATACGGCTGCATGTGGATGTGGGGTGAGTCTCCCGGGTTGATGGCCATGTGGTCTTGTTTTCTATTGCTGGGTAACCGATTCACATAAATTTGATGGCTCAAAACAGAATGCATTTGTCCCCCCCTCCCCCACCCCCCCAGGCTTCTGAGAGTCAGGAATCTAGGCACAGCTTAATTGGGTTTCCTGCTTCGGGCTTCACGATCAAGGTGTTGTCTGGGCTGTGGTCTCATCTGGCCTGGGGTCCTTCCAAGGTCACACGGTCGTTGGCAGGATTCATGGCCCGCAGGCGCAGAACTTCTGGAAGCTTTCTTCTTCAAGGCTGGTAGGAGAGCTTCTCTCCCACTTCAGTCTCTTCAAGGAAGGCTTGGATCCTTTCTTTTAAGAGTTCACCTGATTAGGTCAGGCCCACCAAGGCTAATGTCCATTTTGATTCATTTCAGGTCAACTGATTAGGGTCCTTAATTACATCTGCAAAATAATTCCACCTTGGTCATAACATACGCCAACTATGACAGCGACATCCCAGCGTATCGCCCACACTCCAGGGGAGGGTGTTATGTACAGCTCACTCAGCAAGGGGTAGGGGTCGTAGGGGCCATCTTAGGATTCGGCCTGCCATACCACAGATGTGACCTTGGACAAGTTTCTTAACCTCATGGAGCTTTCCCTTTGACGGCTGCCACGTGAGGATGGTAATTCCTACCGGTCTTGGAAGGATCCTGTCGGCCTCTGTGTGATAATGTGGAGTAAGCCAGGAAGCCCCAGGTGCTGTCCGTGTGCCACATGCCACGTGCCACGGGCAGGCAGGAAGTGCCAGATGTGGGGAGTACGACTAGTACCGCAGCTCTGCTTCGGCCGAAGATACCACTAAATACACTGAGCGCTTGTAGGGAGTGAAGGCACTACAGCTATCTTCCATCCCCTCTCATTTGATCAGTGACCTGAATGGGCACTGAAATTGCTTCTAGCTCACTTTTCAAAACCCGTTGCCTTTCCAAGTCCCCACAGTCTTCATAGCGGCCCCTGACATCTTTTTTGGATTAGGAATGGATGCAGGGTCCAGTCGTTGACTCTGATTCCCATCTTCTCCCAGCCCTCCAACAGGCTTAGAAAGTTACCGTGATCGCCAACTCTGTGATTTACCATATGAGGGCCATGCAGTGGGACAGCCCCCCACCCCCCTGCCTACCCTCAGGCTTCCTGGCTCCCCTCCCCCAAACAGTTCCATTGATCACTTTCCATTTCTCGACCAACATAGACCCCACCCAGGGGCAGATCGGGAAAGACGTTTTTTACACGGTGGCTGTAGGTCTCCGGTAAGCTATTGGTCAAATAATACTTGGAGCACAGATATCCGCCTTTGCGATTGTAACCGAGGGCGCGCTCGGCACAGCCGTGATTACAGATGCAGGGAAGTGGAGGGAAAATCCATCTCATTTAAAAGTGTTTTCATGTCAGCAAACACATTGCGATGCCATTAAGCAAGTTTTTGTTAAGGACACGTTCGACTTGAGGTTTTTAATTTGCTTGAAGTATTTTGCTAAAACAGAATTATGTTGGAGTTTACATAAAAGTAGAGAATGACATGAAAAGTTTTAACTTAAGCAGCAAAATATAAAGGCTAATCTTATTTAAAAGTAATATGTATGTCTTGATTGAGTGCCCAGATACGCTCAGCTGGGACTTTTTAGTGGAATCGGGTCTAAACTGTTACACTGAGTTATACCGAGAAGGTTTTCCTGAGCTTAGATTGCCAGACCTGAAATACTCTTGTGGCTGCATTTAATAAAGAAACGAAAGTCTTGAGTAAGGGGATATGATTTTTTATGACAGAAGGAATGCAAATAACTTTTAGTCTCATTGCCTTGACCGGGTTCGGTTTGATTTGATGGAGTTTAATAATGACTTATAACCTGTGCTGACAATATGCAGGCCCGCGCAACGTCATTTAACTCATTTATTCTGCTTGCTGTAAAAACAAAGAGATGGCAAATAAATATATGGAACGTTCATTGTTTGTCAGAGGGCCCAAGCCAAGAGTTTTCAGTGACCTTTTAAAATGTGGTCCCAGGCTAGTACTAAAATGTCTGTCACTCAGCACACACACTTGCATGCTCCGACCTTTTAACCCGTGCATCTTGTGTTTTTCTCTTTCAAATGGGCGTATGAATTTCCAATCAGCTGCGTAGTTCGGGCTTTCGCATTGGAGGATTACTGTAAATTGCAGCCTGACAATTACAATACGCAGGGCACCGGCGAGTTATTAATGGGCTCGCCTACTGATGGCCTTTCAGCGCAGCCTCGGACCTGCTGAGCCTCAGCCTAATTAGATCCAGGGGTAGCGGCCCCTGTAGATGAGGTGAGTGGGGAGTCGGGGGGTGGCTCCCCAAGACCCCGCCTCCAGCCGAGGAAGATATCAATTGATTATGGATGGCTCCTGTCCGCCATGTCCGATCCCTAATTCACCTCCTCCTTAATGACTTGTATTGGCTTAAGGAGCTCTGCGTGATTTGACAGCGTCAAGCTCAGCTGACAAAGACCAGCAGGTGACTTTAATTGAGGACTTCTATTGCAAGAGATTTTATGCAAGACGGAGCAACAGTTCAACAGACACAAAAGAGGCCTGTAAAAAAAAAAAAAAAAAGTCTGCAGCAGTTCTAGAAGGAGACTGGGAACAGACCCCGAGTTAGCTACTTTACTTTCGCTTCGTTTATACTTTTTTCACCCCTCCGGTGGTGGGATCAGGAAGGGAGACCCCCTTTCCTAGCTTCCCTGCCCCGGCCCCTCGGCCCCTGGAAATTCTGCCGCCGTCTCTCCTCTCTTGGGTTTCAGTATTTATCTTTAGGGATGAATTATGTCCAGGCATAAATTATGTTTGACACATCACGATGCTGGGGGAAGAAATTAAATTTTTCACCGCTCCGAGAAACATTCCCCAGAACACATCACGCGGCCTGGAAGAACGGAGCCCGCTGTTTAGTTTTACACAATTGAACGGACGGCCGCGTCGCAAGGGCGGAGGATAATGACCAGTGAGCGAATGAATGAATGGGGGAAAGAATGATGGCCGATAGGATCGCAGCCTTGGAGCCCCGGGAAAGGAGGGGAGAAGGAGAGCTAAGCGGGGTCCCGCAGGAAAGCTCTTCACGGTAGGGTCCGTTAGAAAACCCTGGAAGAGATGCCTCGGTGTTTTGCAGGGTTGAGTCGCTTGAGTCACCCAGAGGCATGTGTCGTCCAGGCGGGTGTGCAGCCAGCGTCTGCTGCCGGCCACTGACGTGCGCCGCATTCTCGGGGCCGAGAGGGGCTGCATTTACCTCCTTGGGCACCGTATGGGCAGCCTGTCCTGCTCCGGCCCCAGAACTGCCACGTCCTTCTCACCCCCCCTCCTCACCCCCATGCACCTACTCTCCTCCTCACCCGCTTGCTACCATGATCCCCAAATGCCAAGTGTTTTCACGCCTCCCGCTTCCTCTGCCTGGAGCCCCCTTTCTCATCCCTCCCTCGTCTCACCCAAGGACTCTGGTCCCCTCCTCCAGGAGGCTTTCCGGTTCCTCTGCACCCTCTCCAGGCATTCTGCCTCCCGAGCCGGCACGCCCATCCACTCGGCCCAGTTGCCTCCTACGGAGGGGACGAGAAGGCATCTGAACATCAGACTGACCAGCCAGGACACAGTTTGCACCCCAAGGAAGGGACCGAGGGGGTCATAAAGAGCGAAGGAGGCGATGGGTTCTGGGGGAGGTGGACAGAGGCGGGATCGGAGTGGGGGGGGTACCTTGGAAGGGAAGTGGACCCAGGGCTGGGCTGGACTCTGGGGCCTCAGTGGCAAGGTTTTCCCCGCAGAGCTTGGACTCGGGAAGTCTGGTGGGCGCCAGTGCTGGATGCTTTAAGGGCTAGGAGTGCTGCCCAGAGGGATTCCTGACCTGAGATGATGACGTGAGTAGAAAACTCCAGGATCCCATCAGCCAACAGCCTAGCTTGGTGCGGGAGTTACCAACAGGTGATGGTTGCCCGGTAGCCCGCCCCCCTCCCCAAGCAGGCAACTCCATACCCTCCAGCCTCCCCCCGCACACTTCCACTGTCATGGCCTCCACTGTCTCCCTCCACCTGGCCCACCCCGCCCAGCTCTCAAGGCAGCCCCTCCTCTGGGAAGCCTTCCTGGATTCCTCATCTTGGTAGAACTGTTTCCCGAGTTTGCTTACCGTATACATCTGTCACACACACGTTATCAGTCTTGCTCCACGTTCCTGGAGCGCCGCCGGGAGCCGCTGGGCGCTGGCCTCCGGATCTTAGCTGTAGCACCAGGGACAGCCCCAGTCTGTTGAATGGATGAGAAAGCAAAATGGAGGAACTGATCCCGAAGCTTCATCCACAAGTTTCAGAAGCTAGGTTGCTTGATTTTTGTTTTTAGTTAGAACTTGGAACTGTTTAATGATCATTTGGCAATGAGTACCTTTATTAAGGAACTGACAAGCACAGTAATCAAGGGCGTCTTATTTGGTTGCTGAACATCTACTCCGCAATGGGTCACATGGGGGTTGGTGGTTCCTGCCACAGAGGTGGTGCCAGTCCAGCTGGGGAAATGTGCACAGAGGCAAATGGAAGAACAGAGTGAGAAGAAACTCACACCTGGACCAAAGAGATCGATGGAGGTGAGGGATGGAGATGGGGGGTGATGGAGATGGGGGGTGATGGAGATGGGTGTAGGGAGATGGGTGATAGAATATGGTGGATGGAGATGAGATAATGGAGATGGGGGCTAACGGAATGGGGGTGGATGGAGATGTGGGCATCCTGGCTCTTAGAGGAAGGAGAAGGTGAGGAGTCTCTTCGTCATCATCCCTGGTGCCCAGGACAGGGGCAGTCTGAGCTCCCGCAGCGCAAGGACCATCACAAACCATCTTTCCTACCTGAGTGTCTGGTCCAGAGCCTGAAACCGGAGGTTACCGGAGCATATTTACTCAGTGAATAATGTCGAAGGTGCAGAGTGCATCCTGAATTGAAATTCCAGTTTGGACGTCAAGCCCGGCCCGGTTTTCCCAATGCCTACCTACCCAGCCTTTCCCAAGCCCAGCCTGGGCACAGCGGGCTCACTGCTTCCTCTGCTTTTCTTTGCTGGGTCAACGCACCTGCTTTTCTCCCTCTCTGGAAAAGTCAGGCCCCCTTCTTCCTCCTCCCTCCTGCCCGCCTCCTCCCGCTGTCCCTCCATGGCCATCAGCCGGCTGCTGCCTCTCCTACCGGCCGGCCCGGACCTTTCCCACGGCCCCTGAGCAGCAGCCCCCATGGTCAGCCTTCCTGCCATCCATGTCCCGTGCAGCTGTCAGACTTTTCGGAAAAACATAGCTCAGACCAGGCCCTGCCCTCCGATGGCTTCGTCCTTCCTTTCTCCACTCCCTGCCTCCCACCCTCCTCGTGTGGCTCCTCAGTGGCCCGTCACAGCTGTCACCTGACCCCAGCCCTCCTCTCCCGCCCCGTCTTCACCCCCTCCCCACCTTCACTCGCAGCACAGAACCGGGCTCCATCTGTCTGCTGGGTGACCTTGGGCCACCTCCTTAAGCACGACCCTTGGTCTCTGTGTGGTTAAGATGAGTGGCCTGGTGGCAGTGGATGGTTCGAGGTGGGGGCAACATGACACAACAGAGAGAGAAGCATGGCTTTGGAGTCTGGTGGGGCGGAGGTCGAACCCCAGTCATGCCATCTAGCAGGGGTCTGACCTTCTTGCATAGAAGCGACCACGGCTGTACCACTGCAGGATTCTTCTGCTTCTTAGCACAGGACCAGACAGATAGCACGTGTGAAAGACACAGGCCTGTTGTCACCTAAGTCACCTCCGCGTCCTGAAGATGACTACGCATCCCCTGCCAGCCGGCCCCTAGCCCCAAGTGAGGGGAAAGGGTGCTGCTCTTGGCTGCACCCCCATTTATTTGCGGGACTATACTGCATTCCTTTTTCTGAAAGGAAATTCAGACCTTGGCGGCATGAACACCAGCATAGCCGGGAATCACCAGGCCAGGCTGTGGATCGATTGCAGACCTGCGGCCAGTTGTCCCATGACTGAGCCGGGCCCCAGGATGTCACCATTGGCATGGCCTCGCCTCCTGGCAGCCATTCTCCAGAAGGACCTCATTAGGCCCCGGAGCCGGGGGCAGGGGGGTGGAAGGCAGCCTGGATGTGTTGTCAGACTCGCTCCACCAGGCATAAGTCAGGCCTCGGCTGAGCCGCTATGGGGGCCCTTGGACGGTTGAAGTCATCTGTGTCCCTTCACTTGTCACTCTGGAGAGGACAGAGGAGCTGGCCTTCTGCTGGGAGGCTCTTGGAGGTGGTTTGTGAATTTCACTCTCCTTCCAAAGGCGCGACTGTGATGGATGGATGTCCCTGGCCAAACCCAGCCAAAGTGGGACCCGCACTTCAAAGTGTCTGGCTGCAAAGCGCAAGACAGGGGGATGGAGGGTGGGGGAAGCGGCCTGGCGAGGGGGGGGGAGGGCTGGAAGAGGGGAGGCTGGGGAGTTATGTGCTCGGGAGCTCGCCCAGGAGGGCACAGCCCGGAGGGTGGCGTTGCCCCAGTGGCTGTCCCTGCAGAGATCAGGGCCACTGGCACCTCCCACATGTAAGCCTGCCGGACCCCACCTAAGGGGCTTCAGTGGAGGAGGAGTGGCCTGTTGGGAGATCTGGCAGCTAAAACCCTATTCCCCTAGTGGGGTGTGGAGATGCAGCCCAGACTCTGGAGCTGGTCAGATTTTAAGGGCTGGGGACTCTGATGACTGTTTCCTCTGCCGTCTTCAGGCAATGCCCAGACTAGACCTTCCACCTGCCCCCCTAATCCCCATGCTGTTAGAACCCAGCAGCGTGACAGCCATATGGGACTTCGGGATCTTCCAGCATAATCCTTCCTTCCCTCCCTCAGACCATTCTCTAAGCAAGGAGACATAGAGGGGCAGAGAGTGGATGTAGCCCATCCGTGTTCCCACCTACCCGGCTGTGGAGCTGACGCAGCAGTGTGCCCGGGACCCCTTTCACATGAGAGCACGTGCTACTTTCTTCATCTCTGCCCCCAGCCTCACATCTTCCGTGTTTTATAGGTTTCTTCTCCAGGGCCCTTCTGTCTCAGTCCTTCCCTAAGCAGAAGGAACAGTAGACACAGACGGGATTTTGCACAGGAGTGTGTATGTGAGAAATCACAGGTGACAAAAGCCATCTCCCGGTGTGGGGGGAAGGGATGACAGGGAAGAAGAGATAGTGTGAAGGTAGGAAGCCTGTAGAAAGAGAGGACAAGATGGGGGTTAGGAGGATCCCTAAGGAAGGAGTGTGAAGACCCATGATCTTGTGGTGGCTAAGGTGCCCTGAATCCTTTCTGGGGTAACAAACAAATACATGATGGTGAAGATGGTGCTTGTAATCACAGTGGTGGTGATGGTGATGATATTGTTGCTGGTGGTGGCAGTGATGGTGGTGGTGATGATGGTGATGGTGGTGATGACAACCTGGCAATGGTGAAGATGGTAATGATGGCATTACCTCCCTGTATAACCTTGGGTAACATATTTATCTTCACAGCATCTCAATTTCTCCATTTATAGAACAAAGAGGTGGAACTTCAGCCTCCTTCCTCCTGTGAGATTCTGTGATCCCAAGAGAGGATCAGAGGGGTGCAGGAAAATCTTTTAGTAAAGAAAGGAAAAAGGAGGGGGCTCCCGGGTGGCTCAGTGGGCTAAGTGCCTGACTTCTGTTCAGGTTGTGATCTCACAGTTCGTGGGTTCGAGCCCCACTTCAGGCTCTGTGCTGACAGCTCAGAGCCTGGAGCCTGCTTGGGATTTTGTGTCTCCCTCTCTCTCTGACCCTCCCCTGCTCTCGCTCTCTCTCTTGCTCGCTCTCTCTCAGAAATAAATAAAAAACATTAAAAACTTAAAGAAAGAAGGAAAGAAGGAAAGAAAGAAAGAGAGAGAGAGAGAGAAAGGAAGAAAGAAAGAGAGAGAAAGAGAGAGAAAGAAAGAAAGAAAGAAAGAAAGAAAGAAAGAAAGAAAGAAAGAAAGAAAGAAAGAAAGAAAGAAAGAAAGAAAGAAAGAAAGAAAGAAAAGGGATTGGAGGAAAACTTGCCAGTTGATACCAAACAAACAGTAGCAGAGGGAAAAATGTTTGTTCGGTCACGAGACAAAAGAGCAACCTCAAGTCTCTCTCACCCTCGGCCCGGGAAGGCTGCTCCTCCCCTCTCGGGGAACTAAGAATCTCTCTGGCTGGAAAGGACGTGAGTGACCAGCACAGCGTGCTGGCCGTACCTGATTCCCCAGCCAGGGAGCCTCACCTGCTAATTACATCTACCAGGCCTGCCTCCACCGAATTTGGCCCCACAAATTCTCCGCCCCACCCCCAAAGGGTCTGGAGCAAATCATTAAAATATCAGGTTTCCAGCCCCTGGGGGATGAGTAGGTGCTAAAAAGAGGCCAAGCTGGATTTGTCAAAAACCAATCAACTCTCACACACCAAATATCCCTGCTTGGTGCAGGCAACCGGCCTGGTGTTTAGGGGTGTGAGAGGCGGCGGGAGGGGGGCGGAGGGGGCTCTGGGAAAGCGCTTAACCCCAGGGCACCAATTAGTTGCCCTCAGGGCCAGACAGAGCCATGGGGAGCCAGGGAAGAGAAATTACCCTGTGATGAGCCTACAAGTTCTCCACCAACTGCGGAAGTTTTTGAAGGCTCGGGCTTTCGATCTGGAGCGTGGGGTCAGTCTTGCTCGACTCTTCTAGGGGTCACATGGGTCCGTCGCTGTGGTCGAACTTTGCAAGCCACGAAGCTCTAAGGAAAGGCAATGCATCCATACACTCCTTCAATCAAGAAAGTCTTCTTAGAGCACCTGCTGTGTGCCAGTCCCGGAGACACTGCTGGATCCTACCATTCCGTCCTTGGCCGCCATGTCTTCCTGTCTCCAGGTTCTCCCTTGGCCTCCATGGCCACAGCTTAGTCTCCTGCACTGGCTCTTTCTCTGTCTGACCTTGGATGTGGGTGTTCTTTGAGCTCGGCCCTGGGTGCTGCTCTCTTCTTCCTGCTCCTCATTCCCTCTGAGTGACCTCTTCTGTCCCCATGGTCTTGATTACCCACCGTGAGGATGACTTCCCACATCTTCATCTTCAGATGAGTCATGCCCCCTTCTGGTCTTGTATATCTGTCCATCCCCTGACTCCCCCCGTGGGTGGCCCCTCACATCAGCAACCTGAGAACCGATCACCTTCCCCGCCTCTCCAAAGCCACTCCCCCTCCTGTGCTTCCGGTCTTCGTAAACGGCTTCCTTTACCTTCTGCCCAGTTGCCCAAATCAGAACCGTGGGAGTCACGTTCGTCACCTGCCTTCCCATCTCCTCATCCGCCTCCCGGGGGGCCCTGGTCCTGCCACTTCTTCTTCTGTTAGAGCTTCTGGTTTGGGTTGTCTTTCTTGGGCCCGCCAGGGCACCTCTCAGCAGCCTCCCCACGGCTCTCCGGGCCCCACTTCAGCCTTTCTGATCCCTTCTCAGCACGGTCGCCACAATGACCTTTCTGAAATGCATGGGCTCTGCTTCCACCACCCACCCCTTACTTCCGGGAGACCTCTGGTCCTGTAGAGTATTTCCCTGCATAGGGCACACAGGGGAACCCCTCCATAGCCTGGGCTCCATGGGGTCTCACTGCTGAAGGGCACCTTACTGTGGTTTTCACCTACTTGCTGCTCTCATTCTAAGCAGGTCACTCAGCAGCCCAGGCCTTAATTTCCTCATCTGTGAGATGGGGATAATACGCACTTAATGCACCAGATCGTTGTGAGGTTTGAATGAAGTAAGGTCGGTTAGTATCACTAACAAGGTCTGGGACATCTGTGTGTGCGCACGTGTGTAGTAGTGTGCTAAGGAGTACAAAGAATTGCAGGGTAAACATGAGGCACTTTTTTATAATATCACTTTTACTCAGTTCTTCAGGCCCAGTATCTATCCATCTATCTTTTTTTTTTTTTAATGTTTGTTTATTTTTGAGAGAGAGACAGAGTATAAGCAGGAAAGGGGCAGAGAGAGAAGGAGACACAGAATTTGCAGGAGACTCCAGGCTCTGAGCTGTCAGCACAGAGCCCGACGTGGGGCTTGAACTCATGAACCGTGAGATCATGATGATCATGACCTGAGCTGAAGTCAGACGCTTAACCGACTGAGCCCCCCAGGTGCCCCCACTGATATATTTTATATGAAAACAAACATGGACATACCATGGAATTGAATGTGGATTTTGCATCCATGGAAAAGAGAAACAGGAGTTCTGGCAGATGCGATTGACAGCCTGCCCACATCTCCTCACCTCGAGAACTTCAGGTCTTACCACTTATCTCCCAAATGCTGCAGAAGCTCACTTCTCCTCCCCTGTGCAGGCCAGAGGGCCAGGAGGTGAAGCCCCTCTGGCAACAGTCCTCAGGCAATGCATGACTAGAGGTACCTCATATATCAGTGAGGTAGCTCCCATGTTCACAGGGGCAGGAAGTAGGGTGGATGGATAGCTCTGAGGTGTGTGAGCCTGAGAATACATGGACTCTGAGGTACCTGGGCTCTGAGCTGTGTGAACTTTGAGAATGTATGGGCTCTGAGGTGTGAAAGCTCTGAGATGGGTAAGCTCTGAGACATGTAGGCTCTGAGGTGTATGAGCTCTGAGGTATGTGGCCTGACGTGTATAAGCTCTGAGAATACATGGGCTCTGAGGTATATAAACTCTGAGGTGTGTAAGCTCTGAGGTGGGTTTTCTCTGAGCTACATAGGCTCTGAGGCATGAGGTTCTCTGAGGTATGTAAGCTATGAGATACGTAAACTCTGAGTTGCATGGGCTCTGAGGTGTGAAGGCTCTGGAGTGCATAAGCTCTGAGTTAGGTAAGCTCTGAGGTGCATGGGCTCTGAGGTACATGAGCTTTGTGGTGTGTAAGCTCTGAGGTGTGCGCTCTGAGAATCCATGGGCTCTGAAGTGTGTAAGCTCTGGGGTGTGTGGACTCTGAGGTGTGTAAGTTCTGAGGATGCACGGGCTTTGAGGTGTGAAAGCCCTGGGTGTGTAAGCTCTGAGGTAGGTAAGCTCTGAGGTGTGTGGGCTCTGAGGTACATGAGCTTTGTGGTGTGTAAGCAGGTGTGCGCTCTGAGAATCCATGGGCTTTGAAGCGTGTAAGCTCTGGGGTGTGTGGACTCTGAGGTGTGTAAGTTCTGAGAATGCACGGGCTTTGAGGTGTGAAAGCTCTGGGTGTGTAAGCTCTGAAGTGTGTGGGCTCTGAGGTGTGTGGGCTCTGAGGTGTGTAAACCCTGAGGCATATGGGCTCATTAGCTCCAGAGCCCCCAGCAGCATTGTGGGGCAGTTGCCCACCGTGGTAACAGGCTTGCCCACCTACACTTTCTCTGCTACCTTCCCTTTCTTGTCTCATTTTCCCCCTCCCTGCGGGTATGTCCCGGGGTCCTTCCTCTCCCACAGACACACCCCTGCCCCTGACCCCCCCACCCCCCGTCCGGCCTTGGAGTCTGTTTCTGGGAGAACAAAAACTAAGACACGAGACACCTACCAACAGCAGCAGCAAGAAAAACAACCATAACGACAATAGAAACAGATTCCAGTTAGCAGGCTAATCGCTTTCCACGCATCATCCTCCCTTAATCTTCCGTTCCCCTGGCAGGAGGTGCCTTTCCAGACGAGGATGCCGCCCCCGGGGAGGTTCCACCGCTTGCCCAGGCCTCACGGCTCAGGAGTACAGCGCGGGGACTCCAGCCCTGGAAGAGTCAGGAGCCCGCGCTCTCACCTCTAGGCAAACGGCCCTGTCGGTTGGTGCCCTTTGGTGGAACCGTCCAGAAGTTTGACGCTGGGGAAAGCACCGGTGGACTGGAATCCAGGAGGTCTGGGTGGGCCGGGCCGCTGCTGAGGGGCCCCAGGAGCCCGGCAAATGGCTAGGCCGTTCCTCATGTCTCACTCGCTGCTCTTTTCGAAACGTTTTGCCTTTTTCATCAATCTCATTTTCCCACTGGCTAAACATATTGGGCGCCAGAGCCACCTCGCCAACCTCCCAACTCGCCAGAAGGAGATCGCAGCCCACGAGTGAATGCTTGTGGCCTTCCTTCCAGAAGGCAGCGTCGGCTCCATGCTGCCTGGTGGGATTTTCAAGGAAAGCTCAAAACCAGATCTCTATAGGACATTTCCCCACCTTAACATGTGGGCCCCTACTTATAAACATTTACAATCCACCCTTTGGTAGCCCGGTTAGCCCCACGTGGGGCTGGATGTTGCCCGCTGGCTACCAGCTAGTGGCCCTGGCGGTGAAGTGATTCGAGCCAGAGAAGCTACAAGGGTAAACGGAGCCGTCTGTCTCTTCCATCGGGGAACCAAGGTCCTCAGCTTCCATTATGGTAAGGAGGTGGGGGGGACCCATTCCCGGGCCCAGCCGGCCTCAGTGGATGTGACTTTCTGCGGAAGCATCCCTGCTTGAAGCTGAGTCGGACCTCCCTGTACTAACTGGGAAGCCACGGCTGCCTGGGGGGAAATAGTGCGCCAAGTTCCTACCCTCCAGGCAGCGTCTGAGCCAGAGAAGGGCCGACCCCTCCCCAGCCTCCTGGGCTGTTTGGTCCCCTCAAGGCCGCAGGAACCTCCTTGCTGGCCTCTGTGGGTGGCTCTGCCCATTGGGTAAGTTTTCAGAGTCCCGGCTGTGGAGTTTGCTGACAATTGCCAAAGCCCAGGGCGAGTGGGAAGCCACCAGACTTCAGAAGGACTGTGGTGTTTATTTAAAACCTTACAAACAGTTTACAGCCAATGGAGCACAGTTTATAGGCAAGGACCTCACCGCCGGGCGGCCCTGAGGGGCTGCGGAGAGGCACACAGCTAGTCCCTCCTCTGTTAGGGGTCGGTGGGGAGGGGTGCTGTTTGATGGGGGCGCCTCCCCAGCAGCACTGGGAGGTTCCTGGCTCTTTTGGGGCCCCCCATTGTTGTACATTGAAGTGTGTCCCCTCAAGAGATGTGAAGTCCTAAACCAGATACCTGGGCCAGTGACCTTACTTGGAAGGAGGGTCTTGGCAGATGCAGTCAAGTTGACATTAGGTCATTAGGATGGGCCATGATCTGTAATGACTAGTGTCCCCATAAGAAGGCCCTATGAAGAGGGGTGCCTGGGGCACTCAGTCGGTTGAGCATCTGACTTCAGCTCAGGTCAGGATCTTGCAGTCCGTGGGTTCGAGCCCTGCGTCGGCCTCTGTGCTGATGGCTCGGAGCCTGGAGCGTGCTTTGGATTCTGTGTCTCCCCTTCTCTCTGTGCCTCCCCTGCTCACGCTCTGTCTTTCTCTCTCTCTCAAAAACTAAAGATTAAAAAACTTTAATATATATATATGTATATATATAAAGAAGGCCCTATGATAACACAGACACACACACCGAGGAGAAGCCCGTGTGGGCATGGAGATAGAGTAGGGGTCATGCCGTCACAAGCCAAGGGCTGGATGACCCCCGGGAGCCACTGGTAGCTGGCAGAGGTAAGGAAGGGTTCCTTCCAGAACCATCAGAGTGCGGCCTCGTCGATTCCCTGACTTTGGACTTCTGGCCGTCAGCTCTGTGAGACAATACGTTCCTGTTGCGTTAAGCTGCCCGGTTTGCGGTTTGTAGTGTGGCCTCCCTGGGAAACTAACGTGGCCCCCTTCTCCAGGGCCTCTGCTTGGATCCACGCGCTGCACTCCCACCCGCGGCTCTCCGGGCTCCAGACCCACATACACCTTAGCGCCGCGTGGCCGTGTCCACTGGTCGGTCGCTCCTTGGGCCCCGTCGGCCCAGTGTCCCTGCAGTGGGGCCTGGTGGTGCCCGGACAGGCCTTGGCGGCCTCCGTGCTCAAAACCTCTGGGACCCTGGCACGGGGCAGCAGGAAAACAGCAGGTACCACCCTCTGGCCGAGGGCACGTACGTGACGACAGGACCCCTCGGGAGAGCCGAGGATGGGGGGGGGAGCAGATATCCTGCCTTAGAGGGTGGGACATGCAGGAGCCCCTCCCGCCAGGCGCAGGGCCACCAAGTCTCTGACTGGGAGCCCAGGCAGGGGCTCTGTTGCTACTCGGTTGTATGTGGGCCAGCAGACCCTGGGACCCTCCCCAGACCCGCAAAGTGAGAACCTGCATTTGACCAAGGTGCCTGGTGACCCGTATGCAAGTCATATGGCGGAGGCGCTGGGCTCGGACGGGAATGTGGCTGCGCTTGCTTTTCCTGCGCCTCCGGGCCCAGCTGGGCTTTCCCCGGGGGGGGGTGGACAAGTGCTCCAGGCCTGGGGCCTGTGGGTGCTGTGCTGTGTCAGGCAGAGAAGAGAACATTCTGGACTCTAGGGGCCCCAGACTTGTCTCCCTCTGCTTCCAGCCGAGTGCTCCGGGCAGACACCCAGTGTCACGCAGAATCCTTCCCTCTCATGACCCTCTGCACTTACCTGGTCACCAAGTCCAGGAAGGCAGGAGGCCTGGCGTCATTCCCAAACCCATGGCCTGTCTCTTCTGCTCCTTTCTGGACACTTCTGAGGGGCCCTAAAGCTTTCCAGACCTGCCTTTTCTTTCTTTAAAAAAAATTTTTTTAACCTTTATTTTATTTTATTTTATTTTATTTATTTTTTTTTTTTTTAAAGTTTGGGCTATTATTATTTTTTTAAATATTTTTATTTATTTCTAGGAGAGAGAGAGAGAGAGCGTGAGCAGGGGAAGGTCAGAGAGAGAGGGAGACACAGACTCTGAAATAGGCTCCAGGCTCTGAGCTGACAGCACAGAGCCCGACGCGGGGCTCGAACCCACAAACCGTGAGATCATGACCTAAGCGAAAGTCGGACGCTTAACCGACTAAGCCACCCAGGCGCCCCAACCTTTATTTTATTTTTGAGAGAGATAGAGATAGAGAGTAAGCCAGGGAGGAACAGAGAGAGAGAGAGAGAGAGAGACAGAATCTGAAGCAGGCTCTAGGCTCTGAGCTGTCAGCACAGAGCCTGACGCAGGGCTCGAACCCACAAACCATGAGATCATGACCTGAGCCGAAGTCGGACGCTCCACCGACTGAGGCTCCCAGGTGCCCCCCAGGCGCCCCCCAGACCTGCCTTTCCCAAGCTGCTCTTCACCTGACAGCCGGAATGACACTAAATACTCTTAATTCCCACCAGGTCAGTCTCCTGATTAACCCCCAGAGCCCCCACACCACTGGCCCCGTCTTCACAGAAGGCCCCAAATCCCTTCAGAGGCCTGGAGGCGTGGCCTGAGTGGGCCCTGCCCCATCTGGCTCGTCATCGCCCAGCTCGTGCCCTTCCCTCCCCGCACTTGTGTGGGAATCCTGTCCCCCTGCCTATTTGTTACCTCCCCCTTGAGATGGTGCCTCGTCCGGGAGGCCTCCATGCACCCCAGATGAGGTCGGGCCTCATCCCAGTGCACACGTCCCAGTGGTGATTACGGGCGTAGCAGCGGGTGCGCTTGCTGGAGGCCAGGGGCCCGGTGTGCCTGTGTCGCCGCCGTGTTGCTCAGTTAACCGCAAGGAAAACTTCTGTACAGAAGGATCCCTCCTCCGCCCGTGCTCGACTCCCGCCCCTTCCAGGTTATTACCAGCAGGTTCATCCATGAAGAGGTCAAACACTGTGGCCACAGGAGAGAGAGCTTTGTCTAGGAAAACATGAGGACGAAGGTGTCTGCTGGTGCCTTTACCAGGAGCACACCTTACCGAGCATCCCTGGTGGCTGCATACCGACCGGGGCAGCTTCCTGAGGCTTCTGGGGTGAGCTGGCTGCACCCACGCCTAACTCTTGCCAGAGAGGTTCTGTGATCGCCACGTGGCAGAGAACAGCCAGCGGGAAGGGAGCTCACGGTCTACTCCCGCTGACCGGCATCTCTCCCGCCCCTCCAGCAACCCCCGGTCCTGGCGCCAGGATGATTTTGCAGAAAGGCCCGCCTGAGTGTGCCCGTGCGTGCATGGCCTCCCTTCGTGGGTCCCCGGGCGTGCCGAGGGGGTGAAGGAATGGCCGAGTGCACAAATGCATCTACGCGGTTATTCTGCCTGTAAACGAAGGGAGCAGAATGCGCAGGCTCAAGCCAGTCGAGACCAGAAGTAAGAGTTACCTCTGCCTGGTTACCCACCGAGCGCCAACTGGACGGCGCAGCGCCATGAGACCGGCGCGTGTGCTGTCCTCATTTTCCTTCATTTCCATTATCTGTGTTGAGGCCGAGGGCGCACGTATTCGTGGAACTTTGGGGCGCAGCTGGGTCAGGTTTTCCCTTCGAAGGCACCCAGGGAACCCAGACCAAGTTGTGAGGGTGTTTCCAGCTGCCGGTGGGCTCCCTCGGGCCCCCTCCCGGCCACCAGCCCAGAGCAGAGACAGACACTGCTCACCCCAGGCCCTTTGTCTGTTCTGAACTTCACATAAACGGGCTCACCCAGAGGATGCTTCTCTGCCTAGCATCTCTCGGCGTCCGTGCGATTCAGCGCACTGGGAGGCGTGTGCGTGGTCTGTCCCTGTTTGTTGCTGTGTGATATCCCACTGCATGGAACTGTCATCTCACAGAGACGGAGGTGGATGAGGGAATGTCCGAGCTCACACATTGAATAATGGCCAGGCAGGGGTCCCCGTGTTCCAGGGCTGAGGCTTGCTCCTCGGCACCCCGCCACCTTCCCAGACAACTCTGCCTGGAGAAGAGTCGTCTAGGGCAGCACAAAACCTTCCCTAAGAGCCTTTCCTCTCGAATTAAGGAATCTTGAGTCCTGGTGCCTGAAGACCTTGCACATGTCAAACAACCTCTCCAAATCCCACTTTCCTCCTATAAAAACACAGGGATGGAACAGCGTCCTTAAAGAACTGGTGTGGGTTCAGTCCATCATATCAAACATCTCAACAAACTAACAAATGAGCAAACGCAATCTTGCGGTTGAGAACTTGGGCAGGTCTTCCTACTGCGGGCCATCACCTCTGCTGAGCAATGAGGACCGGCGGGCGCCCCGGGGTCCCGGCTGCAGCTCCAGACCGCAAGGCCCTGGGCTCATCGGCCTCCCAGACAAGTGACAAACTGGCTGGGTGCCCCGGTCTGTCTGCTGGGTGGGGCGGGGGAGGGGGGCAGGCTGGGGGCGGGGAGAGGGCCACGATTGTTTGATTCGAGGCCATCCCCCAGTGTCCGAGAATTCGCTTTTGTTTATTTTCCTGAAAAGCTAAATAACCAGTGAGACTGAGCAGCTCCACACCAGACGTGCGTTTTCATTGTAAAAATATTTTTGCGGGTCAGAAAATTGCCCCAAAATGTTTTCACAGGCAAAACGCTGCCGTGCGGCCTGCTCAGCCCCGCGACCAGCCGCCACCAGGGATGGGGCCGCCGCCGTGCACGTCGGGTACACATTTCAATAATCATAGGAACCAACACGCAGGAGGCACTTACCGTGTGGCTGTTTGCCAGTAAGTTCGGTGCTGTGTGTTCGCCCTCGCCCCTCCCTGTGCGGCCAGTGTGATTGTCATTGCGATTGTGGCCAGTTCCATTCTGCAGATGAAGGAAATGAAGTCCAGAGAGGTTGAGTGACTTCCCCGAGGTCACATAGCCTGCAAGGAGTCAGAATCTGGGTCTGTCTGACTCCGGAATATGGGCTTTTGTGCCACCATGGTGCACCCCCAAGGCTCCCCCTTCAGGTCTGGAGGACCCCCTGGGCTCTGTCTCAACCTTCTTTACCACTCTGGTTTCCTGCAGTTTTCTAGGATGTAGTTATCTACGAGAGGTTGCACTACTGCAACTTGCTGCCGATCTAGAGAAAGCCCAAGGCATCCCACGCAGGTAGGACTATCAGAGCAGAGAGGCTTGGAATCCCGTCCTGTGCCGGTGCAGACACGGTGGGCGACGAGGCTGGGCTGAGTCCCCTGCCCCCCGAGGTGCATCACTGTCCTTGTTGACCGGACCTTGTACACAGATGTAGCCACACAGCGTGGCTGTGTAGCTGAAGTCCTTGATGCACACATTGATGCACAAAGACACGGCAGAACGTGTCACAGACCTGCACAGGGCCACCTCCCCTGTCACGGAGCACATCCCCGTCAACCGTGAGCTCAGGACTCACCGTGGACCCCCATGGCCGTCATTGTCAAGTCTACGCAGCCAGTGGACAAAACAGGAGTAGAAAACAATCCAAATGCTTCAGGTGACTTGTCCCCCCTTCCCCCCAGGCTCCCGGTTGGTGCCTGTGGCCGAGCGGGGTCGGTCACCAGCCTTGCCTCAGCCCCAGCTCCCAAGAACTCACAGATGCATCTTTTCCCTCAAACAGAGCTCCAGACAGCAGCCACCCCCGTGGCCTGGTGCTCAGGTGTGGGCGTGTGAGGCGCTGGGTGTGGGAAGGGAAAGGGCCAGGCGCGCTGGGGGGCGGCTGTGACTCCCAGGCCGGCCCGAGGTGGTAGAGGGAGGAGGGCTCTCGTGACTCTTGCCATCTGCGCTGTTGTGGCCGCTGACCCTGGCAGGACGAGATCCCCCACGTGAGCTTACCAACCTCCTCCTTGAGGACGGGCAGTGGCCATCCCTCGGCGGGTCCCCGGGCTGGCACAGATTTGCCGCTCCTGGGTGCTTGGTGATGGATGGTGGGGGGTGGGCTGGGGTCCCGCTGCCCTGCCTCCGGCTCCGGGAGAAGTCTTCTAGGGCTCACAGGCCTCGCCCGGGGCTGGGGCTCCTGGCAACAGTGGGGTCTGTCCGGGGGGCATCTCACGGCTGAGACAACGACAGCCTCAGATGGAAGCCTTCTGAAGGGTCAGTGGAGCCCCCGGCACACCAGTGGGGCGCAGTCATGAAGGAAAGCACTTGGCCGTCAGCTGCTTTTCTGTGCCAGGTGTCCATGTGGCCTTCAGCCTGCGCGTAACGCCGTGACGGCGCGTAATGCCGTGACAAGCCCACGCTCTCACTGTCGTCTCCGTACGCCCAGTACAGTGCACAGTGTCGGACACTGAGGCCGTCTGTGTAAACACTGGGTGAACATGGAGACAAAGGGGATTTTATGTGCCACTGCCTTTGACCAAGTCAGGACAGCTGCCCAGTCCTGGGGGTGTGTGTGTGTGTATGTTAGTGGTGTGTGTGTGTGTGTTGGATGCATGTACGTGGCAGTGTTGGGAGTGTGTATGTGTTAATGTATGTGTGCACATATGTGTTAAGGTGCATGTTCGTTTGTGCACTGGGGTAGGTATATATGTTGGGGTGCATGCATGTTGGGGTACGTGTGTGGATTTGGGGGCGCATGTGTGTGTGCTGGGTGCACGTGTGTTTGGAGCACACGTGTGTGTTTGGAGTGTGCGTGTGTGCATGTTGGGGTGTATGCATACATGTGTATGTTGGGGTGCGTGTGTGTGCATGTGTTGGGTACATGTGTGAGTGTGTGCGTGGGTACATGTGTGAGTGTGTGCGTGTGTCACTGTGCACACATCTGCGGGGAGGGGACTGGGACCGGCCCTCAGGTGGCTCCAGGGACAGAGGCTTAGGAGGGTCCAAAGGGCCCGACTGAGCCAGGAGCCAGGGGTCGGAGCAGACGGAAGGGCACGGAGAGCGTAGGACTGCTTCCGGCGGGGGGTGCAGAGGCGATGGACAGGAGGGTGACAGCTGCCGAGGACGGCAGCAGAGGGCAGGCTGCAGGGAGGCAGGCCAGTGGGGCCGCACCGCTGACGCCGCCACCGCGGAATAGCGTTTCCCAGACTTCCCTGCCGAGCTCTTACGGACACCGGCCCATTCGGTCCTCGCACCAGCCTGAAGGGGCAGGACTCTGACTCTCCTGGTCAGCAGAGGGCTTGACCCAAGACACACGAGGTGACTTGATCGAGGACCCCAGCTGGCAAAAGGTGGAGGTAACGGCCGCCCCTGGGCTCGAGCCGCTGTGCTGAGGAGCTGCGCGTTGCCTGGACATCCTGACTTCTGTGGATGGTTAGTGTACGTCTCAGCTTGGCTGGGCTACGATGTCCGGCTATGCGGTCAAGCATTATTCTGGATGTTTCTGGGACTGTGTTTCAGCCTGAGATGAACATTTAAGTTGGTAGACTTTGAGCGAAGCAAATTACCCGCCATTAAGCGGATGGGCCTCTTCTAATCAGTGGCCGGCCCGAGGAGAACAGAAGACTGACCTCCCCTGAGCGAGAGGGAATTCCACCCGCAGACACACTTGAACTAAAACATCGCCCCCTCCCTGGGCTCCAGCCTGCCAGCCTACGCACCCTGCAGGGTCTGGACCTGCCCGTCTCCATGGCCACGTGAGCCAGTCCCTTATAGCGAATCTCTTTATTGTTCTGTGTCAACAGAACTGTGGCCAATACACTTTCTCGGGAGTGGACGGCAGTAGAACCTGGCAACCGGAAGTTAACTTGAGGGGAAACTTCCCGGCATCCAGTGTGGCTCAGGCAGGGGTTCAAGCCGGCGAGCTGGTAGGGGTGAGGCTGGTTCTAGAGCAAGAAGGAGTGGGGTGGGGAAACCGGGGTGGCGGACAGGGGCAGGGTCGCCCGATACAGATGCACCTCTGCCCGTTCTTGCTCTGTGGCCACAGTCAGGCCATCTCAGGCCGAAGCTCTCGCCACTGGCCCAGGCTGCCTGGGGAGTGGGACACCTCATTTCCCGCTGCCGGGTTCTGCCCCCGCTCACGCTACGTCATGCGTCGTCCCCTTGGCGGTGGCCTCGGCGTAATCAAACACCCCCGAGTCAGATGTTGCAGAATTAACAATCCTCCACATGGCATAAACAGAGTCTAAATCAAATGCAGCGAAAGGATATTGCCTCTTAAATAGGCCCTGACAGCTGTGGAAAATATTATGCCCAAATAGAATCCTTCCATACGACAGACATTAATTCTTAGGGAACCCCTAAACGGGCCCTCTGGCTCGTTTGTAAGATTTTATTTTATTATGGATTGGATGTATTGAAGTAAGACTATAATCTTATTGTGCTCTGACCTCTGTTTTTATAGCTCTGTATAAACAGCAGTTACCGTGTTAGAGGGAGAGATGTTTACAGATGGAGAAATAAAAACACGCCGCTTTACTGTGCTGTGGAAACCCGAGACCAGCCCGAGGCAGGGCCTGGGTTTTGTACGTCTGAGGCCCTGTCCTGATGGGAGCAGACAGCTCTGACGGGCAGGAACGCAGAGCAGGGCACGGGTCCTCGGTTCCTTTCTCCGGAACAAGGCCATGGCTCCAAAGGGTCAGCTCCTTGCCGCCGGCCTTCCTCCGAAGGCTCCGACTTCGGGGCCGTTGGGATCCCTGGGCTGGACGCAGGTGAGAAGCAGGCCCATGACCCCAGAGAGGGGTGGGGGTGTCTTGTGGTTTTGTTCCTCCCTAGAACCAGAGGCTGTGTGGAGGGGGACAGGGGACATGGGCACTGGAGCAGGACAGGCCTGGGTCTGGTCCTGGCTCTGTGCTTAATGATTCCCTGACCTGGAACATGGCCCTGAAAGCACCTGCCTCACACGTCTTTGGGGGGGACAGATGAGATAATGGACAGAGGCCCTGAGCACTCAAGCAAGTCCCTTCCCTTTGATGCCACCATCCCTTTCCTTTAAAAATCCTGTGATATTTTGGGGGGGCCCAAGTGGCTCAGGTGGTTAAGCGTCTGACTCTTGGTTTCAGCTCAGGTCATGATTTCACAGTTTGTGAGTTCGAGCCCCACATCAGGCTCTGTGCTGACAGTGCAGAGCCTGCTTGAGATTCTCTCTCTCTCCCTCTCTCTCTGCCCCTCCTCTGCTCACTCTCTCAAAAATAAATAAACTTAAAATAACTTTTAAAAACATTTCAAATCCTGTGATAGTTTTGTTATGGTGGAGCTGAAGGCTCCCAGGGAATAGTCTTCTCATGGGGGCCATCAGCCACGTTATGGAGCCCAATTAGCTTCCCTAGAGAAGAGTCCCGGCCTTGACTCCTTACTGACTCACAATGTGTGGATGCCAGCTAGGGACAAGTGCCAGGAGAAAACAGAGCAGAGGAGGGAAATGGGTAGCCGGGAGTGGGGACATTACGATTTGAAGAAGGGCGGCCAAGGAAGGTTTAATGGAGAAATGAAACTTTGAGTAAAAACCCAAAGTAGTTTTCCATGGAATCTATGTGACAGCGGTGGGGATGAGGTCAGGGACATGGCGAGGTTGGACGGGGTCAGGGGTCCAGCTGGGTGTGTGGCCAGGTCACATCCGCCTGCTGGGGGCAGCACAGGGCTGGGCACCAGCATCCTAGGGCCTCTCAGTGAGCAGGCCGCTAGAACCTTCTAGGGAGTGCTGTGGACTCCGTGTTTGTGTCTCCTCCGCAAATCCGGAAGTTGAAGCCCTAACTCCCAACGTGATGTGTTAGGAGGTAGAGCCTTCATATGAGAGGTCACAGGCTTCGATGAGGTCACTGGGCGGGGGGGAGCCCCCAAGATGGGATTAGTGCCCTTGTAAGAAGAGGGAGAGACAGCATAGCTCTTTCCGTTCACGTGCAAAGGGGTCATGGGAGGACACGGTGAGAAAGTGACCACTTACAAGCCAGGAAGAGATTTCACCGGGGACCAGATCTGCTGGCACCTTGATCTTGGACTTGCAGCCACCAGCACTGTGAGAAATGAACATCTGTTGTTGGAGCCCCCAGTCTGTGGGGTTCTGTTCTAGCAGCCCTCGCAGACTAAGAAGGGGTTTCCCCTATCAAATCACGGCTCAGACAGGGACACCCTTTATTAATGGTCACGTCAAAGGATGGCCCAGCAGGTGCTAGAAGCCAATCACCTTTTGGGGAACTGTTAGAATGTGGGTTGAGCAACTTCTACGATAACTGATCCCTGTGCTTTGTATACACATGTGCATGTTGGAATACGTCAAATATTTCTTGAAGTCGTGTTTACATGCTCATGAATATATTTGTTTCTGTTAGCATAGCAGTTGATAAATATATCACCACACCCATGTAGGGTGGCTCGTGTCGCCTCTAAGCCTACAGCCAACTCGAGCGTTTACTCACTTCTCCTGCCCTGGTGTCTCAAGCCCTGAGCTTCACGGTTTCTACGTGTTTGATCTTCTTGCCCCAGCCCTCGCCAGCTCCGGCTCCCTGGGGTCTTCAAGCCTCCATTTTCAGCGGACTGTCTTCCATCAGCTGTTGAGAATCTGGTGTGACCCTGTCGAGTTGCTACGCAGACAGCCGCGAGCAGGGCAAAGACCATCCCCCTGCCCCCCGCTGCCATGGAGCTGGGAGAAGCCCGACCATCACACATGTCATGTCTGCTCCGGGCCAGGTGACCGTGAGCGCTAGGAGAGAGGGAGCAGGGCTGGGCGCCGGGGGCCGGTGTGGTTCAGGAAGATGACCCCCTTCTCAGAGCCTGATGGGGGTCACCTGCCCCCTCCCTTTCTGCCCTCCCATAGGCAGGTACCTGTCCTCCCAGGGTGTGGCCCTGGAGGAGAGAAGGGAAATGATGGGTCTCTTCAAGTGGCCAATGATTTGGAACACAGGGGACAGTCCAGCCCAGTTCTGGGTGCTTCCAAACAGCGATGGGTCTTGCAGCTCAACCCAAAGAGAACTTTTGAATGAGGAGTGCAGTTCTGGGGGCAAGGACCCCGCTCCAGAGCTCAGAGACGGGAGACAGCCTGATGGAGGAGGTGTGCCGGGGCCTCCTCCATCAGGCGAACGTCTGGACTCCCTGCTCCTCCTTGACTTCAGTATTGGGAGTCTAAGGCAGTGGTCTTCCTGGGGGCATTAGGCAATGTCCGGAGGCACTTTCGGTGGTTACATTGTGTGGCGGGTGGGGCACTGCTCCTGGCGTGTAGCGGGTAGAGGCCAGGGATGCGGCTACGTGTTCTACAACCTCACTCCAGCCCCCACAACAAAGAATTCTCAGTTCTCATAGAACAGGGGGCGGAAATCCCTGGTATGGACAAATGTGTAGCTCTGATGATAACCTCATACGTCGGGAAAATTTGACGATCGATAGGCATGTGGCCATCTCCCTAAATGCCTCTTTTAGGATGTAGAGGCAGGGCCTGGGCCACAAGGGATCAGAGCAGCACCTCCCCCACCCCCACCGCTCTCCTTGAGGCGCGGGGAGGGGAAGGGTCTCCCATGGTGAATCAAGGACCTCAGTGACTCCTCAGCCAGTGCTCACTGTCCCAGCCTAGGCCAAGTCAGGGACCTGGTTCGCCTAGGAGACCCAGGGCTCTGCCAGTCCTTTGCCTGTGTAGACAGACAGCCTGTGCTCAGGGCTAGCCAGGGGTTAAGACAACACTGTGCCCGCAGCCTCGTTTTGGTGTAGACAGAGTTCCTCCTCCCTGTGTGGCCGCAAGTCGGGAACTCGCTTTCCTTCTAATGCTTCTCTCCCGCCAGGACCTGGACGACACTCAGAGCAGCCTCGCCAGCTCAGCCCCGAGCCGCGAAGCCACGCGGGCCCCCTGGCGTTTTTGTCTTCTGATCTCACCCTGGCAAGGGTTTCACCCTTAACAAAAACCAGCGGCTCTTCTGCCTGCAGCCCGGGGCCCAGCTGACAGATAAAATCGTCCTCTTTGGGACAGAATGGTGCAGTTACAGATTCGCCATCCCCAGATTGTAGGGGTGGGTTCCCAAGGACGGGCTTTAGAGTGGGGTCTGCGGTAGACACCCCCCACCCCCGCACGCTGCGCCGACATCCAATTGGGGCAGCGTGTTCTCTTACCGCATTGAAGATCACACTGGACACATACAGAGGCCTCCCTCTGAATCTGGTGCAAAATTGAGACACCGGGTGAGGTTCCTGACTCTCAGGTGAGTGTTACCCGGCCCCACCGGAGAGGTAGGCCTGTGGGCTCCGGTCCCTTCCAGCCACAGGGGGTGCGGGTGACTGGCCCATGGCTCTGGGCCATCTGCGGTTTTCCCCGCCGAGAGATAGGCCCCCAGTTCACGTGTCACCTGGCATCCCAAGGACAGAGGGATGACGGTGGGTATGGAGAGTCTGAGCCTGGGGTGGCACGTGAATTTTATTTTATTTTATTTTTTTACCCTTATTTTGAAATAGTTATAGACTCACAAGAAGTTGCAAGAACAGAGCCAAGAGGTCCCGCGTGAGCCTTCCGCCATGGTGACAACGTGTGTGACTCTAGCGCATGCTCAAAATCAGGACATCCTTTGGCACAGTACAGTGAGCTGGGCTATAGGCTTTGCTTCGGTCTCACCAGTGTTCACACACGCTCATGTTTTATTCTTTGTGTGTCTCTGCGTGCTGTCCTACAACACTTGATCCCATGAGTAGATCCGTGTGACTGCCACCGAGATCTTGGTCTGGACCATTCCCCCCTAGGAGCCCCCTCCTTCTTCCCCTTGATGGTCGCTCCCACCCTGCCGGTGCCTAACGCCTGGGATCTCTCATCTCTGTTTTTGTTTTCCATCCTTTTCCGCGCCTCCATCATTTGCTCAGATGGGGAACGTTACGTAAATGGAGCCGTATGGTACGGAACCTCCTAAGGCTGGCTTTTTCCACTTGCCCTCATGCCCTTGAGATCCCTCCAACTGGGTTCCTTCTTATTACTGAGGATTAGTCCAGGGTGTGGATGTGTCGGTTTGTTTAACTCACATTCCGTCCAAATTGTCAAATCTGCCCAGTCGGTGGTGGCTTCTCGAAACACGGGGACAGGCAATGACCATCTCATCCTGGTCAGCCGAGCTCACGCCATTGTGCTCGGCAATTCTGTTCCTATCCAGTCATTCATGCCTCTGCTCAACACATTTTCTGGCGCCAGCTCTGTGCCCCGTGAACCGCATGAGGGGGAACCAAAGAGCGCTGGTCTTGGGTGTCCGGGAGCTTGTGGCTCAAGAGAGGAGACCAACATTTAATACATAAATGGGACAATATACCATGATGACTCGTGGTCGGGGCTTTAAGGAAAAGAGCAGTCTTGCCTGAACAAGATGAAGAGGTGCGTTCGTGGAGGGGAATGGCACTCCAGACCTGGGAACAGCATGTGCGAGGGCTCTGAGGCTGGGAAGAGGCACACATGTTGGAATGACGGAAGGAAGGCAGACGTGGCACGATCCAGGGTCTGGGGCAAGGTGGGGCTGAGTCATGCAGGTCCTCCGAGGTGAAAGATTTATCTCCAGGGCGAGGGGAAGATGTGAGATCATGTTAGGAGAGGCAGTGTATGGCTTGTGTTTTACAAAGATCGCACCAGCTGTGGTGTGGATATTGGACCATGGTGGGTGAGGACGGAAGCCGGAAGACTCGTTGAGAGGTCATGGCGGCCTCCGAAGACCATGAACATGGTCACCTGGTCTAACTAAGTCTTTGGCAGTGGAAAGTAAGAGAAGCAGACAGGTGAAGTGGTTGATGGTCAGGAGGTGGGCCGGATGCGATCCATGTGCGGAGGGGATGGAAGGCCCACATATCGCTATGTGGGGCCTGCTGAGGCTGCCCTGAGCTTCTGATGATGGGGAGAGGGTTAGTGGGGTGGCGGAAAGAGCACCAATAAGCAGAGTGGCTGAGTTCAGGTTCAGATTCTACCATTAATTGGCTCCCTGGGCTTACGGTGACTTGGCTTTACCCAGCCTTGACTTCCTCCTCATCCAACGGAGCCCTCGAATGGGGTGGCATGTGCCTGCTACCCAGCAGTGGCCAAAGCAGCAGGCCACATAAGCTATAATCATATCAAGGACCTGAGTTGGGTTTCATTTTGCCTGGTCACGCCAGCACCTAGCAAGGGCCTGACAAGTAGCAGGTGCTCCGTAAAGGTTTGTTACTGTCTCCCCCTTCCTTGAATCTCTAGAATCTTCTTGTCCAGGGACACGTGTCTGGTGTGTCTGGGGGTGGGGGTGGGCCAGAGGTGGCGGTGCAGGGAGTGCAGGGGGCAGACTGGACTGTCTGGGGCCCTTTGATGGGTAGGGCCTAGAACATTCTTTCGTTTCAAGAGTGCGTGATTCATACCGCATGTTGGCCAGTGGAGCTTTCAAAAACACGGCCCCAGGGAAATGGGCTGGGAATGAAGTCTCTGCAGATCCAAAGGGCCAACGATCTACCATATTTCTTTCTTCTGAAAAATGGACGTTCTTTCTCTTTCTTCCTACCATTCAGGGTTTTTGAAGTCAGGGTATGTCTTGCATCTGCGTGTACACTTAGCGTTGTGGGGATTTCGTTTCCTCCAGAACTGTTGTTAAATCTTTCAGTCTATGGTATTTTACATCGAGGAAATCTGGCTGTGCTTGGCTTCCTGGTCCCTCCACCCCTTCCCGGTGATGGATTAAGTCACTGTGAGTTAGGCTGGACGAGCCAGACAGATCCTGTCTGAAGGTTTTCGGAGTCCCTGGTGGGCTGTCTTTGCTGCCCAAAGCTTCTGAACGTACAGGGAGATGTTTTATTATTTGGTAGCACATAACTTCCTCAGCGTGGCCTCCCGGGGGTCATTACTGGTGAACTCGGAGACATTTGCTCCCCATCAGCTTTTACCCTTTGACAGTGCAAACCACTAAATGAGAAGAACTCCCAGCTACGGCGTGTGTGCCGTAGAGAGCACATCAAGGCGAGAGTGTCCGTCGCAAGGCCAGCAGTCAGAGGAGAATGCCGCCCTTCCACCCGGGGCCCCGCTGGTGAGCAGGCTTCTTCCAGTGAGCCGTTCGGGGGTCTGGAGATCAGAGAGGGGCTGGCGGCTGACCCAACAGGACTCGGTCCCCAGTCCAGCAAGTGCACGAGCTCCTACATGCATCCATCCATCAGGATGGATGGAGTGGAGGAGCAGATGGGAGATGCCAGGAGAAACCCTTAGAACTCAGAGTTGGGCGGGAGCCCCTGACCCCGCAGCTCCCAGTCGGGGGTGTTGTATCCCTGGGTGATACAGGCGCCTGCTGACCTGTGGGCAGTTCTGATTGTGGACACGGCTGTCTGCAAGGCTGGCCCTCCAGGTCTCAGTTCTGGGGTTTGGGAATATAGGAGACCAGCCCCTCCCTTCAGAGAGGCGGCAGCACCAGGTATGGGTCTGAGCCCCAGGCTGTAACTCCTCGGATGCTCGCTGTGATGTGTGGAGCCTGTCGCGTGGCCTGGAGAGGGGCTTGGCGCTGAGCGGGCTTCACGGGACAGAGAAGTAGCCACGGGAGCTCCTTCCATGGTGTCAGGATGCTATGGGGACACTGTTGGACACATGGCAGCGTGTCCCGTGAGGACCCACGGAGGTCATTTTTCTCTCGCCTCGGTCCAGGCAGAGTGTGGACTGCCCTGACCCCGGCTGGGCTTGCTGGGAGCGCGTGGCAGCCCGGACGCATGGGCACAGGGCTTTCCAGATGGTGGCCCCGGAGCCTGGGCGTCTGAGGGTGGCTCAGGGCAGCTGCGGGAGTGGGGGCGGGAGAACAGGGGGTGGGGGGAAGCTCGGGCCCCTGAATGCTTCCCTCCCCCGCCCAGAGCAGCCCATTTCCATCTGTTTTATATATCGCGGCTCTTGGTGAAATGATTTCTGAGAAAGGTTGGCTCCTTGGAAGGTGCGAGCCGAGCCTGCAGTCCTTCACGGCCGGCATCCGGGGACCTCAGCCATCACTGCTGATCTGACTCTGGGCTTCTCCCGGTTTCTCCTGCCCTGTTCCCTTTTGGCTGGTTTCTTCATATCATTTTTTTTTTAAAGTTTATTTATTCATTTTGAAAGAGAGAATATGAGCGGGCAGGGGAGCAAAGAGAAAGAGAGAGAGAGAGAGAGAGAGAGAATCTCAAGCAGGCTCTGCACTGTCAGCACAGAGCCCCACACGGGGCTCGAACTCATGAACGGTGAGATCACGACTTGAGCCGAAATCAAGAGTCAGATGCTTAACCGACTGAGCCACGCAGGCGCCCCCACATCATTTTTATTCACAGTGTGTGTGAATCTTTTCGTGCTGCTTCAAATCCTTTTTGGTCTTCGCGCCGCAGCATAAATGGACCGGCCAACACACAGTGCTTGCCCCTGTCTCGTCTGCACTGCTCTCGGGTCCAGGGCCCTGGGAAGCAGGTCAGGGTGTGTGTGGGTGGGGGACGGGCCCGGGACCCTGCCCTGGGACCCTGCCCCAGCGTCCCCCACTGCCTCCACTTCCTGCCACACGTCCGGACAGACACACGCCTCCCCCGCCCCAGCCCTACGCCCACTCCCCGTGCCTCTCTAAACTCTCTGGGAGGCCAAAGGCTTCTGGACCTGGCCCCAGCCCGGGGCCACATTCCGTTCCTAGAATGTTTGTTTGAGTTTTCTTCTGCCCTGTAAACACTGCCTGAGCCCGAGGGCACGGTAAGAGCTGTTTAAAGAGAAGCAAAGCCTGAGTCCCCAGCTCAGGAGTGGATTCGGGCTGGAGCTGGCAGAGCCCATAATCCTCGGCAGGAAAAGTGAGGGTTTTGGGCGCAGGGAAGCGGTGGCGTTAACCGCCTGGGGCCTGAGATCCAGCTCGGTGTGGGGTCCCTCCCCTGGGATGGGGTGTGTGATGACCTATGTCCACCTCCACGGGCGTTGTCCTGGGTGCGCCCCCAGCGCGGCCACATCTCTGTCCCTGAGCCCCTGGGCCGGCTGTGGCTCGGGTCCTTCCCTAGATGCTGCCTCGGGCAGCACAGCCCATCTTGCCGGTCTAATGGGGGGCATTTGGGTGGCCTGCTGGTCCCACACTGGTTCCCCTTGCTGCTCCCCGTCCCTGGGCTTTCCGGAGCCCTCAGGGAAGGGCAGCAGCAGGCCCCCCTTGCGCGCGCCCTCCCAGCTGAGCTGTCCCCCACTAGGGCTCTGGCAGCCACACGCAGACCCCTCCCCCTCTCCAGCCCCCCCTCCCCCCCCCCACATCCACCACCGCCGGGCTGCACCCCCCACTGCCAGGTGCTCACACACACACACCTGCACACACTCACACATGCACTCCCGGGCACCGTTCCACCAAACTCCAATTGCTTATGTATGTACACACGCGGGCGCGCGCACACATACACACACTCACACACACACCAGCTCTCCACAAGCTTGCCTCTCCCTCCTTTCTTCCCCAGGGAAGAGTTGGTGGGGTGGACATTCCCTGCTGAGACCCCAATCTTACCTGCAGGGCTGCCTATCCCCTCCCCAGCTCAGGGCGCCATGGTGCTCCTCTGACATCAGCAGCCTGAGTTCTGTCCGGGGACCCGGCCCTCTGGTCACGGCGCACAGGGTTCAGCTGAGGGACCCTGCTGTGGATCCCAGAGAGCGAGCCAGGCCCGGGAAAGCAGAGGCCATCTTCCCCGCGGCCCTGGCCACAGTGCAGGGATGGGTGCATGACCCAACTTGGCTAGAACTTCCCAGAAGGAAGCTGTCCCGCCGGGGTGACTGGCCGACTGAGAGTCCAGAGCCGCATGCCCTGAACCCACACAGGGGGGAGCAGAGTCCAGACAGAGGGATGAGCTCCTCTAACACCCTTGAACTCCCTTATAGGGACTGGCCAACCCTCTTTTTGTGCAGATTAGTTTGGGTGAGGCTCTCCCTCCCCTCCCCTCCCCCCCCCCGAACCCGAAGGCATCTGAGCAGTACAGGGGTGGCCCTGGGGTGGTGGCGCCCCAAGGCACTTTGGAGCAGAGGAGGAGCTGAGTGGTGAGGCTTAGTGGGACGAGCCTGGGTCAAGCCAGGGCTGGAAGTCAGGGCTACCTGCTCTGAGTCCTTTCTCTTCCTCTGTCTGCTCCCTTTTGGGGACCTCCTGCCAGTCTGTCAGGCTGCTTGGTGTCCCTCAGAGCTTAGGAAATGTACAGGACTCAGGAGTGGAGGGACCTCAAGGACCCGGGCCACCTCGGCTCCTCTTCTCAGATGGCCCCCAGGTTGACAGTGGCCCAAGGCAGGCAGGAAGCGGGCAACTGAGTAGGGCCGGCACACGAGTCAGGGCGCACACAATGCAGTACCGGCTGCCCTTGGTTTTTAGATATTTTCTAACTATTCTTTAATAAACAAGACTACAAAAATCCACCCACGAAACAGACATCGGCTCTCCAGGGAGCTTTCCTGCCCCCCAACCCCCTCAGGCTGGGGTAGGAGCCCTTTCCCCATGTTACTTCTGTGCCTGCTTTTATCACTCGGGGCTGGGGGTTGCTTGCTTACATCCTGCAGGGTGTTCTTAGGGACATTCCTGGGGACACAGACTGTGTCTTAATTGTATCAAGTTCCTGGCGTTCAGACCACATCAGACACACCGTAGATGGTAAGTAACTATCTCCAGAGCTTGCTGGACATTTCCTAGCCAGGCACACTTGCGCGAGATCTTGCCATGTCTCTAAGCCTCAGATTTATCTATGACAAAAGGGTTAATAAAAACATTTACCCAGAGGCGCCTGGGTGGACCGGTCGGTTAAGCATCCCACTTCGGCTCAGGGTGTGATCTCAAGGTTTGTGAGTTCGAGCCCCCGCGTCGGGCTCCACATGGAGCCCACAATGGATCCTCTCTCTCCCCACCTGCCCTCTCTGTCTTTCTCAAAAAGAAATAAAATAAACCTAAAGGGAAAAAAAAACCAATTTTACCCCAAAAGTGTTGTGCAGATTCTGCCCAGGTGGGGCCCTATCCCTCCTGGGCCCGTCATCTCTGAGTTCACTTGCTGCGGGGATGGATGTGTCCAGCTGAGGACAGTCCCCCTTCTCAAGGGCCCGGGTCCTCCTGCCACTCTGCCCGAGGGCATTCTCTGACTCCAGGTCACCTGGAGGGCTTGTTCCCAGCTGGACTTTGAGGATGACAAGGGGCAATTACTGCCCTGGGGGAATCCCTTGACCAGTGGAGACATGGGTCAGTGGATCAGTGCACCAGCATCTGCATCCCCCGATGGGGCAGTTCTAAGGGGCATTCGATAATTTCCCAGACGGCCCGAGTCCATGCCAAGTGAAGCCCTAAGGCCTGCAGGGGTGACTGACAGACTCATGAACACACCCTCTGCTCCGCACTCCAAATAAACAACGGCACCCAAGTCCTGGCCGCAGGGTCTGTTTGGGGGAATGCAGATGGAGGCAGTGGTGTCTGAAGACAGACTTGGTACAAGTCAGCGCTTAATAAACACGGGCCGTTGCAGTTCCACCATCACCCTTGTTAACGACATCCACATTGTCACGGTCCGCATTACTGTGATCATCAAAGTCATCCCTTTTCTTGAGGACCAGTGCTGCCTAACTGAAAGAGGACAGATTTTACCCATATTCCCACCTCCCGCTCCCCTGCACAGAGCCTGGCACAGAACTCGGTACATTCCTGCTCCAGATCGGCTGAGGATCAGATGGCCTGGGAACCTGTCCCTGATCTTGGCACCCACCAGGGGACCGGCTGCGGCTGCTTTTTTCTGCTGTTCCTCCTTTGAACCGTAAGGTAGAGGCGCAAGTGTCCCTTTTGGTGCAAGGCCGGCGGTGGGGGTGGGGGGGGGGTCCCTGGTTTCAGCAGAAAGATTCCGCAGCCATTTTCTGGGCCCAGATGACTGTATCTCCAGCCCCTCCGCAAACAAGATGCACGTCCCTCCTGCTCCATGGTCCAGTGATTAAAGCAAACATATTCAAAGCAACGAGTTGTGCTGAATCAAAGGAAAGACGAAGAATGCATAAAACCCCAACGGTTTAAGTTTCATATAGGAATATCAAAGGAATATTGAAATATAGGAATATCAAGTACCAATTTGTGATTTTTTTTTTTTTTTTTTTTTTACTGTTTTGCATTTACAGACTCCATTTCAATGGGATGAAGCCTGTTCTCTTTAGGAGGCTCCCGTATAATATAAACTTCATTGGTTTTAAAGAAAACAGATTGGAAACCTGGGGCACAGACAGGTTTTTGTTCTCTCTTTCTTGCACAGCTGTGAAGGCTCTAAAGGCAAGGAGACCCAGAGCTATTTGCTGATTTATTAGTGAAGTCGTCGAGGCCTCATGGAGGAGCTCACATACACCCAGTATCACCCTGGATGCTTGGGGAGATGTGGAGAAATGGATAGCACAGCATGTTATGGTTCCTGCCTTCAAGGAATATGATTAGCGCTTCTTCTAAAGTAAAACCGACCCTTCACGCATAGACCAAAAGACACACATGCATACAGATGCATGTGTGTGTTGGGGGGGGTGTGCACATGTGCGTGTATCTCTACATCTATCATCTATCGATCATCTATCTATCTGTATCTACTGGGACATTTAAGAATGATGGGACGCCTGGGTGGCTTAGTCGGTTGGGTGACTTTTGCTTGGGTCATGATCTCACTGTTCGTGGGTTCGAGCCCCGCGTCGGGCTCTGTGCTGACTGCCGGTTCAGAGCCTGGAGCCTGTTTCAGTCTGTGACTCCCTCTCTCTCTGACTCTCCCCTGCTCACGCTGTGTGTCTCTCTCTCTCCTAAAATAAATAAAACATTTTAAAAAAAAAGAATGTTAATTGTGGGAGCTGGTAAAGCTGGACTCTGCAAGGAGTTGATATTGTAGACTTGAGCCCAAAGGTAGAGTAGGGGCAGAATTCCTCCTCATCGCTCATTGGGTAGCCCGTCTTTGCTCATAGGGTCTTCAACTGATTGAACGAGGCTCCCTCACATGACGGGGGATAGTCTGTTTTATTCAGAGTTCCCTTGCTTAAATGTTAACCACAGCTAAAAAAAAAAAAAAAAAGTACCTTCGCAGCAACATCGGCGTTCTACTAAGCAGCTGGACGCCATCGCCTAGCCACGCTGACACGTAAAATTAGCCACCACATTTATCAAACAACCCGAAAGGAGGATCACACCCGGTGCTGAATTCGCCTGGTTGTCAAGCCCATCCGGTGTGCCAGGGATTGTGGAGAGTGCTGGAGAATAAGTGGGAAATAGGATGGCAAGGCTCGGGACACTCTCCTTGCAGATGCCTGATGATAAGAAGGTGAACAGACTCATTTCAAACAGAAATGGGCCTCTGGGGGAAAGTGAAACAGGATAACACGGTGGAGAGAACTGACACGCAGCTCTGGGAGGAGGGAGAGCAACTTTAATAGAATGGATGGTCACCTTTGTGGGGGGTGACGCCTTAGCAGAGATCTGGACACGAACAAGGAGCCAGCCATGCCACAAATGCAGGGAGGTGTGTTCCTGGCAGAGGGAGTAGGAAATGCAATCCCTGAAGGGGCAAACAGTCTGGCATATTCCAAGATCAGAAAGAAAGCTGGCCATGAAGAAAGAAATGTGTCATCCATGAAATCAGAACGGTAGATAGTGGCTGGAACATTCTGGAGTCACTAGGCCATTTATATTTCCTCTAAAATTAACAGAAACCTTTTGGAACGTGCTAAGCAAGGGAGCAATATGATGTGGTTTATGGGCTTTTTTTTTTCTTTTTGAGAAAGAGAGTGTGGTCAGGGAAGGGGCAGAGAGAGGGAGAGAGAGAATCTTAAGCAGGCTCCGTGCCCAGTGCAGAGCCAGATGTGGGGCTTGATCTCATGACTGTGAGTTCATGACCTGAGCTGAAGTCAAAAATAGGACGCTTCACTGACTGAGCCACCCAGGTGCCCTTGATTTATGTTTTTTGAGTCACTCTGGCTATTAGATGGAGGACGGGTCTAGGGAAGTAATGGTGCAAATGGGGATCCAAGTTCCAAGGCTGTTGCAAAACCCAGGGAGAAGAAATGGTTTCTAGAATGGCAGTGTGAGTTCTGCAAACTCTTTCTCCAGGGAAATAACCATAACTGGTGAAAATTATATTTTAAAAAAGCACTGCCAAAATATCTTGAAATTGTTTTAAGGATATGAAGCAAATGCAGAAATATTTATGTAAGAAAATCTACTAAATCTGTGGCAATTAGGCAAGAAAACAAAATAAAAGTCATTCATATTAGAAAGTAAGAAACAAAGCTGGCTGTGTATTTGCAAATGACATGGTCTTATGTAGAAAAGTCCTAACTGGGACACCTGGGTGGCTCAGTCAATTAAGTGTCCAACTCTTGACTTCAGCTCAGGTCATGATCTCATGATTCATGAGTTCAAGCCCCAAGTCAGACTCTGTGTTCACAGCACGGAGCCTACTTGGAATTCTCCACTCTCTTTTTGCCCCTCCCCTGCTCAAGCTCTCTGTCTCTTAAAATAAATAAATAAACAGTTAAAAAAAAGATTGTTGGGATGAGCCTTGGGTGTTGTATATAAGTGACGAGTCACAGGAATCTACCTCCAAAACCAAGAACACACTGTATACACTGTATGTTAGCCAACTTGACAATAAATTATATTTTTAAAAAAAGAAAGAAAAATCCTAATGAATCCTCTGAAAATGTGTTAGAACTGAAAAACAAGTTCAGCCACATTACAGGGCAAATGATTAATTAATATACAAGAATCAATTGTATTTCTATACATCAGCAAAGAATGACATGAAAATGAATTTAAGAAGACAATTCCATTTATAATAGCATCAAAAGGAATAAAATACTTAGGGATAAGTTTAATGAAAGAAGAGTGAAATTTATACTCTAAAAGCTACAAAACATTGTTGAAAAAAATTAAAGAAGCCCTAAATAAATGGAAAGGCATCCCATGTTCATGGATTGGAAGACTTAATATAGTTAAGATGGCAATACTGCATAACTGACATACAGACTCCATGCAATTCCTATCAAATCCCAGCTGGTATTCTTGAAGAAATTGCAGAAATTGGCAAGCTGGTCGTAAAATTCATATGGAAACCTCAGAGAGCGTGATGCACACGTGTAAGGGAAGATTTATTTTTTTTATAATTAAAAAATGTTTAATGTTCATTTATTTTTTAGAGGGAGAGAGAAAGACAGAGTGTGAGTGGGGGATGGGAAAGGAGAGAGGGAGACACAGACTCTGAAGCAGGCTCCAGGCTCTCAGCTGTCAGCACGGAGCCTGATGCGCGGCTTGAACTCACAAACCATGAGGTCATGACCTGAGCCGAAGTCGGACGCTTAACCAACTGAGTCACCCAGGAGCCCAGGAAGCTCTTCAAGGTGCCTCCCCCCTCTCTTGAGTGGAAACTGGGAAGAAGCCAGTTCTCTGATGCATCATTGAGCCTCTGAATTCACCGACCCCAGGGGCCATCCTACAGGAAATTTTGTTGGGAAGAGAAAATCCTGTTCTTTATTGTTGAAGCCACTTTGCGTGAAAGTCTCTGTTCTTGCCGCTGGAAGGATCCTGACCATCACAAGTCTTCCCCTGTGCTTCTGCATTGTCCCATAGGATATTCCCTGCATCAGCCAGAGCTCTCCCTGCTCATGCTCCTACTTCTGGGGGGAAACACCCCCTGGGGAAAGGATGGCTCCAGGCATGGTGGGATCCAGAGCCCCTCATCATGTTGCCAGGACATACTCCTTAGCTTCAAGGCCCACATCCTCACAGCTTAGTAACCCAGACAGAAAGAGGACTTCTTCACACATAGACCTAGACTCGACTTTCCAAGAACTCTTTTGGGGCCAGACCTACATCACCTGTTCGCTTTTGTGATGAGTGTGCTGGGAGAGGTTCTGATTCAGCCCCCCCTTTTTTCATTTGAGAGAGAGAGAGATTGAGTGAAGGAGAGAGAGAGAGAGAGAGAATCTTAAGCAGGCTCCACACTCAGCATGGAGCCTGATGCAGGCAGGGCTCCATCCAATGACCCTGGGATTCTAACCTGAGCTGAAATTGAGAGTTGGATGCTCAACCTGCTGAGCCACCCAGGCACCCCCAGATTCAGCCCTTCTAAGCCACTATGGAAACAAGAAAAATTTGTTACTGGAATAAGAGGGAAGGGAGCCCAGACAAGCACAAACAGCAGATGCCCATGGCACCTGCCACAACCGGCTCTCTGGTCCTTGTTTTGGGAAATGCTACATAGTAGCTCTCACAAGGCACCTTGGCATAATAAAGGCTCTGAGAAGTCCTGCATAAAAGGATAACAACTCTTAAAAAATTGAGCCCATCAGTCGGTTTAGTGCCCGACTTCGGCTCAGGTCATGATCTCATGGTTTGTGGGTTTGAGCCCCGCGTCGGGCTCTGTGCTGACAGCTCAGAGCCTGGAGCCTGCTTCAGATTCTGTATCTCCCTCTCTCTCTGACCCTCCCCTACTCACGCTGTCTCTCTCTCTCTCTCTCTCTCTCAGAAATAAATTTAAAAAATTAAAAAATTAAAAATAATTGAGCCCAGCATTTAATACATATGTTTATTTTGATTGTTTGGAAGCCCATTATGGAACATCCACTGAGTCCCAATTTTGCAACAGGATTGGCAGGGCCTGGGCTACATGATGCTGACCCTAGGCCCCATATGCCGTCACATTTGTGAGTCCTTCAAGGCTGTGAAGCAGGAAGAAAAAGTAACAAGGTCTTGGGGTGGAGGAGGATACTGTGTACATAATAAGTCAGCTTGTGGGACCCCATGTGGAATGGTTGTGGTACGGTTTGGAGGAGATGGCCTTTCTGCACTGCTGTCCACCCCTGACCCCGAGAATGTGTGACTGGAGTAGAGAAAAAAACCCCACGATCCCTCATAGACGTTCCCTGGAAATTGCCAGAACACCGAAACAGTTACCCTGCAACCCCAGATGATCTGGGAGGCCCGACCTGGGTGACCAACCTGGTTAGAAGTGGAGACTCCTTCCTCTTGAGCCGCTGGGTTTGTATGTGTTCACAAGTTTGAGACAAAATGTGTATGTGTGTGTATGTTTCAGATTTGCCTTATGTGAATGGAAAAAGCGTTGCGTAGGTTGTAACTTCATAAGTCTGGGAGCTCAGCCTCCCGATCTGCCTGTTGAGATAAAACAGGGCAATTACCCAGGCGGGCCATCTCCTGGAACGGCTTCAGAGGAGCCCCGGCAGCCATAATTGAGGACTCGAACGGAACAGAGATGTTCCAAGAATGTTCCCAACCACTGTGATTGCATCAGCCCTCTCCCCCGGGGAGCCCAGCCCGAGGCTTCTGACCACGGGGTGGCTGCCTCCCCCATGCACAGCAGGCTGGGGGTCCCAGAGCTTCCCCCGTGAGGCCCAACTTGAGGTGTCTCTGTCCCACTCGATGGCTGTCCATCCGGTCCACCTTTGTCCCAGAGGGAAGGAGAGGGGGGCTCCCAGGGCCCTCAGACCACCGGCCGGAAAGAGGAGAGAAGATGCCAGGAGGCTGTCGGGAACTCAGTTTCCCCTGACTCCTGAAAGGTCCTTTCACCCTGTGGACCCTTGGCCGTCCTCCTGAGGACTTTTATGTTCCCGATTCCTCCTTCTCGGGGCAAAGAAGCCTCAAGACACACTGAGAGCCACATGCCTCTCCCTTTCGGCTGCAGGCAGGCTGTGGAATAGGGATCGAGGTGCAAGAGAAACAGGGAGGCCGTTGCCTTCAGACACCGGAGCATCGTGATGTCCATAGAATCACGGCATCAGCTGGGACTCCAGGCCCCAGATCCACAGGCAGGCTCTAGCTCTCTTCTCATGCTCCTTGTGGGTGCAGTGCGCCTCAAGGCTGCGGGGGCGACAGGGCTGGGCTCCCACATTGTCCTCGGGCTCACAGCTGTCACCTCTACTGTGGATGTCCCTCTGCACGTGCAGCTGGGCTGCCTTGTGGGCCTCAGCCCCTTTCCCTGGATTACACACACACACACACACACACACACACACACACACACTGTCTCTCTCTCACACAGACACACATGATCCTAAGGCTTTTGGATGTGTGTCAGATTTTACTGAGTTAGATTTGCTTGTGTACTAAACAGGTTAAAAGTAGGGGCGCCTGGCTGGCTCAGTCGGTTAAGCGTCCAACTTTAGCTCAGGTCATGAGTTCATGGGTTCGAGCCCCCCATCGGGCTCTGTGCTGACAGTTCAGAGCCTGGAGCCTATTTCAGATTCTGTGTCTCCCTCTCTCTCTGACCCTCCCCTGCTCTCTCTCTCTCAGAAATAAATAAAATATTAAAAAATTTAAAAGTAAATATGAGTTATTCACATTTATTTATTTTTTTAAATATTTTTATTTATTTCTAGGAGAGAGAGAGACAGCGTGAGCAGGGGAGGGTCGGAGAGAGAGGGAGATACAGACTCCAAAATAGTCTCCAGGCTCTGAGCTGGCAGTCAGCATAGAGCCCGATGCGGGGCTCGAACCCATGAACCGCAAGATCATGACCTAAGTGAAAGTCGGACGCTTAACCGACTAAGCCACCCAGGTGCCCCCGAGTTATTCACATTTATAAGAGCCCTCACTTTCTCTCCTCTGCTTATTAGGGACAAACCCCCCAACCCATTTTTTTAGGCAGAGTCATTCCATCATCGTCCTATTCTGCCTTTTCTTTCTGGGCCTGATCAGAGGCTGAGCCGGCCTATTCAAATGATTCTTCAAAAGACTTGGGGTGCCTGGGCGGGGGGAGGCTCCGTTGGTTAGGCAACTGACTTCAGGTCAGATCATGATCTCACGGCTTGTGGGTTCGAGCCCAACATTGGGCTCTGTGCCTGGAGCCTGCTTCAGATTCTGTGTCTCCCTCTCTCTCTGTCCCTCCCTTGCTTGTTATCTGTCTCTCAAAAATAAATAAAATTAAAAAAATTTTTTTCAAGATACCAATGTACTTTCCACTCAGAAAAGAATGAGTTTCAGTGATCTTCCCCAAGTCGCGTAGCTGTGAGTGCTGCTGGGGTACTAGCACCCAGGTCCCAGCCCTCTTGAGAGCAGGAGAGGGAGAAGAATGGGGGACCCCGTTTTCAAACTCAGTGGAGGGAAGGAGTGGCCACTGACTATGACCTCTCTCTCATTGTGCCTAAGAGGCTCTAAAATGGTCGCAACAGTCCCTGCCCAGTGGCATTCATGCTCTGTGTCATCCTCCCTTGAGAGTGGGCTGCATTTAGTGACCCCATCTAACAAACAGAACATGTCAGAGATAGTGGAGTGTCATCTCCAAGATCAAGTTGTAAAAAAGACTATGGCTTCATCACGGGGATGTGCTCCCTCCTTCTGATGGCTCATGAGGGGAAAGCTGGTTGCCAAGTGTTGAGGCCACTCTATGGAGAGGGAGACCCTGAGGGAAAGCTCTGGCCGAAGCTAGTGAGGGGCAGGATCCATGCAAGTAAGTTTGGAGACAGATTCCCACCCCCCACAGTTGAACCTTCAGGTAAGACCACAACCATGGTCATGTTCTGACTTCTGGCCCACAGGATCCAGGAGCTAATAAATGTTTATTGTTTTAAGTTGTTAAGTTTTAGGAAGTTGCAGGTTAATATCATTCACGAACAGAAATGCAAATGTCTTAAACAAAAATTAGTCAACTGGATTGAGAAATGTATAAAGAAGAAAATAACCCATGATTCAATGAGATGTATTCTAGATGTGCAAGGCTGAATCAACATTAGAAAATAGATGTAAAATGTTGACTGTATTACCAGCTGAAAGGAGACAAACCAGATGATCATCTCAGTATGTGCAAAAAAGCATTTGATTAAATTCAATTTATGGTAGAAACTCTCAGCAGCTATGAAGAGAATTTCCTGAAGTTGATAAAGAGTATCTGCCTAAAACCTGTCCTATTTAATGGTGAAATGTCACATCTTTCCCCTTTTTTTAAAAACAATTTTTAATGTTGATCTATTTTTGAGAGAGAGAGAGACAGCATGTGTTGGGGAGGGGCAGAGAGAGAGGGAGACAGAGGATCCAAAGCAGACCCTGAGCTGTTAGCATAAAACCCAACATGAGGCTTGAACCCATGAACCCCGAGATCATGACCAGAGCTTAAGTCAGACACTTAACCAACTGAGCCACCCAGGCACCCCAATAAGACAAACAGTTTTAGTCATTGTGTTATCTAACACTTTTCTGGATGTCTCAGTCAATAGAGAAAGTAAAAAAATGAATAAAAGATGTAAATTTTATTTTACTTTTTTAATGTTTTTTTTTTTTTTTAAATTTCTGAGAGAGAGAGAGAGCATGAGCAGGGGAGGGTCAGAGAGAGAGGGAGACACAGAATCTGAAGCAGGGTCCAGGCTCTGAGCTAGCTGTTAGCACATAGGCCGACGCAGGGCTCAAACCCACATACCGTGAGATTATGACCTGGGCTGAAGTCGGATGCTTAACTGGCTGAGCCACCCAGGCGCTCCAGGGGTGTAAATTTTAGAAAGAAAGGAAGAGGAGTATTCTTATTCACAGATGGGATATTCTGGTCCATATAGGAAACCTAAAAGAACCTGTGGATGAAGTTATAATTTAGAATTTTTCAGATTTAATAAGGGAGTTTAGCAATTCTGCTAGCTGTTATGGACCAAATTACATGTTTTCCCCCAGCACCTGCTAATTCCAATGTTGAAGTTCTAATGCCCAACATGACCGTATTTTGGAGATAGAGCCTTTAAGGAGGTAATTTGTGTTAATTAAAGTCATGAGGGTGGGTCCTTGTGGTGTCCTTATAAGAAAAGTAAGAGACACCAGAGATCTCTCTGCATTTGTGCACAGAGGAAAGGCAATTTGAGCACGTTGTGAGAAAGTAGCTGTATGGAATCGAGAAACCATGGCCCCCCAGCACCTTAATCTTGGACTTCAGTTTCCAGAACTGTAAGGATATGACTTCCCATCATTTTAAGCCCCAGTGTTATGGGATACTGCTACAATAGGCCTAGGCAGACTCATACACTAGGTATGAGAGCAACATATACATATATTCATTGCATTTCTACGTATCAACAATGAACAGTTAGAAAATACAATAAAAATATTACCATTTGCAGCCACAACAAAAATTAGGGTACCTTGAAATAAAATAAGCAAAATAGAGCAAGTCTAAGTAGGAAAACCTTAAAAAAGTTTTGAAAGGCTTTAAAAATATCTAAATAAATGGAGGTACATAACATCTGCGTGGATAGGAAGGCTTAATATTTTATAAATGTCCATTCTTCCTAAACTGATTTATTCAATGCCATTTCTATTAAACTTCCAGAGGTTTTATTTTCCCGTATTTTTAAAAGTTTATTTATTTTGAGAGAAAGAGAGAGTGGGGAGGGGAGGGGCAGAGAGGGAGAGGGAGAGAGAGAATCGCAAGCAGGCTTCACGCTCAGTGTAGAGCCTGATATGGGGCTCCATCCCACTAACGATGAGATCATGACCTGAGCCAAAATCAAGAGTAGGACACTTAACCGACGGAGCCACCCAGGTGCCTCTTTCCCTTTTTATTTTTTTGGAGGAAAGTTGACAGCTGATTTAAAAATGTATACAAAATGCCCCAAGGCCAAGAATAGCAGAGACCCTCCTGAGGAAGGAACAGTAGTCGGAGTGATTGCCCTGGCAGGGATTGAGAATTTAAAAATGACTGTGATGAAGACACTGTGGTGTATGTGCAAGGACAGAGGGACAGATGAAAGGAATGGACCAGATATTCAGAGACGGGATGTGCAGATCCAGTATAGGACAAGTTGGCAGACAGACAGATGGAAAGAAAAGCTGGGTTGATCACTAAATGGGGCTAGAATGGCTGGTCATTTATATCAGGGAAAAAGAAACAGATTCCTACCTGAGGCCATGAAAACAAGAAATGTCCATTGGATCAAGGACTTGAGTGTGACAGCAAAATTTCTAATGTCTGGACTTGGCTGCCGCAACTTCTTACTCAACATGTCCCCGGAGGCAAGGGAAACAAAAGCAAAAATGAACTATTGGGACCTCATCTAAACAAAAAGCTTCTGCACAGTGAAGGAAACAATCAGCAAAACTAAAAGGTAACCAATGGAATGGGAGAGGATATTTGCCACCGACATATCAGATAAAGCGTTAGTATCCAAAATCTATAAAGAACTCAAACTCAACACCCAAAAAAGAAATGATCCAGTGAAGAATTGGGCAAAATCCATGAATAGACATGTCTAAAGAAGACATCCAGATGGCCAACCGACACATGAGAAAAATGCTCAACATCACTCATCATCAGGGAAATGCAAATCAAAACCACAATGAGATACGACCTCATGCCCGTCAGAAAGGCTAACATTAACAAGTCAGGCAACAACAGATGTTGGCGAGGATGCAGAGAAAGAGGATCTCTTCTGCACTGCTGGTGGGAATGCAAACTGGTACAGCTATTCTGGAAAACAGTATGGAGGTTCCCCAAAAATTTAAAACTAGAACTACCCTACGACCCAGCAATTGCACTACTAGGTATTTATCCAAGGGATACAGGTGTGTTGTTTTTAAGGGGCATGTGCACCCCAATGTTTATAGCAGCGCTATCGACAATAGCCAAAGTATGGAAAGAGCCCAAGTGTCCATCGATGGATGAATGGATGAAGAAGTTGTGGTATATATATGCAAAGGAGTATTACTCATCAATCAAAAAGAATGAAATCTTGCCATTTGCCACCACGTGGATGGAACTAGAGGGTATCCGGTAAGTAAACTAAGTCAGTCAGAGAAAGACAAATATCATATGACTTCACTCATATGAGGACTTTAAGATACAAAACAGAGAACATAAGGGAAGGGAAGCACAAATAATATAAAAACAGGGAGGAGGTCAAAAACATAAGAGACTCAACTCTGAAGAACAAACAGAGGGTTACTGGAGGGGAGGGGAGAGGGGGGAGGGGCTAAATAGGGGAGGGGCATTAAAGAATCTACTCCTGAAATCATTGTTGCACTCTATGCTAACTCCCTTGGATGTAAATTTTAAAAAATTAAATAAACATATAAAGAAAAAATTCTACCATTCGGAATAAAATTTAATATACAATTTTGATGAAATCAAAGTTACCAATCTTTCCTTTTGAAGGCTTGTCAAATTTTAGGAGGGGTCATCTTTAAGAAATCTCTCCTTATCTAAAAGTCACAAAGATAATAGAAGTTCTCATTATCAAAGGGTCCCATGAAAAATGAAAAGGAAAGCCTCAAATTAGAAAAGATATTTCGTAAAACGTATTTGACGGAAGAGTAACATTTATAACAGCACTGTCCAAAGAAATACAATGGAAGATGCATCCGTAGATATAATTTTTGGTATTCCTAATAAAAAAAAAGATACAATTAGTTTTAATTAATGTTAATAATAGGTAATGGCTATGGGAAAGTGTTCGGTGGAGAATATCTTACGCTGCTTCAGTTTAATTAAAATTAAGTAAAATTAGGGGCATCTGGGTGGCTCAGTGGGTCGAGCATCCTACTCTTGATTTCCACTCAGGTCATGATTCCAGGGTCATGGGACTGAGCCCCGCATTGGGCTCCATGCTGTGCACGGAGCCTGCTTAAGATTCTCTCGCTCTCACTCTGCCCTTCTACCCTGCTTGTCTCTCTCTCTCAAATAAAAAAAGTAATAAATTAAATTAGAAATTCAGTTCTTCGGTAGGCATTCCCTTTGCTCTCCAGTGTCTAAATGTCCGGCTTCGGGAACAAAGATTATATTTTTTAACGATTCAGACACATACCCTTTCTCTTTCTCGGTTTCCTGTGCCTAGGGAAGAACAGGGTGATTTTATTTCTAGAAGTTCAAAATTGCATTGTTTTAAAGCAACGTAATGACTATTAGAAAAATTTGAACAGAGAAAAAAATATCACCTGTAATCCTCCCTCTTCCTGCACACACTCTCTTACACACGACACATGTCACATGTCACCCATCAGGCGCACGTCGGCACACACACACAGCCTCACTGCCGCACATCGGCTGAGCTTACACCCAGCACTCACCTTCCTGGAGCCCCACATTCATCCCCCTCAGCATCACACACACAGTAGGTGCTCCATAAATGCTTGTTGAATAAGTAGCCTATCCAGCCCTGTTGATTCTGCTCTTTAACATCTATTGTTTTTTTTTTTTTTTAAGTTTATTTATTTATATTGCGAGAGAGTCGGGGGGCATAGAGAGAGCAGGATTGAGAGAATCCCAAGCAGGCTCCACGCTGTCAGCATGGAGCCCGATGCAGGGCTCGAACTCAGGAACGGGGCTGAAGTTGGACGCTTAACCAACTGAACTACACAGGCGCCCCAACACCTACTGTGATAGTAACACACATTCCCAGTTTGTGGCATTGCCTTCACGCCCGAGGACTGAAGCGCATCCAGCGGGGTATTTATTGCACATACTCTCCGCAAGGAGATTCACACGTGCTGTGCTCACAGACAACACTGCGGGGCACATCTCTCTGCTTACGGATTTGCCTTCTGCTGAGTTAGGCTGCCAGCATCCATGTCCAGGGTGGCCACCCCAGGCCAAAACCTGGGGTCATCTTTGCAGCTCTTGGGATAACATTGCCAAATTGCTTTCCAAAAAGGTCATGCCAATTCCCTGTGCCAACAAGCCCTGGGTTACACCAGAGCGTTGCCAGCAATCTGGGTCCTGTTAAAACGATTTCTTTTGCTAAATAAAGTACACTGGCTGAAGTTTGCATTGGGCTGAACATTGATATTTGAGTTCATCAGACTTGCCTGGCTTTTCCTTTGCAATTTTCCCTTTGGCTTCCATGGCTTCGAAAATGGCTACCCCTCCAGGAACCTGACACACATTTCACTGTAGCTTCTGCTAGGCTTTTCGGATGATTTAACTTTTTTTTTTTTTTAAAGTAGGCTCCACGCCGAGTGTGGAGCCCAATGTGGGGCTTGAGTCCACGACCCTGAGATCAAGATCCGAGCTGAGATCAAGAGTCAGACACTTAACCGACTGAGCCACCTAGGCACCTCCAGATCATTTAATGTTTTATGCACAACTCTTTTGTTGGAAAAAAAAATTATCTAACGACATAGCAGAACATTTTGAAATAAAGCAAAAAATGTTCATACATGATGCCTCCGCCATCCCGTCGGAGCTACTAACATTTATGTGTAGCCCTTTTTAGTACTTTTTCCACAGGCAGACATATTTTACATAGTGTTAGTCATGAGCAGGGGCGATGCTACGTTCTGCTTTTGCACTTAACAGGAGAGTGTAAGCTTTTCCCATGTCGCCTTCTAGTCTCCATAAGAGAGATCTTAGTAGCTGCAGAGTATTTTATCCAGTGAATGTAACTTATACCTTAACTAACCAATCTCTTCTTTTGGGATCCTTCAGTTGCTTTCTATTTTTTGCTATTAAAAATAATTCAGCAGTAGGGGTTTTTATACATAAAGGCTTTCGAGAAAGAGTTCGGAGCCGCTTTCCTAGTAAAGGGTATCAGCCCCCAGCTGCCTTCACCTGCCCTCTGCTCCCCTTCCCTTATCAACAGAACCTCAGGTACTGCTCAGGGTAGCAGCGTTCCTGGCTTAAAAATACTTTTCCCAGGGCCGCCTGGGTGGCTCAGTCAGTTAAGCGTCCAACTGCAGCTCAGGTCACGAGCTCACAGTTCGTGGGTTCGAGCCCTCTGATAGCTCAGAGCCTGGAGCCTGCTTCGGATTCTGTGCCTCCCTCTCTCTCTGCTCCTCCCTGGCTTGCATTCTATCTCTCTATCTCTCAAAAACAAATAAACATTAAAAAACAAAACCACTTTTCCCAGATTCCCTTGCTCCTGGAACAGCCCTTTGATTCCATGAGGAGCAAACAGCAGTCTGTAACTTGAGGTCACTGGGAAAACTATTGTTTTCTGTTTTACAAAGGAGAGGTCCTGGGGCTGGGAGAATGGAAGCCACCCCTTCAACAGGTAGAGCAGATGGAGAGAAGCGTCCTTGGCCATCGGTTATGGTGTGTCAGCCCCAGATCCTACCTCTGGACTCCTGCAAAATTTCCCACTAGTCTATTGATGCAAAGCTATTTTAGAACAGCATATCAGGATTCCTGGTATTTCCCAGAGCAGGTGGAAGATGGGGGATATTTAAGGGAAAAAATAAGAATTGCTAAACACCTCTCGGACATGTACCAGGTGCCCTACATGCAGTATACCCATCCCTTCCTCATTATGGGTAGCTGATGACCTAGGGTTATTATCCCCATTTTACAGACCAAGAAGTAGGAGCCCAGGCAGCTTACCTTTTTTCCAGGTCTCCTGACTATTTTGTGGCAGAGCTAGAACACGAATGCAGGTCTGTTTAACTAGAAGTTCCGTAACCTGGGGCTCCTGGGTGGCTTAGTCGGTTACGCATCCGACTTTCTCTTAGGTCATGATCTCGCGGTTTGTGGGTTCAAGCCCCGCGTCGGGCTCTGTGCTGACTGCCAGCTCAGAGCCTGGAGCCTGTTTCAGTCTGTGACTCCCTCTCTCTCTGACCCTCCCCTGCTCACGCTGTGTGTCTCTCTCTCTCTCTCCTAGAAATAAATAAAACATTAAAAAAAAAAAAAAAGAAGTTCCGTAACCTTTCTGTTTTGAAGAGAAAACTCGCTGGATAGTGGGAGGGAAGGTGAACCCCTTTCATCCAGAAAGCAAATGCCGTTGGGATCAGAAGGAAGGGACGCAGAGCAGGGGCTGGGTGGCTTCAGCGCCGGGGGTCTTTGTTTTCATCTGGGGTCACTGTCCCGTACGGTAGGTTCTCGTGTTCACAACTGCATTCTGCCTCTGGTCCGAACGATTCCCTTCTATTTACCTCCCCCCTCCCTGATTTCAAGAGCCATAAATGTCTGCTACAGAAAATGTGGACAATATGAAGAAAAAAAGTTAAAATCATCCTGAATCCCATTCCTAGAGTTAATCACCATGACCATTTTAGTGCATTTTTCTTTCAGTCTTTTCTTCCACATTGGTATTATTTACCTACTTACAGGCAATTTGGCCTCCTAATGCCTATCAGATTGCTTGGATCGCAGGCCTTCAACAAACACATATTCGGTGAGTGGATAAAAAAATAGATGATTTTGCATCCCAAATCTTAGCAGAGTGCCAACACACCATCAATAAATCTTTGTTGGTGAACGCACAAGGAAAGAAAGAAATACTTTTAATCTCAGCTCCTAACCTGGCACAAGTAGCTTCACATTAAAATAGAAGAAATGGGGGGTGCTTGGGTGGCTCGGTCGGTTAAGCATCTGACTTCAGCTCAGGTCATGATCTCATGGTTCATGGGTTCGAGCCCCACGTCGGGCTCTGTGCTGACAGCTCAGAGCCTAGAGCCTGCTTTGGATTCTGTGCCTCCCTCTCTCTCTGCCTCTCTCTCACTCCCAAAAATGAACATTAAAACAATTTTTTTAGTACACACACACACACAGACACACACACTAGCTAGCAATATGGAGTGGTTTGCCTCTTCCTTCAGTCTCTCCTGCCCTCCAGGTCTGGCGGCCAGTTTTGGGTTATACTTAGGAAGCTTCTGGGGAGATTCCAAACCAAGAACCACTTTGTCTTGACTGGTCCCTAGTGTTGGATATTTAAAGGGTTTACCTGTTTTCACTATTGTATAAGACACTATGGTTAACCTCTGTGTGCATACCTTTCTGAACATAGTTTAAATAGATGCCTCAATGTGGAATTATTGGGTCAAGGGCTTCTGATACATTAATATTGGTGTAATTCTGTTCAAAGACAGTGTTCTGATCTGTGTCCACATGAGCAAAGTAGGTGCATGTCTGTCCCATTTTACACTCAAAAGCTCTGGAGACCACTCAGTGCTGTTTTCATCACAGTTGCATTTTGGTGACAGCTAAGCATTACAAGAAGTTCCAGGATGAGCAGGGTGGGGAAAGCCCACAATGACTCTTTCGACAATGGGGGTAATTTAATCCTCAGAAGCATGTGATGGTAGGTATAGTTCAAGGCTTCAGTATCGTCTACACAATGAGAATAGGAAGGAGATAGTCTTTGTCGTTCTTTCCAGTTCTGGTGGGCTACAGTTCTAGAACTTTCTCAGGCATCCATAGAAATGCAGATTCCTTTCCTGTTCTCCACTGGTTGTCTCTCTGTCAAGCACAAACTCATCTGAGAGTTTCATTAGGCTTAACACTCCCCTGGCTTAGCGCTCAGACAAGGGAAACAAGTAACGTTCATAAACTTCATTATAATTTTCAAGTCAACTTCACATGCCTCAGTTCCTTTGAACCTCAAAATACTCCCGAGAGAAGGAAGGTGTTACTAATATACCCATTTTTGAAAGAAACGTGAAGTTCAAGGTGCTCTACCAACTTGCTTGAGATCACATGCTCACAAACCGGGAAAACCAGAGCTTGAACTCAGGTTTTCTGTCTCTGGATCCTAAGAGTTTTCTACTGTCCTAAGGACTGAATAAAACTCCACAGCCAGTCAGGATGAGCAGTGCCTCTGCCAATATCTGGTTCTTTTTTCTTTGTGGGCATATGGAGATCAGGGAGACAAGGTCACATGACTAGCGTTGGACAATGAAGTGTGAGCAGAAGTGATGCATGTCATTTCCAGGCTGAGAGGCAAGGAAATCCTTCTTCCCTGGACTGAAGTGATAATGGAGGGCTCTGAGATGTTGAGGTGGCAGGGCCACTCAGAAGAAGCATCTGGAATCCTGAGTCACCACATGGAGGATGGCTGCCCTGGAGAATCACCCAGAGCTGTACCGTGTGTGGGAGCCCAAGTTTTGGGTTAAGCTACTGAGATTTGGCGGGGGGGGGGGGGGGGGGGCTGTTTGTTACTGCAGCCTATGCTAGCCTCTCCTGACTACTACAAGGAATTCATACTTAAATGGATATACTCAATGAGGACCATCCTGTTGTGTGGTAGGAACCGGCTTCTAAGCTGAAGTCTGTCCCTTTCTTGCTTTGTGACCTGAGTCAAGTCACTTTTCCTTTCTGATTCCCAGTTTTCTTCTCTCCAGCGTTAAGTGATTGGATATCAGCAATGTGCAAGTGTGTTTTGTTTATTTGTTTGTTTGCTTATTAGGCAAAGAGGCCATTTTGGATGAATAATATCTACTTTGTATAATTTAATGAATAATCTGGTAGACTTACAGCTTTACTGTCTGGCTGGTGGTGGACACTGAGGGGGGCTTCCTGTTTGGCTTTCCCTCTGCTTGACCCTCCCCCCCACCCTGGTTCCCTGAAGCCACCCAATGCCTCTCTGTGATGTCTTAGGGCCCTTCACAGGCCAGGTTGAAAAGTCCAGGACCAGAGAGGAGTCTGGGTTATTTTCTGGTCTCCAATTAGCTTTGGAGACACTGGGCGTATATGCCTCAGTGGGGGCTGTACAAATGTATTCACATCAAAGCAAGCCTTCCCTTCGGAAGGTGACAGTCTTCACAAAATCCAAGCTCATTTTCTGCTTTTGGCCAATGTTTGCTGAGTGTCTGCTATGTGCTAGGCCTTGTTCTGAGCCCTGGGGATCCAGAAATGACTAAGATAGAGTTTCTGTTCTGAGTAGTTATTACATAGTGAGAAGAAGGGGGGAGAATTGGAGGTAAAAATCCCATTTTACCTGTGATGACCGCACTTACTGTCACCAGTTTCAAGTTCTACTATGTTCTAAGCACTTAGGATAAGTTATTTTGAATCTTCACAGTCCCCCAGGACGTCCCAAGTACAGTAGAGCATTGGATTGTGAATAGCTTATTCTGTGAGTGTTCTGCAAAATGAGCAAACATTTCTAATGCGTGTTAACTTGATAAATGAGTGATGTCTTGCAATACGAGTCGTACGTGACACCAAATGTCATATGTTCACAACTGAGCCGATGATTCTCTCTCTGCAGGATTGTGGGTAATCATCAATGCGATGTCACATTTCCACAAAATCCTCAAAAGGAGGCAAAAGCAAATGTCATTGGATAGGTTCCTTGTGAAAGTTGCATTAAAAGAAAAAGATTCTATTGAGCCAATAGACAGCAGCGATTCCGTTAGTGATTGTGCAAGTCGTTCTACACAATCACCCTCCTCTCTCTGGTCTTCCTCACACCAGCCACAAAGGCTTTCAAAGGTAAGTGCAGGTTAATTAGGTTTCTTTATATTTTCTATTTCCTTTATTATTTTTGTGTTATGTTAAGGTAGCGTAATCATTTTTATGTGAATATTTTTGGGTTGTGGAATGAACCATCTGAGTTTCCATTTTTTCTTAGGGGGAAACTGGCTTTGGGGTTGCCGTCTCTTTCAATAGTTAAAAGAGAGAGCCTCGAACCTCTTACCCCACGTGTGACGGGGCCTTGTCTTCGTCTTCCACCCACTTTCTCTGGAGACTCTTGCAGAGGGAGTCCCTTGCCCTCATCTCCACCAGCTGTACGATCTGTTTCTACCCCATGCTCCATGTTGCCTCCATCGCTCCTCCATTCCCCATGGTCCACTTCTTGACCTGGATTTCCCCAAATACCCCCAGGAAGGCAGGTGTGAGAGCCTGGGCCCTTGGAGGCTTCAGCCCTGGCAGCACAGGGATGCCCCGTGTAAGACGGGTCGTGAGATCCAGGGAAAACAGGTGCCTCCACGTGAGGTCCCCTGGGCCACTCGCAGCTGCCCTCCTGACATTTCCGGAGCTCGGTGAGTGCCCAAGAAGCCCCAGATTATCTTGGGTTCAATTTCAATCTCTTTCAAGAAGTTCTCCCCTCCTCCCCACTTTTTGGAGGAATCCTCTTGGGCCATCGATGTATTTGGGTAAACAAAATGGGTGAGATCGGTATCTTAAAATTCATTTTCCTCGCATCTAGATCAAACTCTTTGTCACGCCTTCTGTCCCTCCTGTGTCTGTAGGGGACAGGGAGCAGTGCTTGACATTTATTTCCCTGATTCAAATGAGAGGGTGCCGTCCGCCATTTCCACTCCCTTCCCTGAAACCCCGGTTTGGAAGGTAAAGTAGCGACTGCAGTTTCGTTTTATTTTAAAAACAACTTCTTTTCATGCCTGTAAAAGAGAGTTGACCCTCATTGTTTGTAGATTCTGTATTTGTTCCTCCTCCTCACTAAGATTTATTTCTAACCCCAAATCAGCACTCCTGGCGGTTTTCGTTTGTGTTTTCGCAGCCTCTCATGCACAAGCTCAGAACAGGCAGCCCTTGGGATCTCCTGACGTGCACGTTCCCACCTGAGGTCAAGAGCAGGGGTCAAGAGCAGGGAGATGTTGTGCCTTCCAGTGTCCACTCGCAAGCCACATACAAGGGTCTTCGCTGCATTGCAGTCTGTTTCATGCTACTTTTTTTTTTTTTTTTTTTTTTTTTGCATTTGTGCACTTTCTGTTGGTGATTCTCTGTTATCAGGGACCCCAAGCTTAAAGCTGTCTGGCTCAAGAGGCTGTCATGTGTCTTACGGTGAAGACCCACATGTGCTTTCCGGCCAGAGTTCTGGTGCGGCCGCCCGGGAGTTCCCTGTTGATGAATCAAAGCTATACATTCAACAAGGTGTCTTTAAGCAGAAACACACACCGAACAAGCTTACGTATTGATCGGTTGATGAGAATGTGATCAGAGAGACTCACAGGTGTGTAAGCTTGTGTTTCTCCAGACGCAGCCGCTCCCTGCTGGCCAACTCAGTGTTCTTGGCGACTTTCTAGAACACAGCCACCCCTTTTATACACTTCCAGTTTATACACAAGGAAAGTGAGCTCAGAGAGGCCTGTTGCCAACTTCATGCCCAGTGTGACTGGCTCTCAGCCCTCCGCTCTCTCCACCCACGTTCTTGTTCCCTGGTCTCCTGTCTAAAACCTTGGAAATGTGAGGTTTATTTTCTGTCCCTTAAGGGGTCATGGAAAAATTGCCCATCCCCGCTTGTCCTTTGCTTTTTAATTGTCTCAGAAGGGTCTGGGGGCTGTGAGTGGTAACCCGTCCCCCACCCCCACCCCCAAACCCACCCACTGGGTTCTCCCACTCCCAACTTTGAAGCTTAATGGCTTTAAAATCTTACAAGTTGTAAAAACAATTAAAGCAATAATCTTAAAAAGAAGCAGAATGCTGCCTTCAAAGGAATGCGAGCCATTCACACTTCGTGGTTAAATGCAGCCTGTGGCCGGCCCAGGCCTGAGAAAACGCAGAGATGCCCTGTGAATTTGTTGATGCCAGTTTGGACAGTCTGTTTATTTTCATGATTTCATGGAAGAATTTTAATTTAATGAGTGTTTTATACTCTAATGTAAAGCATCGTTCGAGCCCTGTAATTACTGTGTCAAAATAAGCCTCCTTAAGCGGCAGCAGCTTGAAGCCCAGGGCTGTGACTCGCATCCGAATCAGGCCCACCGAAGGCGGGGAGGGGGCCGCTCGGAGCTGATGGGCTTCTTGATGGAATCAGAAATTAACTCCAGGAAGGGTGAGGGGCGAGCTGATTCCCCCCCAACCTGCAGCCTCAGTGCTCAGTCGATGGGCCTGGAGACAAGAATCTTCTCCTCCCTGGTCCTCCCGAGTCTTCCCCTGCCTGAGAAATAGCTTGCTTTCATACAACCTGTCTCCACGGGCCATGTCGGCAGGTAATTTCAGACACTGTATTTCATCATTTCAACCCCCGAGTCCCCTCCCTCCCCCCTTTTTTTTTTTCCTAAAGGAGGATATTTTGCTTTTTGGCTTTATGCACAGACCTACAAAATTTACTCTTCCTCGCATTTATTTTAGAGCATGGAAGAGATTTCTGGGCAGCCTCAAAGAGGAGAAAGGCTGGGGCTCCTGGTCCTCCAGGCCCAAGTTTAAGGCCAGGGGGAAACCTCCGGTTTTAGCAAATCCCCTGTCCCTGTCTGCGACCCGCGATTTCTCTCTCTCTCTCCCCCCATCTGCTCTCGCCAGGACCAACCAACATTCCCGGGCATATCAGGCTGTTCCCAAATGCAGCACAAAATGGCCTTTCCAGATGCAGACTGAGAACCTCATCTTTCATCATAGTCCCCTCCTCCCTCAACAAGCCACTGGAGCGTCTTCTCGGGATTATTATTATTTTTTTTTTTTTTGTGCTGAGCTGCCCAGAGCTGTGCTGGTTGTTTCCATTCCAAGAATCCGACTACGCAATTCGATGACTTCCTGCTTCCATCGCTGCGAAGAAGTACATGGGTCGTCGAGATGTTGCACACTTTCCTCAGCAAGGGAGGAAGGGATTTCTCTCCCTCTCGTGATGGAACAGTCTCTGGCCCTTTGCATTTTGATGGCCCTCGCCAGTTAGGAAGCCACAGCAGCAGTGAACATCTGAGCGGTTAGGGCATGCCTAGCCCCGCGGGGGGTTCACGGGCTCCTTCCCTCCGCTGTGACTTGGGCCTGGCATTACCATGTTACTGTACAGCGATCCAAGGCTCCGGGAGGCGCTTTGAAGCGTGTTACTAAGGAGAAGCAGGACTTCACCTCGGGTCTTTTTTGATTCTCAGTTTTAGGCTCTTCCTAGTGAGGGTTGCCAGATTTAGCAGAAGGGGGAAAAAATGATACCCAGCTAAGTTTAAATTCAGATAAACAATGAGTACTTTTACCGTACGCCCATATGATCATTAGGGTATTCATGTGCTAAAACAATGATTCCTCTGAAATTCAAAGTCATCTCAAAGTCATCTCGTCTTCTATGTGCTCACCCAGCTTCCAATTCATCAGCTGCCTTCCTCGAAATGTATGAAAGTAAGAATCCTCTGGGTGCAAACTGCTGGCCCCTGGCTGAATCCCCTGGAGGCTCAGTGTGTTTTTGACTGAGGTATTGGAATGTTTGAATTGAGGGGATTTTTAGCTGGACCAGATGCTCTTCGGCCACCGTGAGCCCCACCACCCGTCGTGCGGCATCGGCAGCTTCCCACGTGAGTGCCGTCTGGTGTTCTCGGCTTCAGAGTCGGGCACCCCATTCTGGCCTTCCCGGGCTTGGCTCCTCTGTCGCTTCAGTGTGGAGTGCCCCATGCGGCTTCAGGAAACCCTGGCGTGAGTCATCTTTTGAAGGAAGGGAAGGAAATGTATCAATCGATCGCAGGGTAGCGACGCTGCTATACTAACTGTTGTGTCCATTAATTCTCTAAGACACGGGTGTGGTCATCCCTGGGGCTGCCAGCGGGGGGATTTGGAAGGTCAGAAAAGAGAAGCGACTGGTTGGGCCACGTGTCTAGTAGCAGGGAGGAGATTCAAGCCAGGCTCCCTGAGCCGAAGTCGCCATCCCGCCTTTCTACCCTCGATGCGTCTATCTTAAAATTCCTTCACGGATTCCCGTGGCCACATCTGTCCAGTGACAACCGTGTGCCAGGCATTTGCTGGGTCGATTGTCTAGCCGGCTCTTCTTACTCTGGGAAGGACTCAGTCTGAAATCGAGAGGCATTTGAGAAGTTTTTGGGCCGTTTTAATCCTGCGAAACAGGGACGGGCCTGGGGTTTTTCTGTTTTAAGAACACCACGTCTTGGTGGAAAGCGCTCCTCTCGTTTTGCGCCTGCGATGCCGCTAAATTGTCCCCTGGATTTATTTCAAAGCGAAAAGAAGCAGCAAAGATTTTGCACTCTTATTGCTGTAGTTGCTCTTTTTAACTCAATTACGTTTTGACAATTCGGAATGAAACTTGGGGGCATGTCTTTGTTTAAGCCGTGGGCCCTGCATTAGAACAGTCAGCTCAAGGTATATGGCTAGTGTCAGGACTAACGATCTTTGACAAGGGCATTTAGCGGTTGTAATTCAAATCTAATTCAGAACATCTTAGCACCGGACCTGTCAGGCCCTTAAAATGCACTGTAACTACAAAACCCAAGGGCAGTCATCCGAAAGCCAGCTCTGGGCGGCCTCAAGCTGGTATGTCAACAAGAACGGGTATAATTAGGGGTTCTTTCAAGCATACTAAACTAATTTACAGTACTCTGGAAAAGTGGGAAAAGGATCTGAGGCTTAAAATCCCAGGACTTCTAGATTTCAAATCCACAGCACATAAAAATACAATTAGAGTTCAGCACCGAACAGCGTAGGCTGGGGTCTGCCACTTGGATCCATGTGTACTTTCTGCTCTTAAAAATAGAGATGCTTAAAAATGCACGCATGTGTGTCGTTAAAACTAAATAATACGAGTTGACTCTCAACCACTAAAAAAAGAAAGAGAAGAAGAAGAAGAAGAAGAAGAAAAAAAGCCACCCTTGTCAGGTCTTATTAGGATCATGTTGTGGGTTTGTTGGACCCTAAATTGGCAATGCACCTATTTATTATTTGTGGATGCTGCTTGTAATCGAATCTGGCTTAATTGGGGAGTGTTTCTTCTCGATGGGGTTCCACGTTGGGCCACAAAGCACCCAAAGTCAGTGTGGCCTGGATAAGCCTGAACAGGGACAAGCAGCTGGGGTGGAAGGGAACGGGATTCAGAGCATGGCCGATCCATTGGACACAGATGGGATTATGGTGACCAACGTGTAATTTTACCATCAAGATGAAGTGGGGCCTGATGTTAAAGTGCCCTGGTGATTCTGGGCAGCTGTGTGCTTTTAAGAGGCACGGCCTTCAGGCAAGGACAGACGCTAATGGGAGTGTTTGCAGATTTTTGCTTTTATGATTTATCTACTTTTTATGCACAACAATATAGACCCTCCCCTCGGGGGACTCATAAATGTGATTTTACTTCCCAAATTACAAAGCTACTCAATTATTCGGGAATGAGTCATTCATTCAAAAGTGTCAGTAGTGTGATGTGTTAACCATCAGGAAATTTTACACCAATTGGAATTATAAACACCAGATTTAAAAAAAAAAAAAGAAGGAGAAAAAGAAAAAGAACAAGAGAAAATCTTAGCCAGCAGTTAACTCTGTGAATGGAACCTCCGGTTAGGTACTACTGCATTTGAGCGAAGGCAGAGCCGGGGAATATAGGGGTGGATTTTCTTCCCCTCTCCCCTCTCACCTCTTCATCCCTCCTCCCAAAGCTGACATTCTTTTAATATCTCTGCGAGACAGAGATGGCTGGCACCATGTCCCAGGACAGAGGGAAGATCGACAGAGGCAGGCGGGGGCGGCCGGACTGGCGCTCGGGCCCTCGGCAAGCTTTGCTGGCTGTGGCAAGGGCTGGGACCCTGCCGTGGGGGGAGCAGAGTGTGGGCTAAGCTATTTCGGTGGAGTTCGGTCACGAAAACCCTCCTCGGCTGCCCATACCACCCCTGGCACTCCCCCTCTCGGGTCTGGAGGCGGCCATGCAGGTGCTGACCCCGTGGCGCTGGGTTGGATCTCCGCATCCCCTGGTGGGCGGGCCTCTTGGAAGACTGGAGTGTGGCATCCTCAGGGGAATGTAATCTGGAAAGGTTTCGTTGCCACGACTGGCCACAGTGGAAAGCCAGTGCTTATGCTTGGGCGGTCCCATCCTGAAGCTGTTTCGCAGAACACCAGGATGAGTCAGGGCTGGGCAACCACAGCGTCAGGGCTGGGCACGGCCCTAAAACCATCTCGCCCTGGTGTCCCAGAGGCCCTTGGGGCTGTGTGTGCCCACGTGGCTCCCTCACCCTCTCTGATACCTACTCTGGCCTCCATAGCCCAAACTTGCCTCCTTAGAGGCTTAGCAAACGACTCTGCTTCGAGGTCTGTTTCTGGCTGTGGAGTTTCTGGATTTCTCCCAAAATGACCTTCCCTGTTTCCCCCAGGGAGTGGTGAATGTCAATTCTTGCTCCCACAGCCTCTTCTTCTTTTGCCCCCAAACCCGGGGTAACATCTGAGGCCCGCGGGCTTCCATCATGGACTGTGACGGCCTCTGTCCGGCCACCTTGGGGTGAAGAGGAAAAGCCAAGTCTCCTCTTACCCCCCACCCCCCTGGCTTGCCCAGTTAGCCGAGGACTGGATCGGGATTATGATAACATGGTAATCACTTACCCCTTCACTTCTTCCCAAGGGATTGAGGCAGCTTAGAGCAAAGGATTCTGGTCAATTCATTATTTCAATAGCAAGTTGCTGGACTACGTGGGAGTAAAATCTTTTGGTCTTTGCAGTAAAAAGCAAAGCGTGTGATTCCTTCCTCTTGCTCTTAACTGAAATGGCCTTGAGATGGAGAAACAGGGAAGATCAGCTGGTAGGTAGGGGACGGAGCCAGGCATTACTCACAAGTGGATTCCAGCAGATAGAGGACAGATGCCAAAACACTTTTTCAGAAAGGAGCATAACTTGTAAGAAGAAATCTGGGCCCTGTGGGGACCCTTTATTTAGAGGGACATAGCTCTAAGCAGATTAAGTTCCATATTTTTTCAACTATGGCACATAAGTAGAATTTGAAGGCAGCTATAGAATTATTACAATGGAACTTATGTAATTATTAATGCACTTATTATATAATTGTACTTGTGGGATTATGATTACTTGCTGAGGGTCTCTCCCTCCCTACCAGGCTGTCCTTGCTTGTCTCTGACTCCTGAGCCCAAGCATCATATCTTGCATACAGTACACACTCATTCAATATGTCCTGAATAAATCAACAAAAAGGTGGCCCCTCAAGTAAAGCTGGAAGGGACAGTGGAAGGATGGCTTCCTGAAGCTATGGATGGTATCAGTGTGTCCAGGAGATTTTAAAATGGTATGTACGCTTTCCCCGTCATTAGAGGGGGAAAAAATACCAAAGCAAAATAAAAAGAATAAATCATTTAAAAACGGCTTATAAAATGAAGTAATGAAACAAGAAAAATATGTTATGACAATAAAAGTGAATGGGTTAAACCCTGTGCTTATCCTAGATTGGATTAAAAAACCCAAAACCAAAAACCAAAAAACTCTAAATTCAGCTGTGTTCTATCTCCATGACATACATGTAAATAAAACAAAGCGGCTCAAAAGTTTGAAGGAGAGGGGTGCCTGGGTGGCTTGGTTGAGTGTCCAACTCTTGATTTTGGCTCAGGTTGAGATCCCAGGGTCATGTGATTGAGCCCCACATCGGGACTCAATCTGCTTGGGATTCTCTCCCTCCCTCTCTTTCTGTCCCTCTCTCCCTCCCTCTCTTTCCATCCCTCTCTCAAAATAAATACATAAACATTTAAAAAAAAATTTGAAGAAGTGTTTTCAAAGTCCCTTTCAAGGACTTGGGAGGCAAAATAACAAACCAAACAAAACAGAAACAAAAAACTACAGAGGATACATTGGGGTTGCTAAAAGTCAAAAACAACTATAAAGAAAACAGAACAGTCACAAAATTCTATGGGGTGAGTTACATAGTATTAACATCTAGAAAACAGACTGTTCATGCTACAAACAGAAATGACCACACACACAACAGGGCAGGAAATTCAGCATACATCTCTCGGGTGTTTAGACTGAGGAGGCGAAAGTAGGAACCGGGTGATGCAAACAGTAGACCTATTTATCTCCTCTCGTCAGTTTCTTTACAACTTTTTCTCAGCCCACGGAACATTACAGAAAAAACAACATTAATTTTGCTGTGATAAAAATATGGATATGTTCAAGAAAAAAAAATAAGCACAAGCTAAATGCGGAGGGCCAGCAACATCACTCGCATCAGCAGCAAAACCTGCTTCAAAAGAACGGTACCATTTCTCTCTCAGTCTTAGATCAAGGAGTAACTGAAAGCTGTAGCTGGCGCTTATCTGGAAAATACTGATGACCTCCCAGTGCAGGGAAATCCATGCAACTCAGAAAAATCTGTATCAGGGTGTTAGTTTCCTGCAGCTCCTGTAACAAATCAGACCGGACTTGGCCACGCCCCCTCAGGAGCTGGAGCTGCTGAAGGCCCCCAGCCCTCCTGGGCTTGAGGCTGCTTCCCTCAAATCTCTACCTCCTTCTGCATATCATCTCCACGTGTCTGTATCAAATCTCCCGTGTCCTTCTTAAAAGGCTACAAGTGGTGGCATTTAGGGTCCACCTCGATAATCCAGGACAAACTCCTTTTCTCAAGGTCCCTGACTTTATGACATACTTGCTGTATCACCTAATATTGCCTCTTTTATCATATAGAGTGCTATTCACGGCTTCTGGGGATTAGGAAGTGACTCTACCTTTGGAGAGGTCATTTTTCTTTTTCTTTTTTTTAAATGTTTTATTTATTTCTTGGAGAGAGAGAGAGAGAGAGACAGCATGAACAGGGGAGGGTCAGAGAGAGAGGGAGTCACAGACTCTGAAACAGGCTCCAGGCTCTGAGCTGGCAGTCAGTACAGAGCCCAATGCGGGGCTTGAACCCACGAACCGTGAGATCATGACCTAAGCAAAAGTCAGACGCTTAACCAACTAAGCCACCCAGGCACCCCGGAGAGGTCATTTTTCATCCCGTCACAGATGCATGCAAAGTCCGTAACATAAAATGTTTTAATTATTAGATAAGAAAGAATACAAATCCGCGAACCCAATGTTTGAACTCAAGACTAAGAGAGAGTCCTCAGCAAAGCTAAGGAAATCGAAAGGAGGAGATTAATAGAAAAAAGGGCTCGTATTCTGTTTAAGCTTTTAGAACTACAAATATGGGGATGTTAAAGGATAATTTCTAAATTTTAAAATATAAATGTAAATATAAATAAAATATGAAATGAACACATCTGAGATTTTACTTAACTCATTAGTTAATGAACTAAACCAGTAAGATGTTACAGCTGTCTCAAAAAAGAATTCAAAGAGCAGAGACATGGGGCACCTGGTGGGTCAGACGTTGAGCAATTGACTCTTGATTTCAGCTCAGGTGGTGATTCCAGGGTTGTGGGATTGAACCCCACATCGGGCTCTGTGCTTCACATATAGCCTGCTTGGGATTCCCTCTCTCTCTTTTCTTCCCCTCTTCCCTGCCTCTTTCTAAATTAAAAGCAAAGCAAAACAAATCATAGAGCACAGATACACGCAAGCCATGAAATGCAGTTACAAATAGATACAAGCTAATGCTTCCCAAGGCAGAGCCAAGTACAAGATCCAGCCTCCAGATCCAGCTCAAAAGGGTCAGAGGTGTCCTGTGCCATGTGCCAAGGGCCCAGGTGATGCTTACTCATGGCTTGGGGCAATGTCCCCCCAGAGCCCTCTGTTAAGCCCTGGCAATCAGGCGGGTTTCACTAGGGGCAAGTCTCACCTCCCTTTCTGCCGCTACGACTTCAGTAATTGATCAAATGGTGCTCCCAGATTGGAAACAGCAGCCCCTTAGCCACATGTAGGCTGTGGCCCCTGGGTCAGGCCACACCTCCTTCACCCCATCTCCAGGGCCAGCTCTCTCCAGTCCTTCCTAGCCCTCCTGGAGGGGGATACGTGTGTGGCCACTTCCCGTGCTCCCCAGAAAGGAGTGAGGGGCAGCTGCTTGAGCTGATGGCTGAGGGGTTCTGGAAGATTGGCCGGAGGGATGGATGGTGGAATGAAATGGAGACATGCTGCTTTCAACACGGTTAACCTGCTTGACTTTATTTTTCCTGCTGTTCTTCCCAGAGCCCTTAATACGCTACTACTTGTGAATTTCCCAAAGGGAAATCTAGTATGCTGTGTTTCCCAAACTCTTTAGTTGAGGAACCCCTTCTCTCTTCCTTCCCTGAAAGGCAGCTGGAGGGATGGGCTATCCATGAGGCAATTCCTGGGAGCATCTTATCAGAGCCCCTGTGTTTCAGACAAACTGGTGATTGGGTCCAGCGTATGAGGGAGCACAGGGGCGAGGAGGGGCTGTCCCAGACCTCTCCTGCCCTTCCCCATGGCCGTGATATCATGACAGGGCTCAGGACCCGCCCCCCCCACCTCTGCAAGGTGACCCGCCCCCACACAGCCGTTTTACAGGAAGCAACCCGGGGAGTGAGTGTAATGCAGTGGTCAGGAGAACTGAGTTCGAGTCCTAGCCGTTGGTTGAGCTGGGTGGCTTCGAACACAGCAGTTAACTTCTCGCCTCAGTGTTCCCATCTGTGAACTGGGAACTGTAAGGCCCAGCTTGTAAGTTGCAGCTGGAGTTCAAGGTGACAATATCCGTTAAGCTCTTCGGCACAGAGGCCACTCATAGCGAGTATGGAGCCAGCCCGGGGCCAGGTGGCAGGTGCTGTTATCCTTTCTGCACCCTGGCGGGTCAGCTTCCTGCCATTTCCGTCTGAAGACAGGTGCCCGCCCGCTTGGCATTTCATCCTGAGAGCCCTCCGGCCTGGCGATGCCGGCAGCAGATGTAGACTTCTGAGATCTGCCAACCTTAAACCCCTGATTCCAGAATCTTTATTTGGAATCCGAGGGATTCCTTTTACAGAAGCAAAATCCAACAGTGTGACAAAAGCAGAGTCAAGAACAGGCCTGTGTATGTATCAACATGAAATTCTCCAAGGGGAAGGAAGGAACTTTGTATCAATGGTTGGAATGGGTACCATCGTTGATCCCTCCCCAAACACACTCTCTGTATCTATGACTTCGCTTAATAATGAAGTTCTGAGAGACTGACTGACTTGCCCGAACGTGGACGGGGCCGGGGGGAGGAGAGGGGGGAGTCAAGCCTGGTTCTATCCAAACTGAATTTCCTTTCTGGAACAATGCAGCTGCCTGTGTTCACGACGCAGAGTGGAGATCACCCACTGCCCAGATTCGGGCTGAATCATCCCCCAGTGGACTAATGAAATCGAGTCTTAGCCAGACCCTGATTCCAGTCCACTGCCCCCACTGCCCCATTGTTGATGGCATCCTCTCTTTCTTTACATTTTTTGAGTAATTTCTGAAGAGGTGATACAGGCACAGGGTTCAGAATTAAAAAGTACGAAGCATACATAAAAAGTGAGGCACCTCCCATCCCTGTCCCCAGGCCCCACAGGGAACCCCTTGGGGCCCCCATAGTTAGCAGCCACCTCCAAAGACAGTTACTGGATATAATATAGAATCATCGTATTTGCCTGTCTTACACTGATGACAGCACCCTACATGTGTGGCCTTACACCTTGCCCTCTCCTCTTCAATATATCCTAGGGGTCACTCCATTTCAGAGCATTAGATCCATTCTTTTTTAAAAAAATTTTTTTTTAGTGTTTATTTTTGAGAGAGAGAGAAAGGCAGAATGCCAGCAGGGGAGGGGCTCAGAGAGAGGGAGACACAGAATCCGAAGCAGGCTCCAGGCTCTGAGCCGTCAGCACAGAGCCCCATGAGTGGTTGGAACCCACGAACCATGAGATCATGACTGTGAGGTCAGACACTTAACCGACTGAGCCACCCAGACGCCCCTAGATCCACTCTTTAAGGCCTGTATTGTATGTTACTATTCACGCCGACTCTTAATTACAAATGTATGTATTTACGGTTAATGAACACAAATACAGTGGCATTTTAGGAGCAAGGCTCTGTTTTAAGAGCTTCACAAGCATATATTCATGTCGTTTAAACACAGCCCCATGAGACGTATTGTCTTTCCATTTTAAAGATAGGAAAATAGAGGCTCAGAGAAGTTAAGTAATGAAGACTACTCAGCTAGTCAGTGGGACAGCAGGGATGCTGAGTGGGTGGCCCAGCCCCTGAGTGCGTGTCTGTTGCCATTTCCCAGGGATGCTGTGACGAGCTACCACAGGTTGGGCAGCTGAACCCAAAGAACTGTATTCTATTATAGCTCTGGGGGCTGGAAGTCCACAATCAAGGTGTCCCGGGGCCACGGACCATCTGACACTCTGCATAGAATCGGTTCCATGCCTCACTCCGGGCTTCTGGTGGGAGTGGTCAATCCTTAGCATTCTGGGGTCTCCAGCTGTGCCCGGAGTGGCCTCTGTCATCACGTGGCTGTCTTCTCAGTGCACCTCTTCTTGAATGGTGATCCCGTCCCTGTGTCCTGCCTCCCCTTATAGGGACACCAGGATTATCAGATCACAGGCCCATCCTACTCCATCCCCTGTTAGCTGCTTACATCTGCAGTGAACTGTTTCCAAGTAAGTTCACATTCTGAGGTATGGGGGGCTCAACACCGGGACCCCAGGACTTCAAGCTATCTTTTGGAAGCACATATCCACCTGTGAGTTTTCTTAACCATCACGCACATGTCAATGGACTTTTGTCATTTCATGTCTTTTTTTTTTAATTATTTTTTTAAAAAAAATTTTAATGTTTATTTTTGAAAGAGAGACACACAGAGTGTGAACAGGGGAGGGACAGAGAGAGAGGGAGACACAGAATCTGAAGCAGGCTCCAGGCTCTGAGCTGACAGCACAGAGCCCGATGTGGGACTTGAACTCCAAGATTATGACCTGAGCTGAAGTCGGACACTTAACCAACTGAGCACCCCCAGGTGCCCCAGCTTTGTCTTTTCCTACCACAGATGGACATCCACGTAGGTCTGTGGGACAAACAGGTGGCCAGGTTAAGAGCACCTGCCTTTTACCTCTAGTTATCACTGACAAGATTGTTCTCCACAAAGGTGGAGATTATTGGCTCCCCACTAACCAACATGTATAAAAATGTTTTTGTTCTTTATGGGTTTTTTGTTTGTTTGCTTTGGGTTTTGTTTTTTTCCTGTGTGTGTTTGTTTTGCTTTGGTTTTGGTCTTCGTAAAGGTTGTGGATAAAAAATGGCATCTCGTTGTATCAATGGCGTCTCCTTTATTAGCAGTGAGTTCAAGTGCATTTTAGGGTGTTTGAAACCCATTTGAATTTCTTTTTCTGTGAGCTATGTATTTGCCTCCTTTGCAGAATCTCCTCTTGCATATACGGATTGGTAAGAACTCTCTAGAAATCAAGCAACACAACACCTTCTCTGTGACGTGACTTGCACATGTTTTTTCCCCTCTGTAGTTTTCTTCCGACTTTCTTCCTGCTTCTTTCCCTCGCAGAAATGTTTCTGCACACATTTTCTTTTTATGTAATTTCGTAATTGTTTCAAGTTTTATCCCTTGCACATCAGGAGCCACAGAATTCTTGTGAGGCATCTGTCTGGTCACGTCACTGTGCTTCCAGCATCCCATGCAGCCCCTCGCCTCGTGCTTGGCACATGACCCAAACACACTAGCCCCTCTCGCTCCCAGCTTCCCACACCCCAGGTGACCCGGAAGCAATCCCAGCTGAGCGAGGCGTTCACCTTGCTCCATTGTCCTCATGGGCTTTACTTCCTGCTTTCATTTCTGTTTACGTGGATGTCCCTGCTTACCTGATGACGGTGGTGGCTCCTGCGATGGCCACTCAGGTGCCTTTGGCATTCCCCGGGCACGCGAGCTGTGGCCTCTGCCCAGCTGGGGCCAGCCTGACACTGAGTCAGCCAGGGATTCTTGCCTGGTCATTTCTGCCCGACACAGGGGGGCCCCAACTGTCATCCTATAAATGACTTAAGCATTTACAGAAATGGTATTGTCAGGGCATTAAATAGTCTCTAATTTACACGGCCACGTGCTAGATTTTGTGGGTCGTCGGTTGCTTTTTTAAAAATTAGGGGCACCTGGGTGGCTTCGTTGGTTGAGCGTCTGGCTCTTGATTTCAGCTGAGGTCATGATCGCACCGTCTGTGGGATCAAGCCCCGAGTTGGGCTCTGCACTGACAGTGAGGAGTCCACTTGGGATTCTCTCTCTCCCTCTCTCTCTGCCCTTCCTCTGCTTTCACACACACACACACACACACACACACACACTCTCTCTCTCAAAGTAAAGAAATAAACAAACATTTTTTAGACATTAGAATTGTTGAGTCTGGGGTGGAATTTTTTTAAAGGCACCCTTAACAGTTTGAACGCGGAGGCAAAACCCACTGATTCTTCCAGGAAACAGGTTCTCGAGCTGGGATCTCTAGATTGGCAGCATCAGTACCTCCCAGCAGGTTATTAGAAATGCAGTTTCCCGGACCTCCTGGGTCTGAAACTCAGGAGTGGGGCCCAGCCCCTTGCACCTTCACAAACTCCCCCGGGCTCATGGCCGCTCCGCTTGGAACCCACCCCCCCCAACCCTCTGGCACAGCTGCTCCCTGGCCCGTCTCCAGGTGCTGCTGAAGCTTCCAGCATCTTCCGATTATTCTATGATCGCCTTAGGGGGACGACAGGTGGTGGTTGATGATAACAATAAAATAGCGGACTCGGGTCCCCACTGCCCCTCAGCTCACAGGGACAGCCCCCCCTTGGTCATGTGTGCTGTGTTCCCAGATGGTGATGAGGGGAGGTGAGAGTGTCTTCCACACCCCTTTCTGTTTGGTCCCTGACCCTGTGCAGCAGAAGACGGCCACTTTCCCCTGAGTCCTGTCTCCCCAGAGCCCAGGTATTTTTAGTTCCCGAGATGGAAAGTCCACCCCATCACCAAGGCAATGCCCTTGAATATCTTCAGATGGCATTCCAGCTAGAGGTCGCTGGAAGGAGGAAGGGAAGGGCCTGGTAGACGTGACCTCCTCAGGGGTGCTGGGCTCTCACTGTCCCTGCTCTGATGTGTCACCAACCCGGGCTTACTGAACTGCATTGCAACTAGATGGTAAAGCAGGCATTACTATCTTTCCATTTTACAGAGGAGGAAACTGTGGGTCCCTGTGGTTCAGAAGCTCCTCTCTGGCAGACAGGATTCCAAACCAGGCAGGTCTGGCCCAGATCCCACACATGGGACCCCAGGGCTATGCTGCCCCCTGGGGCCCCTGTGGGGTGGGGGGCGAGTTCCCTCTGAAATGTGAGAAAAGAGAGTGTGGGGTCAGCGGCCAGAGGCAAAGCAGGTTCTAGTTAAAGGAGGATCCTGGGGTGGAGGTGGGGGGGGTGGTCCTTGCTGGTAACACAAGGGGAAGGAGTCTGTACTTCCAGTTTCGAGGAAACAGCCAATCAGAAGAGGAACACGTTGGTTGCCCTCTGTGTGCACATCTGCGTTCACATTATGTCCTCTGTGATTTTTTTTTTATCATGGTCTTGGCCATCACTGTCTCAACGTTGGAGAATGTGCTCATGGGAATCCTACTTGGTGACTTACGTCCATGGTGGAAACAGGGCGGCTGAGGCTTTGGCATTGGTGGCCAGGGCCAGGGGACGTACAGAGATCCCCGTGCCAGAGGCCCGAACTTGGAGGCGGAGAGGCGTCCTTTTTCCATGTCTACTGGGCTCACCCCTTGGATTCCGTCTCTAGATCATCATCTCTATCAGGAATTTTGCCATATCTGTTTGACAGAATTACACATCAACACTCTTCAGTTGTATCAAGGTCATCAAAGACAAGGAAAGACGGGAACGTGTTGGAGACTGCGGGATGCTGGTCTGGATCCTGGAGTAGAAAAAAGGACCCTGAGCGGAACTGGCAATATTCAAATAAGGTCTTGAGTTCAGTTGGTGGGATTGTGCAAAAGTTAGCTGGGTTAACCTGGCTTTTAACGATGGCGCTGACTAGATGTTACCTTTAGGGGAAGCTGGGTGACGGATATACAAACAGTCTCTGTGCTGTTTTTGCAGCTCTTCTGTAAGTTGAAAATTAATTCAAATTAAAAGGTTAAAAAAAAAAAAAAGGCCACCCTGAATGCACGGTTTTCCCTTCTGACCCCCTTCCTTCTTACTCATCTGCTCATATCATAAAGTTATGCAAGTGATTCATTGGAAAGTCTTTGTTAATAAGGAGAGCAGAGAAAGGAGAGATGTGAACAATCTTTAGTTTCTTTCTGTGTGGCTTGGGAAGGAATTTTCAGATGACCCAACACCTCATTGAATGTTTGCCAAAGTTCGTTATGTGTTTTGCTTAGAAATTTAGCTCTCGGAACTGCAGATGATTTATTTGGGAACTCTTTTGTTCCTAGGAGCATGGGAGTAACTCACTAAATGCTTATTAAAGAATTTTGTAAACATATGTTGGTTTAATTAAAAAACATGTATTGAATGCCCACTGGCCTATGTCAGGAGCAATGTGGGATGCTGCTTACTAAGGACCCAAAGTTGAACAAGACACAGACCTAGTTTCTGGACACTCGGGTGTCAAAAGAGACAGGTACCTGAATACCCCAAGTGTCTCCTAATAGAGATACGTCCAGAATGTGCTGGAAATGAAAGAGAGAGTTTGGTTAATTCTGCCTGGGACATCAGTGATGGGCTTTGCAGAAGAGGTGATATTTGAAGGATGAAGAAAATAGGGCCTTGAAGGATGAATAGGAGTTCAGGAGGTAGAGAAAGAAGAGCAGGCAAGGCGGATTGTCTACATGGAGACTGGCATCCTAGCTTTCCTTCCAGCAGGTAGGTACCAAGTGACCTTTCCAGTGGGGTGTGAGTACCCAGCTGACACGATTAAGAAAGGTCATGACCTTGACCTCTTCCCCTGTCTGACTGGCAGGATTAGAGCATCATGAGCTCCCACAATAGGTAGAAATGACCTGGATCATCACATGGAAGAAAACAGTTCACCAAAGGGAAGCACTCACATCGAACTGTTAAGTGAGATGTGAAGTTCGAGTGCGCTATGCCACAGGACTTTGGGCGTGTGTTGGTCACAGCATCTCCATGACTGACACAAGCACCCAGTGGCGGGTGTGGTTTGGAGGAGGGAAAGGGGGAGCAGTTGGCCCAGAAGGGTGAGATCTGTCTGGGAGGAGCCTTGAATGATGCCCTACGGAGTTTTAATATTTACCTGGACAAGTTGTCTCTGGAAAGTTCGTGGATCCAGCAGTGTGGGGGTGGAGAGAAGAAGGTAAAGTGTGTGGATGGGGCTGGAAAGTTTGCTCCCAGAGATCATTAAAAGTTGGGTGTAATCAGAGTCTAATTTAAAAATGCCCTAAACATCTCTTTGGCTAGCTGGTTGTTCAAAGGGGGCTTCAGCTCACAGATTGGCAATATTTTAGTGGTAAAGGAAATCTCTCTCCCTTCAATTTAATTTCTTTCAAAGTGCCATGAGTGACTTCACATTCATGAAGCCCTTTGAGCTCCTCAATTAGCTGTAACTTAGGAATATTATTATTTTAATACATTCCATGCAGGCTGGCTTCTCCACTCAATGAAAAGGATTGTCATTCACTTCCCATCTCATTAGGATGCACAAATACGGTTTTCATTTACAGGGACGGAATAAATGCCTGGCAGAAATTACTACCCTGCTTTTAAGGCCATTTATGTATTTATTTTGGAAAATGCATAAAGAATTCCTGAGTTTTGCAAACAGATGAAAAAGTTATGTAAGAAAAAATGTGAATGGTTTGGTCCCTCACTGAGAGGCAGGTGTCTGGGTCTGAGCTCAAACTTGCTCTTTGACTCCTGGCAAAGTTTTTCTTTCCCATCTTTGAAACAAGGGCAATTGCTCTAGGTCATTGTTTTCCAAAGTTAGGTTGATGCGCCACTGGGGGCATAAGAAATCTTCTTACTACATGGACAAATGTTTTTCCAATTATAAGAATTATATATTTATATTGATGCTTAATAAAACAACACAATTAGCACCTCAAGCCCATGATTGTGTAGGTATGCCTATTTTGTAGGCAACATTGTGATTTCCCTTTAAATTAAATTTACAGGGGAGCCTGGATGGCTCACTTGGTTAAGTGTCTGACTCTCGTTTTTGGCTTGGGTCATGATTTCACACTTCATGGGATCGAGCCCTGTGTTGGGATCTGAGCTAACAGTACGAAGCCTGCTTGGGATTTTCTCTCTCCCTCTCTCTCTGCCTCTCCCCTGCTCATGCTATCTCTTTCTCTCTGTGTCTCTCAAAAATAAACATTGGGGCACCCAGGTGGCTCAGCTGGTTAAGCGTCCGACTTTGGCTCAGGTCATGATCTCGCAGTCAATGAGTTCGAGCCCCACGTCAGGCTGTGTGCTGACAGCTGAGCCTGGAGCCTGCTTCGGATTCTGTATCGCCCTCTCTCTCTGCCCCTCCCCTGCTCTCACTCTGTCTTTCCCTCTCTCAAAAGTAAATAATAAAACATTAAAAATTTTTTAAAGAAATGGACCCAGATTAAACCATTTTCATCATCATTATACAGGGCAGTATATTGAATATTCAGCTTTCAGATTATTCTTCTCTTTGATTCTCAGGGTGCTAACTCTCTTATTTGCCCTCAAGGCGATTCATTTCTTCGGGTGCTTTGTAATTTTTTTTCTTGCAATTTCATCTCTCAAGGCCTAGTCCTCTGTGGGAATCCTGGGCACCATGGATTATAAATTGTTTCTACAGAATGGCCTTTCAAGTTTCACTTGCCCGGGACTAGTTTTTATGGTAATATGTCAGTTTAGGGTTCAAATGCTCCTCTTACAAAGAATAAAATGTTTGGCTCGGGTTACCACGTTTCAGAAGGATCTTTTTTTCCTGTCCAGGGCTGTGGCTATGTGGCAAGGTCCCTTGCTGTTTTCCTGCTAGTGGCTTTTATACAAAAGTCTCCATTTTCCTACCTCCTCATCCATACCTGTAATAGGCAAGTAACTCTCCTACCTCCTCACATGAAGATCTCTGCTCTTGGGATGAAGGGAGCTATAGATGGTAAGTCACTGGTATCATGGGAAGTCCACTGAGAGCCATAGATTTGTCATTCAGTCATCCATCCATCCATCCATCCATCCATCTATCCATCACAGACACTTACTGAGTGTGTGTAATGTGCCAGGCCCTCTGTGGGACACTGAGGAAAAGCTCTCCCAGAGCTCATCTTCTTATAGGATCAGAATTAAAATGTTAGCTCTACTGCTTCCTGTCTATCTGTTAACTTTGGGCAAATTACTGAGCTTCTCTGACCTTTGATCCAGCAGCACAAGGTGAAGCAATGGCTGAGATCAGAGCTTGGACATTCATTTTGTCAACAAGAGGAAAAGCCGAGTATATGCATGTAAGTAGATTGGTGGACTTCACAGAGGGCTGCATAAAAATTCTCTTCCCATCACTTCAAATTTGTTTCAGCCAAATAATGTAAATGCAAGTCCTTTGGTTAGCAGTTTGAGGAGAGGGAAGGCACAGCATGATCTTCCGGCCGGCTGAGGGACGGCCAGGAGAAATTGAAAAGGATTGCGGGGTGGTTCCCAGAGACCCCCTGAGAGTTAGCTCATGAGCTTAATGGGAAGCCCTCTGCGTGCCTTTAACTGGCCCGGGTGTGGAGTAGCAGGTGTATCTCAGGAGATTTTAATACGCATTGTCTCATCAACCCTCGTGACAGACCTGAGAAGCTACTTCATAGCCACTTCACAGCCCCGCAGATTGACAGGTGACTAAGTGAAAAGGACTTAGATGGCACTCAGGAGGGGTACAGGGGTACAGCCAGGGCTGGAAGCCAGGACAGCCCCCAAAGGTCACACTCTTACTGCTGTCGTTTGCTCACAGAACTGCCCCACGTACCTCCCGAGGGAGCTCTGAGTGATTCTGACTTTTTCATCAGCCGAACCTGCTCTGTGCAGGGTCCAAAGCAGACTGTCAAGGTCTGGATTCAATTCTGCTACAAATTCAATGGTAGCTCAGGCCACGACAGCTCCCCTCTGTGGGTTTCACTGTCCTTGGCTCTGTGCTGACTGCCAGCTCAGAGCCTGGAGCCTGTTTCAGTCTGTGACTCTCTCTCTCTCTCTCTGACCCTCCCCTGCTCACACTGTCTCTCTCTCTCTCCTAGAAATTAAAAAAAAAAAANAGAAATTAAAAAAAAAAAAAAAAAAAAGATCTAAAATTGGGAGTGGTGGTTTAGGGGCCACCTCCGTTCCTTTTCTATTTATTTGTTTATTTTAAAATGGTTTATTTTGAGGAGGGAGGGGCAGAGAGAGAATCCCAAGCAGGCTCTGCACTGTCAGCACGGAGCCCGACGTGGGGCTTGAACCCACCAACCGCAAGATCGTGACCTGAGCCAAAGTTGGATGCTTAAGCAACTGAGCCACCCAGACGCCCCCTTTTCCTGCTCTTCAATGCAAAGAGTGTCTCTCCCTCCCTTCCTCTCTTAGAAACCCATTGGGATAAAACAATTGCTTGGAATCCTGCAGAAGTCCAACCCTGCATATATTTGATGTCCTTTTATTGTTTTAAAGTTTATTCATTTTGAGACTGAGAGAGAGAGAGAGAGAGCAGAGGAGGGGCAGAGAGAGAGAAGGAGAGACAGAGAAGCCCAAGCAGCTGTGCACTGTCAGCACAGAGCCTGACGCAGGGCTCGAACTCACAGACTGTGAGATCATGACCTGAGCCCAAGTCAAGAGTTAGACATTTAATGGACTGAGCCACTCAGGCGCCCCTTGAAGTCCTTCTTGTTTGATGCTAACACGTCTGGGCTTTCTATCTTTTCCTGCCACAGTCTCCAAAAGCCCTCTCTGGAGCCTATTGAAAGCGACGATCATGTGGAGTGGAAATCAAGCCATGCCGGACAGGACAGCGGGTCAGGGCACGGCCGCCTGTGTCGCCGCGGCGTTTGCAACTCCCGTCAGGTGGGGGCACTTGCTCTATCACTGTGCTGCCCCTATAATTGCAATAGGCTCTTTTGTTATTAAACAGACCCAGTCCAAACAAAAGGGATACTGTTTCTTTTATGAGTAATGTGCTAACTCACCCCTGGAAAAAAAAAAAAGAAAGAAAGAAAAAGTTCAAGTCCAGCGGAGGGACTGAGACAGCATAAGATTTATTACGAAAGTTACAGAAATTATTCCTTCTTCACAGCACTTAAATTGTCTAATTATTTACAGCTGTTTCCAATTTGCCTCAGGTTGTTAATTAAGGGGTGTGGGTCTTCCCCTCCTTCCAGGGGCGGCCACCTGAAGCCTCACGAGGTGAGGGGCTGGGGCGAAGGAGGGTCCGGGGACTTGGAGGAGAATCTTCTGCGCAGTGGCTGGCTTGTGTTGTCCATTAGCCTCTCGCCGAGATGGAAATAAAGCTTAAGAGACACTGATTTCCCTCCTGCAAGTGAAGGAGGCTGATTTAGGGGGTTGCCTATGGAGGGAGATGCCTGAGTTCTTGACCTCCTCCGGAATCCAGGGGTCCTCTGGTCACCTCGGGCACTCTCGGACACCCTGGGAAGAGCATCCATGTACAAGTGGACGGATGAATGCATCTTTCCAGTCCTGGCTAAGCCCAACACCCAGAAATGGTCACGTCGGACCTTCCAATGCCCTCCCCGCACCCCATCTACCTATCCCTATCCTCTGCAGCGTTTGGTTCCTCTGGTCCCCTCTTCTGTCCACCCTCCCCCCCCACACACACACTGCTTGTATCTCCTTGTTTCAGGTATCCTGTCCACTTTGATTTTGAAATAGGTGATTACCATCAACCAATGGCCACCTGATGTGTTAGGAGCAGAGCCCTGGGGTTCTAGAAAGGAATAAGAGGTGTCTGATTCCCTTGTGAATTGGAAGCTGTAAGAGACAGCTATGAGGAACACCCTGCATTTATTTCTCCCTGGTGCCAGCCGGAGGGCGGGTTTACAGTAGGTGCTCGATAAATACATGCTAAATAAATCAATGAATCACAGAATATTCCAGCCAGAAGGGACTTTGGGGATAAATAAGCCCAGCACTTTGATTTCAAAAAATATTTTATGGGTGCCTGGGTGTCTCAGTTGATTGGGTCCGACTTCAGCTCAGGGCCTGATCTCATCATTTGTGGATTCAAGCCCTGCATCAGGCTCTGTGCTGACAGCCTAGAGCCTGGAGTCTGCTTTGGATTCTGTCTCCCCCTGTCTCTCTGCCCCTCCTTCCATCCCTCTCTGTCTCAAAAATAAAAAACAAACATTAAAAAATTTTATAAAGGGGCGCCTGGGTTGCTCAGTTGGTTAAACGTCTGACTTTGGCTCAGGTCATGATCTCACGGTTCGTGGGTTCAAGCCCCGCGTCAGGCTCTGTGCTGACAGCTAGCTCAGAGCCTGGAGCCTGTTTCAGATTCTGTGCCTCCCTTTCTCTCTGGCCCTCCCCTGTACATGCTGTCTCTCTCTCTCAGAAATAAATAAAAACATTTAAAAAAATAAAAATAAAAAATTTCACCCTCCTACACTGTTGGTGGGAATGTAAATGGGTGCAGCCCCTCTGGAAAACAGTGGGGAGGTTCCTCAGAAAATTAACAATAGAACTGCCCTATGACCCAGCAATGGCACTGCTAGGAATTTACCCAAGGGACACAGGAGTGCTGATGCATATGAGCACATGTACCCCAATGTTCATAGCAGCCCTCTCCACAATAGCCAAATCATGCAAAGAGCCTAAATATCCATCAACTGATAAATGGATCAAAAAGATGTGGTTCATCTATACCATGGAATACTACATGGCAATGAGAAAGAATGAAATCTGGCCATGTGTAGCAACGTGGATGGACCTAGAGGGTGTTATGCTGAGCGAAATAAGTCAGGCAGAGAAGGACAGATACCATATGTTTGCACGTATAGGAGGATTAGGAGGAACTTAACAGAGGACTGTCAGGGAGAAGAAGGGGGCAAATAGTGGGGGAGAGGGAGGGAGGCAAACCATGAGAGACTCTTGAATGCTGAGAGCAAACAGGGCAGATGGAGGGGGGAGGGAAAGGGGGCGATGGGCATGGAGGAGGGCACTTGTGGGGATGAGCACTGGGTGTTATATGGAACCCAACTTGACAATAAATTATTTAAAAAATGAAAATTAAAAGAATAAATAATTTTATAAGAAAATAAATAATATTTTAGGAGCTCCTGGATGGCTCAGTCAGTAGTACCTGTAACTGTCGATCTGAGGGTCATGAGTTCAAGCCCCATGTTGGATGTAAAGCTTACATAAAAAATAATAAAAATTAAAATCAAAAAAATATTTTAAAATCTTCTTTTATCTTGAACATTCATTTTAGAAAAATTAGAAAATAAAGAAGAAACTAGAAGTCACCTATAGTCCAATCTCCAAAACATAACAATTGTTACCAATTTTCATAATTACCTTTCCAGTCTTCCTTCAAAGGATGCCATTGCATATTTTTAAGTAACACTGGGATCCCATTATTTAAGAAAAAATTTTTTTACATTTATTTATTTTTGAGAGACAGGGTAAGACAGAGCACGAGCAGGGGAGGGGCAGAGAGAGAGAGAGGGAGACACAGAATCCGAAGCAGGCTCCAGGCTCTGAGCTGTCAGCACAGAGCCTGATGCAGGGCTCAAACCCATGGACCTTGAGATCATAACCTGAGCCGAAGTCGGACGCTCAACCGACTGAGCCACCCAGGTGCCCCAAGGGATCTCATTATTATACTGAACTAGAATTTGTTCTATCATTATAATTTCATTATAATAATAATAATATATTAGGAACATTTCCTATGTCATTAACTTCAACCACATCATTCTGAACAAACATACTATGTTTGCTTATCTACTTTTATTATAGTTTCTTTTCCCACTTGTCAGACTGGTAAAAGTCTTAAAGTTGCTTTCATTTGTTTTTTCTTTTGGGATGGCACAGAATGCTCAATTGAACATCCACCACTTTTCAGAACCAAAAACTCGGGCCATCAATTTGCCCAAGGTGGCCATGCCGGTCACTAGGTCATTGTCGCACAGCTCAAACCCATCCTTCTAGGTTCTTCTGTTTGGTGCTAGGGCGGGGAGTCCATAAACCATAGTTCTGCTTTTCCATCATAGAATGAAGAAAAGGACACACGAGAAAATGAATATGGGGAGTGTCTGAAATGCTTGCTAAGAAATAATTTTGAGTGGGCTATTTGATGGCCGAGGGCTAAGTGAGCCTAGAAATATCTCTTTGTGACTTTGAAATAGAAGGGAGGCTGCAGTTCTCTGCACTGTCAGGTATGAATGTCACGCTTTTCTTTTTTTGAAATGGAGCACACTAAAAGGCAACTATGTGAAGACAGCGCTGGAGAGTGAGTAAAAGCAGAGGCAAAGTCTCTAACTGAATAGACACTTGGAGGAAGGGACCAGCATGGGGTGAATTTCCCGTTTACAAAGGCTTTTAGCCTGAAGGCAAACCATAGCGAACACCACGTGAGACAGCCAAAGCGCTAATTTCTAAACTACTGGGACTACATCAAAATAAGAAGTTTCTGCACGGCGAAGGAAACAATCAGCAAAGCTAAGAGGCAACCTATGGAAGAGGAGAAGACATTTGCAAATGACATATCCAATAAAGGGTTAGTATCCAAATATATAAAGAACTGATACAACCCAACACCCCCCCCAAAAAAAAAAACCCAATTTAAAAATGGGCAGAAATCATGAACAGACACTTCTCCAAAGAAGACATCCAGATGGCTAACAGACACCTGAAAAGATGGTCAACATCACTCATCATCAGGGAGATGCAAATCAAGACCACAATGAGAAATCACCTCACACCTGCCAGAGTGGCTAAAATCAAAAACACAAGAAACAAGAAGTGTTGGCAAAAATACAGAAAAAGAGGATCTCTTTTGCACTGCTGGTGGGAATGCAAACTGGTGCAGCCGCTCTGAACAGTATGGGGGTTGCTCAAAATATTAAAAGTAGAACTACTCTATGATCTAGGACTCACAGTTCTCTCTACCCCCTAAAACACAACAACACTAATTCAAAGGGATACATGCATCCCTTATGTTTATAGCAGCACTATTTACAATAACCAAATTATGGAAACAGCTCAAGTGTTTGTCGATAGGTGTATGGATAAAGAAGGTATTATTCAGCCATAAAAAAGAATGCAATCTTGCCATTTGTAATGATATGGATGGAGCTAGAGAGAGTATAATGCTAAGCGAAATACATCAGTCAGAGAAAGACAAATACCACAAGATCTCACTCATATGTGGAAGTTAAGAAACAAAGCAAATAAGCAAAGCAGAGACAGAGAAAGAAAGAGAGGGAGAGAGAGGGAGAGAAACCAAGGAACAGACTTTCTTTGTGTTTTTAAAAATTTTTTTTAATGTTTTATTTATTTCTGAGAGAGAGAGAGAGAGAGAGACAGCATGAGCAGGGAAGGGTCAGAGAGAGAGGGAGACACAGAATCCGAAGCAGGCTCCAGGCTCTGAGCTGGCTGTCAGCACAGAGCCTTATGCAGGGCTCAGACCCACGAACCGTGAGATCATGACCTGAGCCGAAGTCGATGCTTAACCGACTGAGCCACCCAGGCGCCCCCATGATTACTTTCTTGACTCAGTTGTTCATTCCCTTGTTACGACATATTTACAAGGCCCCTACCGAGCACCATCCTTGGGGCAAGGGCTGACCAGTTCATAACCCCTTCCCTACTGAGTTCACAGGTTAACTCCTTCCGTTTTTCATGTGACGTGTCCCCTCTAGCCCTGGATTCTTCAGCTCTAAGGTTCTACAATTTTATCATTCTAAAACTCTGTTATTCTAAGATTCCATGATTTCATGACTCTCCTCGTGAGCCCTGGACATCTGCCTTTATTTTGGATCCTCTCGGACTAGTTATCTAAATACAGATCTTCTCAGTTCATTTATTTGTGAATGTATATCAAGCGTCGATGAAGAGGTCACCTCTAAGAAATTTGTAGATTCAGTTCAAGGTCAATTGAAGCTAACTGTATTAAAGCAAGATCTTATCTGTTGCCGTGAAATATTAGCCGTGCTTTTTGTAAAAAAAAGAATTAGGCCAAAATAGTTCACATTAAGGGGGAAAAAAAGAACTTCATTGCTGCATATATTTACGCATATGCTCATTTGGTGGTTTCTTCTCTTAATTATGAACAGAAGGCAGAGATTTAGGGTCATGCAGAGGGTAGGTTGCGTATGGACTTGGCTGCCGGCAAAGTTCGCAGAGGGCAGCACCCAAGAGCTGGAAACAGGCAAGGGGTGCACTGAGATGGCTGCCCACTCACCTGGGGTCCCAAGGAGGCCAGGGGCCAAGAACAATTCCCTAGCTGGCTTCTGCCTCCTGGTCCAGCATTCTTCCTGCATTCTGAAGCTGGACAGGCAGGTGGGTGAGATCCAGGGATGGAGTTAGGACTCCAAAGGCATAGGCTCTCTCTCTCCATGGGCCCTGTCTAATGCTGAGAAGATAGCTCGTCTCCACTTGAGGGTCGCAGTCAACATGGTAGCCTGACACCGGGCTGGAACTCCATTGGGTTTGGTACAAATTTCCCACCTCCCATGGGCTTGGGCCAGTCATTTCCCTTGTCTGAGCTTGGTTTCTTTAACTGTAAATTAAGGATGTTAAAAATCAATGATCTCAAAATCAAATTGCTCTGTATCCCCATTTATGTTCATGGTAGCTATTATGCAAATATTATAGTGATACAAATAATATATTAATACAGGGGCGCCTGGGTGGCTCAGTCAGTTGAGCGTCTGACTTCAGCTCAGGTCATGATCTCATGGTTCATGGGTTCAAGCCCCGTGTCAGGCTCTGTGCTGACAGCACAGAGCCTGGAGCCTGCTTCAGATTCTCTGTCTCCCTCTCTCTGACCCTCCCCTGCTCACACTGTCTCTCTCTCTCTCAGAAATAAATTAAAAAAAAACACTAAAAAATAATACATTAATACATTATATACAACATGATACATCTATAAACGTGAGTATATTATAGGCAAAGTTGAAGTTCATTTTGGTGCCCTCTCCCAATCCAATCCTGGTCCCTGTTCCATTTTCCAGAAGAAACCCTAATTGGCATGGTTTATATCCATGCATTTTTACACCACACAGATGCTGTATGATCTCATCTCCGGGGTGTGTGTGTGTGTGTGTGTGTGTGCACGTGCGCACGCACGCACACACATGTCTACACGGCTTTTGTTGTTGTTGTTTCTTTGTTTGCTTTCACCATTCTGTACTTAGCTTTTCACTCAATATGTCCTTGAGATCTTCCTGCATCATTATTTTTTTAATTACTTGCAATATGTTGGCCATTCCCGGGGTGGTGGTTGTTGATGTGGTTTCTTTTCTATTTCTCTAAATAATATTGCAATGAAGAAATCGTGCTTGCTCTCGTTCTTGTCTCCCACGATAAGTGAGGACATATCCCTCTGGTGGAGGTGATCACCGAGATATGGGGCTGGATTTTTACGCCAGGGCTCTCCTGAGCAGGTTGAGTGGCCCAGGAATGATCCATTTCCAGCTGCTGGGTTTCTCTCTCCTCCTCCTTCTGCTTCTCTGTCCTCCTCCTCCTCCTGGGTCTCTCTTGAGATCTGTACCGGTCAGGACTCTTGCAGAAAAGTGTCAGGAACCCAACTCATGCTGGCTTCAGCAGAGGGAATTTAGGCGGCTGTGCCTGGATCCCAGAACTGAAGGGATCCAGAACTGAAGGACTGGTCGCCAGCACCAGAAGGCTACCAGGGCCCTGTTTATCTGTCTTTATTTTCCTTTTCCCTCTTCTCTGCCCAGCTTTAAAGATACCTGACTGCAGCCCCAACATCCTAGGTTTCTAACTCTCCGGCTGAAGGCTACATCTTTAGCTCAAACTCAGAAATCCCAGGGAAGGACTCTGATTGGTTGCACTTGAGTCACATGGTCTCCCTTGAACCAATCCTTAATCAGGAGGAAGGAGGTACTATGATTGGCCAGGCCTGGATCACATGCTCACCCTGCCGTGCCTGTTGTCAGGCAGATGGGAGAGCTTGCCAGGTTAACCAAAGCATCAGCTCCTCCTTCATTTCCAGAATGTCGCTCAGGGCCCTGATAACCCTGGACGGCTTGGAAAAGCAGAAGTCTTTGTTTCTATTGGCCAAATCTTCCTATAAAAGCGAGGGTGTAATACTAACATATTCTGAGTAGCTGTGCTGCTTGGCACTGGACTGGGTATTTTGTTTTAATTTAATTCTCCCAACTGACACACGAGACAGACATGATGCCTATTTTATAGGTGAGGAAACTGAGGCTTGGAGGAATTTAGTGACTCGTCTGAGGTCGCTGGCTGGTAAGGGGTGGACCTGGGATTTGAACTAATGTCTGTTAGAGCGTGGGCCCAGAGCTGAGCTCCGGCTTCCTCTGTTCTGGGTTCCAGATGCACCTGCAGAGTGCTGCTCTTTCCCCATCATGAGCGGCCCAAATAAACTCGGCATCTGTGCTTGCTTGTCCCCAAACGCGGCCACCTGCAGTCACCCCCCTCCCCCGCCGACCCCTCCAGTTAATGCTGCTCCTCGCATCAAGACTCTCCTTGCTCGAGTCTCTCTGCTCCCAGAACTGGCCCCGGACTGCTTTGACCAATAGACTGTGGAGAGAGCAATAGTGTGGCAGGTGTGGGCACAGCCCTGACGAAGGCTGGCAGCATCTGGCATGTGCTCTGGGCGGGCTGGGGGGCAGCTGTGCCTGAATGAGGAGAGGCCACCCCATCACACACACGCACGCACACACAGCACGCGCGGAGATGCACTCACGAGTCAGACACACTCAGTGGCATCTGGAGGCCCCCCTGCGGCAGCCGGTCAGCCCAGCGACCCCTGCCAATGGCGTGGAGCAGAAGAGCCACCCGCCCGAGCCCTGCCCGAGTTGCCAACTCACAGAATTATGAGACACAATACATCGATACTGTTTTGAGCGCTAGATTTTGGGGAGCTTTATTACACGGCATTAGAAAATCAAAACGGAAGTGTTGCTCATGTTGCACGTGTTTTTGTTTTCACATGTTTTTGTAAACTTTGCTGAGGAATAACCCATTGACAAAAGTAAGTGTATATATTGAGAGTGCACCGTGTGACGACTTGAGGCGCACGTCCATGTGCAATAACGGACAAGATCAAGATCAGGAGCACCCCCCCCCCCAACTCACAGTTAACTGATCTTTGTGGTGGTGAGAACAGATTTATTTTAACTGTAGTTCCATGCCGTGCATCAGATCCTTCGCACTTACTCTTCTTCTAACTGAAAATCTGTGCCCTTGACCAACATCTCACTGGGGACCCTCCTTTTAAGTTCTTACCGCCTAGTGCCTGTCGAGCTGCTTCTTCTGAAGCCTGACTCCCTGGCACTCTTTGAAGGGGCACTTTCTCCTTTTTAAGTGTGACTTTCTCTGAGTTATCCATTGACATCTATAATGCATCAAAGGAAAGATCTGACTTTCTGTAGAGGTGAGGAAAGAGACTGCAAAGGGCCGAAGGGGTTCACTTTACACTTGCTTTCTTATGCTATTTGACATTTAAATGGCATTTCTGGATGTAAAACAAAAATATATCCTCCCTGTAAAGCATTTGGAAAATGTAGAAAAATATAAATGAGAAAATCGGTAGACAGACAGAAATTACTTCTTACTCTACCATTCTGCTATATAGAATGTTGCTTTGCGGGGCGCCTGGGTGGCTTAGTCGGTTAAGCGTCCAACTTTCGCTTAGGTCATGATCTCGCGGTTCGTGGGTTCGAGCCCCGCGTCGGGCTCTGTGCTGACTGCCAGCTCAGAGCCTGGAGCCTATTTCAGAGTCTGTGTCTCCCTCTCTCTCAGACCCTCCCCTGCTCACGCTGACTCTCTCTCTCTCTCTCTCTTAGAAATAAATTAAAGAAATTAAAAAAAAAAAAGAGTGTTACTTTGCGGTGATGATGCAGTGCTTTCCCCCAGCATACAACACACACGCATGTACTCACACACGCATGCACACACACACACACGCATACTTTACACAGTTGAAATCATTAATGCACAGTTTTTATGTCCTTTATTCTTCACATTTTATCGTGTTTTTCCTGTCTCATTAGAAATTCTCTACAAATATCAGTTTTTTATTTAAAAATTTTTTAAATGTTTATTAATTTTTGAGAGAGGGAGAGAGAGACAGAGCCTGAGCAGGGGAGGGGCAGAGAGAGAGGGAGACACAGAATCTGAAGCGGGCTCCAGGCTCCAAGCTGTCAGTACAGAGCCCAATGCAGAGCTCCAACTCACTAACCAAGAGATCATGACCTGAACCGAAGTCCGACACCCAACTGGCTGAGCACCCCAGGCGCCCCTACAAATATCAGTTTTAATAGCTGCCCTGCACTGTGCCCTCCGCATTACCATGCTTTACCTAACCAATCCCCCAACACACAGAAGGCTTCCAATGTCTTGCTATTTTGAACTCGGCAGTACATGTCCTCACGTGTCAGGGTTTGTAACTCTGGCTGGGACGACCCCTAGCCATGAAAGCACAAGGTCAGGTGCAAAATGGCGTTTTCTAAGAGCGATCTGGAGACTGACCTATTTGAGGATTCCTCCTAAGGCATCTGCCCTTCTCATGCTGAAGTGGTCTATTCTGAGCTCCCGAATTCTTCCCCACCAGCGTGTTGTCAAGGATTCATGCTTTTTCTGGCTTCTCTTGACCCCTTTACATGCACCTTAGGTGCACCTTATTTCTACTGGCCAGCGGTAAAAGAGCATGAGTCCCAACTGAACCCTTCCATTAATTCATTGTGGGCCAGCGGGCATCGTGTCTCGCTCTGGGCCTCCGACTCCTTATCGGTACAACGATGAGGTTTGACCACATGACTTTCTGCCCACCCTTAGGTGTGAGCACCTCCCTCCTGCCAGCCACTGAGCTAAGGGCTTGAATAGCTCTTAAGCCACACTATTATTAACCCATTTTATAGATGAGGAAAAGGAGGCCAAGGGAGTGTAAATTGTACCCACAGCCCCTTAAATATTTGTCCACTGACCAGCTGTGAGGAGGGTTTGAACTTTGAGTCCAGGATGATAGAATAATCCACGGGATTCAGATTCCACTCACAGGTGCTCATATTTACCAAGCCCCACCCCCACCACGTGTCATGGCGATGTCAAGTGCTTTTCTCATAGGTATTTCATAAACCCCACAACAATTAATTCCATGACATGATACTATGGTTCCCAGATGAGGAAGCTAATGTTCAGAGAGGTGAGGTGACTCATCCAAGGCCACACAGCTTGGAAGAAACAGAGTATTTAACTTCGAGTTCCGCCATTTTGAAACACCAGACTACCTCCCAGTGCCCAGGCCCCGCCAGGAGCGAGAGACAGGAGATCCATGACCTTGTGTCACCATGATGCTTTGGGTGAAGAGGAAGTCCTTTCACTACTCTGGTCTCTGGAATGTCCATACCACCTTCTGGATTTGTGTCCCTGCCTGTCTCTGTATCTCCATTGTTCACACCCTCCCATCTGGCAGCCAATGCCCTGCGTCTCCACCATATATGAAGCTTCCTTCTGTTATTAACCACCACCCCCCCCCGTCTCCTTCTCTCTCCTTCCCCCACCCCGCCCCCACGATTTCCTTTCCCCTTCTCTTGCAAAATACAAAACCAGAAATGAACTGAACACAGAAGTCTGTAAACACGCCGGCTTGGCTCCTCTGAGGCTCTGGGCTCCTGGACACAATCTTGAACCCTAATTAAGCCGTTATAGAAAGGCTTGTTGCTGGCAACAGGGATGGGGAGAAATAGTTTCCATCATGCAGTCTCTGGAATTGGAATTGGCTAGAAGGCCCTCGCTTGCTGCTTTCCATACCTAATAGGCAGAATCTCAAATGTTATTAATCCAAGTGAACCGTGCGAGACACGGGGAGGGAGCGGAGAGTCGAGTTATTTGATTTTAAGACAGAAAACCAGGCACAGAACGTTTTGGATGAAAAATAGGTCTGTGGCATGTGGCGCGGGGTTTAATGACACTACAAGATCAACTGGGAGCCCCCGTGCCCTTCGGGGGATGGTGCTCTGAGCACAGATACATTCTCAGTGGCCGAAAGGGAGAGAGTGGGATGCGGTCACGGGTCAGCAGGGGCTGCGCACACGGGCGTGCTCACCCCTGAGCCGGGGGACACGGCCATCTTGTTGACAAGCCACCAGCACCACTCCCTGGAGTCTGCCCACCCCGTGCCCGCGGCATCTTCCGCTGTATTTCCCCAGCATCCACTCTTCTCCAGCACAGTAGACAAGGTTGCTCACTGCCCACCGGCCCTGCCCCCTTCTGCCTTGCTATCTGAACCTGGTTTTGTTTGGGTGGTAAGGCATCCAGCTTTCAGGGCAGAACATATCCGGTCTAAACTGGTCACAGCAACCTCTCCCTGCTGTGTCAGTGATGGGTCTAGCTGTGGCGTGTGGCCTTTTCCTGGTCAAGGAGTCATCAGGGGAAGACAGATGGGGTGGGGTGCTTGCAAGATATATTTTCTTTCTTGATAATAGATGAGACTGGCACGAGGAGAAAACTCTTTTGCCTTCTTCCTTCTTTCTTATATCATAGGATGGAGGGGGGTGCAGGATGTGATGTGTGGAGCTGTGGCAGTCACCTTGTGTCTGCGAGGTGGTACGATGAACCTACTTTTACGTGGCCTAAGTGTTCTTTTATTTTTATATAGCACGAGTGCTACATAGGAACTAATTTAATAATAACAATTCATATTCAGTATCTTGAGGATGGCAGAACAGAGGAGGGAAAGAATCTGGGTCTTGATGGCATTGCTGAGTCAACAACCCAACGGTGGGGCATGTCCCTCCAGTAAAGACCGGGTGTTAGGAATTCTGTTTCTTGCAGCCAAAAGCCAGTGCCAGAGACTGTGAGATGTCTATCCAATATCCATCCCCACTTTCTTTAGTTATTGACCTCTGGTATACAGCAGGGCAATCTACTACTCAGAGCAAAGACTACACTTTTTACAGCTAGAGTGGCTACAAGTCTAAATTCTGGCCAGGAAGGTGTAAATGAAAGTTGTGGGTGGGATTGTGGGAAGCTTCTTTAAAAGGAGCTGACTGTGTTAGGAGTGTGTCTTCTTTGTCTTACTTCCATTCATTTGCCCTGCTGTCGGGATGGCAAATGTGAAGGCTGGAGCCCCAACAGCCATCTTGGACCATGAGGCAAATATGGGAGCCACATACAGAGGGGAGTGGAACAGCAAGAAGGAGGCTGGGTCCCTGGGCTCTCTGTGGATCTGCTCTATCAGTCCTGGGCCACCTGTTCCAGGACTTCTTTTCTGGGAGAGAATAAATGCTGGTGTGTTCAAGCCACCGTTATTTTGAGTTTTCTACAAATCAGAGAGGAGCAAAATCCTAATACTGAGACAAAAGCTAGCCCAAGAGTTTTGCCTACAACCTTCATGGGCTTCCCACTGCCCATGGGAGAAAGTCCTGGTTTCCAAGGCCTGTGCGATAGGTCCCATTCTTCTTTTCTAGCCTCATCCACAACCAAGAAATTCCAACTCATCCTTGGAAACTAAGGTCAAAGATCAACAGAGCCTCTGAGACACCTCCCCAACCCCTTCTGGGGGGCCCTGCCTCTGGGACCCCCGCCATCTTGCCCATAGCTCTACACCGGCAAGTGTTGCATTTCTATGGGACATTCAAGCTGATGATCCTTGAGTGAGGCCCGTCTCTCTGCTGTCCATGGTGGACGCCGAGGCTCTGAGAAGAGTCAGCTGGTCAGGTCTGCACAGCAATGTGCCGGAGGCAATGCTTCCAGCCCTGGCCCGAGCCCCTGTGGGGCTCATTTTACCACATTGGAGGGAGGCATTCTGTCCGGCGCTAGTCTGAGGAAGGGAAGAGGGCTGGAGGCTGTCAGGTTGGGTTTGTTGGATTCTCAGGAGACTTCTCTTCCTCTTGGAGAATTCAGCACTGGCTACCCCAAAGGTCATCCCCAGTTTTCCATTTCTGAGGCCCCCACAGCATTGCTGGTGGGTCCTAGGTGAGCCGATCCCCTGGGAGGGAGGCTAAGCAGAAACCAGAGTGGGGCAGCCTCAGGGAGCTGGGCTCAGGCGATCACCTGGAAGAAAACAAGCGGCCTTGGGTCATTCTTTCCCTCGCTTGGTGCAGCCTGGGGCCAGTGGGGCCGACGGGCAGAGTGGGCAGCGTGTGGCTCTGCAGGCAGACTCTCGGCCTCAGACCTCTGCTCCATCCCGAGCTGGCCACGTGATAGCGGTGAGTTACGTACTCTCCTTGGGCTTTATTTTCCCCCTCCGTGCAATTAACAAAGACATTTTGCTGAAAGTTGGTAAGCACCCAGTGCGTGCCCAACACAGTCCCGGACACGGAGGTGGCGGGGGTGGAGATGAAGCAGTGAACACCACAGACCGAGCCTCTTCCCTGCAGAGGTTTCGGTCATGTGAGGGGGGAGGAGACAGGGAATAAACTTGTATGTAGATGGCATGTTGGGTAAAGAATGCTACAGCAAAAATAAAGCAGCCAGGGGATCGGTTTTTGAATTTTTTAAAGTTTATATATTTATTTATTTTGAGAGAGAGAGAGAGAGAGCAGAAGCAGGGGAGGGGCAGAGAGAGAGGGAGAGAGAGAATCCCAAGTAGGGTCTGCACCATCAGCCCAGAGCCCGATGGGGGACTTGAACCCACAAACCATGAGATCGCAACCTGAGCCAAAACTAAGTTGGACACTCAACTGACTAAGCCACTCAGGCGCCCCGATATATTTTTGTTGTTGTTGAGTGACGTGGGTTGGCCAAGCGCCCAAGACATTGGTTGTATTTTCCTACCCCCTTCCTGTTCCCCCCACCACTCAGAGGTGAGCCACCCAGAACAGGGGCCAGGTGTGAGTCGCCCCTGAAGCTGGCTCCAGGCTGGTCTAGGATAGATTTCCAGAGTGTTTTCCATAGAACCATTACGAGATAAAGGTTACAAAGAGGGCTCTGGGGTCAAAGTTTGGAAGGTGCAAAGCTAAATAAAATAAAACAGGTGTGTGTGATTGCATGTGTGCGCGTGTGAGTGTGCTGTTGTTGCAGGACTTCTCAGAGCCTTTACAAACTAAGATACATCATGACTCTCCAAGGTGGACCAGGCAGGGGGCAGCCACCTACAGCAACTGGTGGCTCCCACACTCGCCCAACCAGAGAACCACTTTGGGGACTCACTTTAAGAAATGCTGTTTTCGAGGGTGTTGCCCTCTGAGCCCTGGTCCAGGACCAAGTTTACCAGTGGCATCGGGGGAAGGGGCAGCTCTTCCTCTCAGGGGCCATGCTGTCCTTGGACCATCACAGGGAGGCCCCCAGCCTCAGACTGGTAGGAATCTCCCCAAAGTGAGGCAGCCACTGTAGCGTCCCAGCTTCGCGAGGTGGCTGGTGGGGAAGGGACAAAGGGGGCTCTTTATACCCCCCATGTCCCTGTGGGGTCCACAGCCTTCACATCCCTCCCTCCAGGAGGGGTGTGACGGGGCTCCCCAGCCTTGGAGTCCAGCCTGGATCCTTTCCGGCCCGTGCCGGCTCTGAGGTCAGTCCTGGAGGCTGGGCCTCGGGGGGGCTGAGACCCAGGGCTCTGCTGAGTGAGGGACGCATCTCTGTCTCCAGGAGCTTGGGCCAATGTCCTGCTTCTAGAGCCGGAATAGAGATCGTGCGGGCTCATGAGGGCTTCTGGGGCTGATCTGAGCTGAACTGGGGGTAGGGATGGGGGTGGGAGAGGCCTTTATGTGGAGGAGCCAACCTCAGAGCCTGGGATGCCGTGATGGGGTCCCTGGCTGGGCAGGGCCAGGAATGGGCTGGGCCTCCGAGCTGCAGGAAAGGAGGGGCTCCTTGGACACCCCCCTACCCTGCCCCGGGGTGGAAGGAAGCTCCTGGGTTCATCCAGCTTCAGGGGCAAGTGCCCTGAGTGTCACTCAGGGCCCAGCAGAGCCCCGGGCTTCAGCTTTGGGGCTCAGAGGGAAAGAACCCATGTATATGCCCAGGGTTCTGGGGCTTGGCCTGTCCCTGGAGCTCTGAGGGCTGAGCAGGGTCAGCTGGGGGAGGCCTTGAGCCCCCAGGAAGGACGGGGCCCCGAGGACAGGGGTGTGGGCACCAGGCCTCGGCACTCAGTGCTGGTTTTCCTCCAAGCACCGGAGGCCTCCGTTTGCAGCCTCCATTTGCAGCCTCCGTTTGGTGAGGTTGGCCAGTGGCTGGAATGAATGGAACAGAAACGTGCCCCCCCACCCCCAGCCTATCCCTTAGAAACATCTTCCACAACCCTCCTTGGCCTTTCTACTGCCTTCTCGGAAGCCACGTGCTGAGGCCTCTCCTTGAGAGCAGCCACCAGGAAGGGCTCCCAACTTACCATCCAGACTGTGGTGTGAACAAGAAATAAGTTAGTCCATCACGGCTCAGAGATGCGGTGTTTATTTCTTTTTTTCCCCCCAAGTTTATTTGTTCGTGTCAAGGTTGAGAGAGAAAGCATGAGCAGGGGAGGGGCAGAGAGAGAGGGAGAGAGAGGGTCCTAAGTGGACCCCGCCGGCTGTCAGCGCAGAGCCCAATACGGGGCTCGAACCCACGAATCCTGAGATCACGACCTGAACTGGGATCAAGAGTCAGACGCTTAACCAACGGAGCCACCCAGGCACACTGCGCTGTTTACGCCTTACCGCGGCGTGGCCTGTCCGTGCTGTCCCCAGTACTGCAGTGCGGCCCGTCTCATGGGCTTCCAGGGTGACGGGGAGTCAGTGGGGTGGCTGGGCAGGGCTTTGTGACTGATTCTATTCCCTGATCCCAGAAGATTGGCTCTCAGCCCAGGAGAAGCAGTGAGGCTTTGAGTTTCGACAGCCCCATGTGCAAGCCGTGCAGTGACTTCCCTTGTGCTATGTGTCATCCTTTGAGTTCACTACCCTCTCTGGGCCTGTTTCCTCCCTGGTAAAATGGGCACGGAGGTGCCAGGGGACAGCATGGCTTTAGAAGGAAAGGAGACTACATAGAGCATCAAGCATTTTGCGTGATACTCGGTAGGTGCTCAGTAGAGATGAGTAACTGTCTTCCCTCCCCTCGGGCGCTGCCTTACGAAAGCTTACTGGTCATTCATTTGTTCCTGCAACAGTATTTATGAAGCACATAGTAGGCGCCAGATTCTGCTGCAGGGACAGGGGAGCACTGCAGACAGAATTCTCTGCCTTCGCAGAGCTGACGTTCTGTTGGAGGTGATGGAGAATCAATGGCCCGTGAGCCTTCACCTGAGTGCGCATGTGCGTGTATGCGTGCATGTGTGTGCACACCCGTGTTAGGAGAGGCATGGTTCCCTGTGGACCAAGCTGAGCGTTTCCACCTCTTCCGGTCCTGAGATCCCAGAGCCTTCTGGGCCCCCAGGAGAGAGGAGTCAGAGCCCGGAATCGTGTTCAGGAGAGATTGCCCGGCTCCTGAAGCCCAGGTGACAGAAGGAGGGAGAGAAGCACCCTCAAGTGGCCAGCGTGAGCCCCAGGGACACTGGGGGGCTCTGGTGGCTTATGGAAGGGCAGAAGCTGCCTAAGTCCCCACGGCTTCTGGCAGCGTTTTCAAAAACGAGGTGTCATTGAAACCAAACGTGGGAATAGAACTCGGCAGAAGCTGCCCCTCCTTCCCAGATGGAGAGAACGTGGCTCGGCAAGCGCCCTTCAGATTCTGCCCGAGCCCAGGGGGTCGGGAAAAATATCTTTCCACCCCGACTCCCTTCTGGGCACCCCAGGTGCACGTAACCTCCAGGGACAACCAGCTCCATCAGGTGGAGGGGACTGTGCACGCAGCTGGCCCCTCCCTGTGGGACACAGAAGGGAACCCCTGTCTCCCAGGAGCCCGGTGCATTCTGGCTTCAGGTCCTGACTGCTCTGGGTGCAGAAACAGCATGATTGGCAGGCTGTGAGGCCTCTGTCATGGTCACCATCATAGTGCCAGCCCCCAGTGCAGCGTGGGGCACGGGGTCCAGAGCCCTGAGCGTTCAGATGCATGAAAGAATGACTTGATCGTTTTTCTTCCATCATCACAACCCATGAAGTGGGTATAAACATCCTGATTTTCCAGTTGAAGACACCCAAGTTTGGTGAAGTGACTCTCCCAAATGTACACAGTAGGATTATAGGTTTGGACCCAGGCTGGACCCCGAGTCTGTGTTTTTTCTGGAGCTATGTATCACTGAGGACTCAGAGAGGCAACAAGTATCTCCCGCTTCAGGCAGCTGGAGATTCTCATGCAAACCTATGAGTCAACCACAGGACATTGGCTTCACTTACTCTCTGTTACTATTAGAATAGCAGCTAACGTCCATTGAGCACCTACTGCGTACTAAGCATTGCACTTGGTCCTTATATACTCTCCACCGCCTTATGGGGCTGGTGCTATGAGCATCCCTCCCCCATATTAGATAAGGAAACGGAATCTCCAGAGGTCCAATGACCCATCATGGGAATGGCGGGTGAGCTGGGGGCAGGACCTGACCCTGATCAGGGGCCCCTCTCTTCACCAAGGACCACACAGGATGTGCAACAGGGTGACAGCGGAAGGCCAGGTCCAGTTCACCTGACCAGGCAGAGGGCTCCTGGAGGTGGTGACCTATGCGCAGAGCCTGGAAGGCCCCGTTGTGAGGCTGGAGGAGGGAGGAGACATGGGGTGACCAGGGGCAGGCGTGGACTTGGGGTCCTGCAGAGTCCCAGGTTGAGATGGAGTCCCACAGGTTGGGACGGGAACCCCGGCCTCACTCTCTGCGGGGACAGGAAGGGGCCGCGGGGACCCGCCTTCTAGCTGGATTAATTTCCTTTCTGTTACAGGGGGGAAAAAAAAAAAAAAATGGTGAGATGTGCCAAAGAGTGCTTGGCCCGTTCGTGTCACATGCTGCAAGAGTTTCCACGTGCAGAGGCAGCTCTCCGTGGTGAGCCAGGAGCCACGCAGCCAGCCCCCCCGAAATCCCAGCCCCCAGCAGCCCCGTGCCCTTGGCCCCTGCCCCTCTCCTCTGGAGCCGTCGGGCTCTGGTCTGCAAATTGCGTTTGTAGACACTCCCCAAGGAGTTATTGGGTTGGTTCAGTGGCAGCAGATTCAGAAGCCCCCCACTTCCCCAAACAAGACAGCAATAACTCGGGGACACTGTAGACGCTGACATCAGATTGTTTGGGGTTTCCTAGCTCCCCAGCCTTGGGCTGGCCTCCTTGTCTGTAAGATGGCGGCTACAGGAGTGTGTCCCTCACAGGTGACGGTGAGGATCAAACGGGTAACTTCTCTAGGGCCGTGGGCACAAGGCCAGAGGTGCAGAAGACACGCAGCGATGTGTCCTCTGTGTGTGGTACCTTCACCCCGTGGCCCCCCCTCGCCCATGGTTCTGCCTTTCGTGCTCTCAGGTACTCACGGTCAAGTGCAACCCAGAAGCAGACGGTCCCCCTTCTGGGATGCGGTCAGAGGGTCACTAGCGGCCCCACGTTTCGTCGCAGCAGCCACGTCACTCACCTCATTGCGTCTTGGCATGTGGCCACGTGACTATCTCCCATGGTCCCGAGAGGGACAAGCACAGTACAGTAAGCTTTGTAGTCCTTTTTTTTTTTTTTTTTTTACAAATAGTTTATTGTCAAGTTGGTTTCCATACAACACCCAGTGCTCATCCCCACAAGTGCCCTCCTCCATGCCCATCCCCCACTCCCCCCCCGACATCCATCAGTCCTCAGTTTGTTCTCAGCATTCAAGAGTCTCTCATGGTTTTCCCCCCTCCCTCTCCCCCACCATTTCCGCCCTTCTTCTCCCCCATGGTCCTCCGTTAAGTTCCTCCTAATCCTCATATACGTGCAAACATATGATATTTGTCCTTCTCTGCCTGACTTATGTCGCTCAGCATAACACCCTCAAGGTCCTTCCATGTTGCTACACAGGCCAGATTTCATTGTTTCTCATTGCCATGGAGTATTCCATCGTATAGATAAACCACATCTGCTTGATCCATTCGTCCNTCCTTCCATGTTGCTACACAGGCCAGATTTCATTGTTTCTCATTGCCATGGAGTATTCCATCGTATAGATAAACCACATCTTCTTGATCCATTCGTCCATTGATGGACACTTAGGCTCTTTCCATGTTTTAGCTATTGTGGAGAGTGCTGCTGTGAACAAGCTTTGTACTCCTATAGCTCGTGTTCCAGCACACTGCCCTACTGTATTATTAGCTGTTGCTGCTAATCTCTTACGGAGCCTCATTTATAAACACGACCTATCGTAGGGATGTATGTGTAGGAAAACACCCAGTACACGTGAGGTTGGGTCCCGTCCGCGGTTTCAGGCACCTTCTGGACGCCTTGGAACGAATCCCCATGGGTAAGGGGGGGTCTTCCTGTCAGTAGAAGTGGTGCTTGCAGTGGCACATCTCACGGCCCCAAACGCTATTTTCACGGTCAAGGCAGTTTTAGCAGAGGACCCTCCTTCCGCCTTGCAGAGCTCCGTCTTGCTCTAAGGCCCTGGCCCCCAACGGCAGGGATGGTGCCTCGTGCGTCCTACCAACGTGGGAAATAAACTTACGCAACAGGAAGCTTATACAACGTCCCCTGTGTCATGGGGTCAAATCCCCCCAAAACCTGCCATCTTCCTTGTTGACAAGGTGTGGTGGATAAAACGTGTGCTAGTGTGTGGTGGGTTTTTTCTTTTCTTTTTTCTTTTTGAAAAAGTAGTTGAAATGCGTTAAAAAGCATTTGCATTGAAAATGATTGGAAAACACGTTATTTTGTTCACACAGAACATGTGGGGACAGTTCGCCCTAGTCATTATTTGACGGCTACCGGGCTTGGAATATTCTGCGGTGCATTGCCTTCCTGGGAAAAATGGGTTTTAGGCACTGGGCGATTTGTTCCATAAAATGATCCTTGTTGTAGAGGTCAGGAAGTTGGGGGTTGGCGAGGTGGAGGGACTTGGGGCCTCCCTGTGGCCAGAGCCCAGGCGGTATGCGAGCGTCGCACCATGCAGTGCTCACAGCAGAGTCCGTCCTGAGCGACGCCGAGTTGGCCATGGGTGCCGGCAGCCTGAGCAGGTAGGGGGCCCTCCAGCCGGGAAGTCGGCGAGATCTCGTGCATCCATCCTCTTCTTCATCTGGCCTGTGTCCCGAGGGAAGCAGGTCGCCTCCGCCTTGCAGCCACCTCTGCAGGCCACGTGTTCCCAGAAAGATTCAAGTATATGCCATGGAACCCTTCTCAAAGGATCCTGGAGTCACCAGAGCTCAGGGTTCCCGGAGGATCTGACGAGGTGCAGGGAGGAGGGAGGAAGACTGAAAGCTGTCGGGGATCTCTCCTGGGGGTGCTGAGGGCCCCTGTGAGCCCGGGCACTGCCCAAGGATGTCCCTGCAGCCCCTCGGTGGGGAGGTGGCTGTGAGTCCCAGCCTGCGCTGTGGCCACGATGGAAGGAGAACACCGTTCTCCCGGCCGCCCCGGCCCCTCCCGGCAGGCGCCCCTCAGCAGCACTTGGAGGAGCCTGCAGTGCATGAGCAGCCGCTTCCTACCCCACTAAGCCTTCTGCCTGTCATCACGGCCCTTCTTGAGACACCTTTGGACATTCGTCCGGGAAGAAGCGTCCCCCAGCCACAGCCCCGTTTCCTAGCGCTCAAGTCTGGATCGGATGCTAAATCTCGAGCTGCCGTGACACTGTTTATAATACTGCACAGTTACTCCCAGGGTTATCTGGTGATCACCTAACCCACCTCTCGCCTCCCCCTTCAACTCTTTGAGATAGGCGGGGGCGGGGGGTGCTGGTGCAGCCCGGGAGGTGTGAGGCCAGCGGGGTTTGAGATGACGGAGGGAAAGTCAACCCCCTGCTTCGCTTCTGGCCACCAGCCAGCCTATGACCGCCACCTACCACGCCCTGCCCTGGCCAGGGGGACCTGGGAAGACGGGGGAGCTCAGAAGGAGCTGAGCTGTGCGGTGGCGGAGCAGGGAGGTCCCACCCGAGGGACAGGCAACCCAGAGGGAAAGGTGAGCATCGCTCAGAAGATGAAAGGACCCAGGGCAGGGCAGGGGGCAGAGGAAGGGCAGGGGACTTTAGCACGATTCATTCATTCGTAGTTGCACTGCTCATGCACCCCTGTGTTCATTCGGAAACCTTTGCACGACTTTGCAAACCACCAGATTCCCTTGTGTTAGCAGAGTTAACAGCGGCCAGGCATCAACTGCTTCCTCTGTGCCGGACCCCAGGCTAATGGACTTCTGTGTGTCTGCTTACGTAATGCCCAGATGAAGCATGAGATCGGGAGCATTTTTCTCAGTTGACACATAAGAAAACAGAAGCACAGAGACGTTAACAACTTGCCCAACACCACACAGCATTGGCAGATCCTAGAATACACCCTCCCCCCCACCTCACCAGGTCTGTCTGAAACCTCTCTGCCTGTGCTCTCAGCACTGGGCCGTAGATGCAGGCAGAGAGCAGAGGAAGCAGAAGGAAGGTGGGAAGAAGGGATCGGCATCGCTTCCCTGGATCTCAGAGAAGGAGGAGCCGTGTCCAGTTCCCAGGGCTGGGCACTGCCACGGCTTAGGGTCTGCGGCCGTGTCCACATTCGCCGGAGTTTGACCACATACTGCTGAATTGATACTTGCAGCTGTTGTGTTTGGCACCAGAGATCTAACTTGATTTGAATTCTTGGTGGCCGTTCGGGCATATCTCATGAGGTTTTCTCTTTAACAAAGAGATTAACGATCGCAGTATGGTACCTGTCTTTTCAGGTGACTCCCATGGCCACTGCCGGGATCCAGAACCACGCAGAGAGAGCCATCTGCATTTCCTCCTTTAACCCCCTGGGCTGCCATATTGTCCCCGTTTTATAAGAATCCAGAGGAGCGAAGAGGATGGTCCCATGTCACCCTCCTAATAAGTGATACCGTGGTGGCTAGTTTCTCGGGGGATCTGCGGTGTGGGGGGCACTGAACCAGGCCCTTTCTGCCCGTTGTCTCTAATTCTTCCCTCTCCCTTAGGGCCTAGGGTAGAGGGGGATCAGAGTAACTTTACAAAGGCGGGGGGCAGAGAGCGGCAGGTCCCAGTCAGAATTGGGACCCAGAACTACGTTCCGAAAGAACTCCCATTGGCCAAATCTGGGACGATCTGAGCAATGAAATTAGGATACGCTATTGGATTAAAGCCCAATGTATAAAATAAGTATCCATGAGTCCGTGTTGATATAAAGAAATGATTGAAAGGGCAAAACTTTCCTGCACTCCCAGACTTCATTTTGTGTATTACATTCTTGATACAAGTTAAAAAAAAATTTTTTTTAACGTTTATTTATTTTTTGAGAGACAGACAGAGCACAAGTGGGGGAGGAACAGAGAAAGAGACACATAGTCCAAAGCAGGCTCCAGGCTCTGAGCTGTCAGCACAGAGCCCAACACAGGGCTCTAACCCACGGACTGTGAGATCATGACCTGAGCCAAATTCAGACACTTAACCAACCGAGCTACACAAGCGCCCTTTCAGGTTTTGTGTTTTTAACCTTGGTGGGTTTTTTTCCTTTACGTAAATGTCTTGGGTGCTTATATCCTGGTCTCTGCTTTCTCCTTTATTGCCTCAATAGTGCCAGGGCCTCTGGTGGACACTGGGGAAAAGGCAGTAGGAAGGCACTGACCTTCGTCTCAAGAAGTTTCCAGAAATGGGAAGACTATGCCACGGTGGGAGGGGTGCTGGAGTTGCAACTGGGGGCAAACCCGTGGGCCCCTCCTCTGAAGAATGAGGATCGCACCAGGATTTTCCTCTGGCTCTGGACAGGACTCAGTGTTCAGGGACTAGGGACTAAGCACTAAGCACTAAGCATGTTTCCTGGCCAGTGGGGATGGTGCCACTGGGGACGGCACGCTCTCCAGAGGAGAACAAAAAAGATTGTTTAATAAATTGTGCATATATTACATATTAATATTTATATGTCACATTAGAAATATAACAGATCAGAGTCAGAAAGGCCCTGGAAGATGGAAAAGGTCATCTGGTCAACCTCCCTGCTCCACTGTATATAATAGACTTAAAAAACATGTAGCATCACCAGCCTGATAGAAAAATGCAGGTTTGTGTATTAAGGTTTGTGTTAAGTTTTGTGTATTAACCAGTGTGCTTTCTATCACTTTCTATTCCATCGTTGTCTAATCTGTTTTATAACAGTAGTTTTAGTAACTTATGCATACAATTGGTGACAGGCCAAAAGCCCTCTTAAAAAGTGACGATTCAGCCACAGGAATTGAGCTTGAGTCACTTTCATGAGGAAAGAAACACAAATGTACAAACGCACAAAAATGTTCTTTTCAGGCTTGTATATAATTGCAAATCACAAGACTTAGGTAGGCTATGTTCTATCCACATGGCAGAACGTTACGTGGACATTAATGGAAAAGTTAAACAAAAAAAAAGGATAAAAAGTATATACAGTTCGATTGCCATTTTATTAGGTTAATTAGTCTTATCTACGTTCTAGAGGACACTTGTTAATATCAGAAGTACATCTTACTCGGGAATACCTACAGCAGAGGTGCTATTGGAAGTAACCCACCATCAGCATTTGAAGTAACTCAGCAAAATGTCACCTTTTGGAGTCCATCCAAAAGAACTCCCAATGGCCAACCTGGAGCAATCTGAGTAACGAAATTAGGAATACACTGCTGGATTAAAGCCCAAAGTATAAAATAAATATCCATGCGTCTGAAATGATTGAATAAATAGGACAAGAAGAGATATATCTTCCTTACAGAAGAATTCACCGATGATAGGAAGGCAATAAATCCCATCCACACTCAGGGAAGGAGAGATTAAGCTCTTCCCTCCAGGAGATGGGGCTTAACCCTTTCTCCCTTGGGTGTAGGCTGCACTTAATTGCCTTGCTTTCAAAGTATGGAATATGGAAGGGGGAAAGAAAAGCAGATTTGCAGTGGAGAAGCTTGGCCAAGGAGACTTTAACCAGGGGATGAAGGTCAATATCATCAGTGATAGGTTGTGAGAATAGCAGGAAGGGTTGACATGGTCTAATGAGAAGAAGGGAAGAGCTACTCCACCCCAGTGGTGATTCTCCCCAAACTGAAGCACCCCGATTGCCTATGAGACAATCATCAGACAAACCCAAATTGAGGCGCATTCTACAAAACACCTGACCAAATCCTCAAGACCGTCAAGGTCATAAGAAGCAAGGGAGCTCTGGGAAACTGTCATGGACTAGAGGGTCCTGAGACATGACCGCTAATTGCAGTGTGGTGTCCTGGTAGGCTTCCTGGGAGAGAAAAGGGACATTGTTGGAAAAACTAGGGACGCTTGGATAAAGTCTGGAGTTTAGTTAATAGTTCCGAACCAAATCAATTTCTTCATTTTGACAAATGCACCTTGGTGGGTGAGTCACCAGGGGAAACTGGAGAAAGGTGCATTAAAACTCTCGGGACTACCTTGGTAACTTCACATCTAACATGGGTGCAAAAATAAAAAAGCGCATCTCTAATGAAAACAGAGACTTTGTTAATCAGCATAATATTATGTTAGAAATGATTTTCCATGGGTGGAATGTTCAAAGGTACAGCTTGCCTGAGGTGTGGCACGGCACCGTCCCCCTTCCCCTTGCCTGAAGAGTCCTAAGAATCTAGAGACCCATGTCCTTCAGCCCGTTGTGCTGTCCCTGGACTTGACGTTGCAATCAGCCCTCTGTTTGGGCACTCACAGGAGGACTGGCTTTCTGGCTCTGTTGAGAAGTTCTGCTGAGTCCCGCAGCTAGAGTATGGGTCGGTCCATAGCAGGAGCCCCTAAAAGAACAGAAGGCTGGACTCCAAGTTCTGGTTCAGCAATTGTCCTTGCTCTGCTAGGAAACATGTACACATGGATAAAATTTGAACTGAAGTTTCCGTTTGTTTTCACACATGGCCTGTTAGCGAATTTCAAGTAGGAGGCCCCTGAGGTTCCAAGGGGGCCCAGGACCACTCTCTCTACCTTCAGAACAGGTTTGGTCTAAACGCTGTCTGTGACTGGTGACTCCCATCTGTAAATGGTCAACACCCAACTCCAAGCATCTTGACTCACAAAAGGAGATATGTCAGCTTTGTGTTTCTGGGACCTCCGTGTGGGAGATCTCTTCCGGAATGGATGGGTCCAGAAGTGCCAGTGATACCACCGGGACATCCCCCCCCCATCTCTCAACTCTGTCTTCATTCTTCATGTGTCAGGAAGATGGCGCATGGCGGCTCCAGGTCTGTATTGTGCTGGTTATTCCCAAGCTAGACACAATGATAGTCTTGTCTTGAAGCTCTACCAGCGTGTCAGGGGAGACTTCGGCCCAGCCCTGAGCCCGTCACAGCTGGTGCCTGTGGTTGGTCACTCGCACTCTCCTGGGTCAGCCCCACTGGTGCCACACTGATTGTTACAGAGCTGGACAGAGGTGATCTTCCCAGGAGTGAGGACCGAAGGGCCCCCAACCACTGTTATATCTCAGGCCATGACTTCCGCTGGAGCCAGAGGCCAGCCTGAGAACAAGATGAATGGGGTAAGAGCATATCATTGAAATCTAGAGAGGACAGAGCCCCCATTGAGGGTCCAGAGTCAAAGGTTTTGATTCCAGCTGTCCCCTCAATCGCTGAGTGACCTTCTGGCCGTCCAGAGAGGCAGTCGGTAAAATGAGGGCATTAAGCCAAGAGGTCTCTGCAGCCCCCTTTAGCTAAAAAGCCAGCCTGGTGAGTTTGAGGTCTTAGGAAGAAATGGTGAAAAACTGAAGATGTTAGAAGTAAGAAGGGGAAGACGGAGGAGGAGGGGGAGGAACAGGAGGGGAAGGAAGAGAAGGAAGGGAGGAGGGAGGAGGAGGAAGAAAAAGAGGAAGAAAAATCCCCACCAGCAAACCCAAACAGAATCTAACCCTTGCAAGCACTTCCCTTGATCTACCTGCCTGGATATTTCACGACTTCCCATTTCCCCTTTGAAATCCAGACTGAAAACGAGAAGCAGATATACAAGGGCTAGGAAATTCCAGGCTCCACTTAAACCGTGTTCCGAGGTTCGGTGGTAAGAAAAAGAATTTAAGCACCGAGCCTCCTGTTCAATCCCCTGCTGGTCTGACCGGAGGCAGCTGTCTCCCGGGTTTGGGTGTTCATTCCCTGCCTGCCAGGCACTGTGCCCCGCCGGCCCTCCGCGCGGCCACACGGGCTTCCATCCGCTCACTCAGGGCACCCGGGAAGCCTCCCAGGTGGGGGGGGGGGTCTCCCGCCTTTCTGTGGGTGACTCCATGAAGGGAACGAAACGGCCTTTCTCACAGGCACACACTATTCATGCCCCATTGTACTTTCAAGTCAAAACCACCAGCTTTCCCCTCGGCCTCTTCAAGAATTCGGTCATGCCATGCTGTCAAAATGGGTTAAGCACCAACTGTATGCGAGGCAGAAAGGGGACTTGGGAGACACACGGGTGTAAAAGGTGCAGAAGGGCCTTCTGAGAGCCCAGGTCAGTGAGGACCCTTCAAGGCCATGATGACCCCCAAGGAGGCCGAGGTGACGCTGTGGTGAGGGCGACCCACACCTTCCTTCCCCGGGTGGGCAAGCAGGGCTCAGATCTGACTCTACGACCTGCTCCTGTGTGACAAAGGACACTGTCACACACCACGTGGTCATGTATTGGTTTCTGGGAGCCTCAGCTTCCTCATCTATAAAATGGGGGTAATGAAATTCCCCAGACAAGGCTGTCGTGAGGATTATTACATGTAAGTACTGAAATACTCAAACAGAGGCTGGACACTTCAGGTAAGTAATTACTTACTCACAGGTAAGTAACATTCCATTGTGGGTATACTTACAGATACCACATCATTCGTATCCATTCGTCAGTCCATGGACATTTGGGCTCTCTCCTTATGTATCTTCTCTGGGGATGCCTTTACGGACGTAACCAAGTTAAAATAAGGTCATTAGGATACACCCTAATCCATTATCAGTGCAACTGGTGTCCTTATAAAAAGAGGAGATTTGGGTGAAGACGCACACAGAAGAGCATCACGTGAAGATGAAGGCAGAGACTAAGAGGCTGCTTCTATAGGCCGAGCCACACTAAAGACGGCCAGCACACCACCGAAGGAACAACTGCTCCCTCCCGGCCTCCGGCGGAACCAGCCCCGCAGACACCTGGTCTGGACATCAGTCTTATCTCTGCTGTTTGAACCACCCAGTGTGTGGCACTTTGCCACAGGGGCCCTTGCAAACCAATACGGCCACAGATACAAATGTAAATTTCCTACCGGCTCATTAACAAAGGAAAAAGGAAACAGTTGAAACTGACTTTTAATGATGTGTTTTAACCTGTCCTCTCCAAAATAGTATTATTGTTTTCAAATATTTTTATTTATTTATTTTGAGATAGAGAGAGCGCAAGTGGGGGAGGGGCAGAGAGAGGGAGACAGAATCCCAAGCAGGCTCTGCACTGTCAGCGCAGAGCCTGATGCAGGGGTCAAACTCATGAACTGCGAGGTCATGATCTGACCCCAAACTAGACGCTTAACTGACTGAGCCCCCCAGGTGCCCCCAAAATATCATTGCTTCAGCGTATTATCCATGTAAGAACTATTCAGGAGGTATTTCACATTCTTTTGTTCATTTTAGTTGCCCGAGTCCCGTGTGTATTTGATTCTCACAGCCCATCCCGGGGGCCAGCCACATCGGAGGGTCAGATGTGGGCCCAGTGGCCACAGGTGGCCAGTGGCTACTGTGGATTTGAACACCTCTGTGTATCGATTCCGCCCCACGGTCTGGGTCCCCATCTGGGGCCTGGGGAAGATTGTCACCTCTCTCCCTGCGTCCAGCTCCATAGACACAAAAGGTCAGTGTCCACTCATCCTACACACCTCCTCTTGGGGCTGAAAGCCCTCAGTTCCTTTAACCGGTGCTGTGTGGGTAGACACATCCTTGCCTTGCACAGCTCAAGCAGGGCGCTGTCTGTCAGTAGCCCTCTGGTTGTAGGATTTATAGGTGCACACAGATTTTTTTCTTTTTTTTACCTTGTGTCTAACTACACCCATATGCTTTCTTTTCATGGTGAAGATGCTACTGCTATTAATTTGGCCTCAGGCAAAGCCTTTTCCTTCTCATCATCTTCCCCTGAAGGAGTTGGTGGTGGTAGATTAGCCTGAAAATCTGCCAGGTAACGGTTTTGTTTTTTTGTTTTTGTTTTTTTTTTCCTTTCTGGAAGTGCAGGAGGCGGGGCATGGGGAGGGGAGGGAAATCATGGCGCCCGGGTACTAAGGGGACCAACTGACCGGACTTGCCTGGAACGGTCTAGTTGAGCAATGAAAGTCAGCACAGCCTGGAAAACCCGGCCAGGCAGGCCAGCCCAGGGGGGCCCTGCACCTTGTCCATGGGTCCCTGAACCTTGTCACTGGGAGTCACCTGCCCCGGATATAGGTGAAGCACTCTCCATCCTGAATCTCGCTGAAGGAGGAGGGGCTGGAGGAGCCTGACTCAGAGAAGTGGACACGGCAAAGCCGAGTCCATGCATCTGGTGAACCCAGAGACCTGATGCCTTTAGAGGGGGGCAGCCCTTGATGGGGGCTGTCTGGGCCACAGCTAGATCTCTTCGACCACACTGCCCTCCTTCCTTCCCATAAACTCAAACAGAGAAGAGACAGTCATGAAGAGACAGAACAAAGAACTCTGCATCTTCAGGGTAGAAATAAAGCTGGTGATGCTATGAACGAAGGGTCTAGGGCTGGGGAAGGGGAACAAAGACTTGGCCCCAAATCCTGGGGCTTCAAGGCCAAGCGAGTCCTGTCCGGAAGGAAGCAGCAGTGAGCGTGCTGGGAGGGCCCCGCTCAAATGTGGAGGCTTACTGGGCTTATCAAGGAAGGCAGGACTCGCTGGGGGCCTGTCCTCCATGCTCACGCTTGGCTGGGACCTTTGTCTTCTGCCCTAGGACTGCAGCTGGGGGTCCTGACTCCGAATGGAGGAGGCCAGGGCTCTACCCAGGAACATAGACTCTGCTGTCCCCCAACCCCAACCGCTGGCAGGAGTGTGCTGGTGGCTCCCGGGCCTGGGCCGCAGGTCCTGTCCTTCCCCCACACCTGATCCTAAAGGCAGGGAGGCAGCCAAGGGCCCTCCCTTGCTCTCTGATCTGTCATGTCTTCCTGGGGGTCTGCAGGTCCCCACCTTGAGGGCCACAGGCTGTCCCTGCATGATGTCCACTGTTTCATTTTGAAACAACATCAAACAAGAAAATCAAAACTCAAATTTGACTTTATTCCCTTTTGTCCCTCTCTGACTTCTAGAAATGGCACCAAGGGGATTCTGTGGCAATTGTTTGTCCCACATCTGTTCCCCCCACCCCCTGCCACTGGACCGGGAGCTCCCTGGGGGTCAGATTGTCTGCCCCTTGGGCCCCCCATCATGGTATCAAATTAACAACTCAGGGAACAACAGACGCTGGTGAGGATGTGGAGAAAGGGGACCACATTCGCTCCATTGCTGGGAATGCAAACTGGTGCAGCTGCTCTGGAAAACAGTACGGAGGGTCCTCAAAAAAAAAAGTAGAACTTCCTCATGACCCAGCAATGGCACTACTAGGTATTTATCCAAAGGACACAAAAATGCTGATTCAAAGGGGCACATGCGCCCCAATGATGATAGCAGCGCTATCGACCATAGCCAAACTATGGACAGAGCCCAATGTCCAGGGACCGATGAATGGATAAAAACGATCTGGTATATGTAAGCACGCCCACAGTGGAATATTACTCGGCGATCAAAAAGAATGGCATCTTGTCATTTGAAACGTGGTTGGAACTAGAGCGTATTATGCAAAGCAAAGCAAGTCAGTTAGAGAAAGACAAATATATGATTTCACTCATATGTGGAACTTAAGGAAGAAAACAGAAGAACATAGGGGAAGAGAAGGGAAAATAAGATAAAAACAGAAAGGGATGCAAACCATAAGAGACTCTTAAATACAGAGAATAAACTGAGGGTTGCTGGAAAGAAGGTAGGTGTGGGGGGGGTTAAATGGGGGGTGGGCATTAAGGAGGGCACTTGCTGGGTTGAGCACTTGGTGTTACATGTAAGTAATGAATCACTAGATTCTATTCCTGAAACCATTATTACCCTATACGGTAACTAACAGAGGAAGAAAAGGGGGGTCACCTGGGTGGCTCAGTCAGTTGAGCGTCTGACTCTTGATTTCGGCTCAGGCCATGGTGAATGGATAAATGAATGGATAAATGAACTCATGGTGTGTGAGTTCAAGCCCCGTGTTGGGCTCTGCACTGACAGTGTGGACCCTGTTTGGGATTCTCTCCCTCTCTCTCTCTGCCCCTCTCCCCCTCTTGTGTGCATTCTCTCTCTCTCAAAATAAATAAATAAACATTAAAAAAAAGACCTGATATTCAGCAGTGTCTTAACATCACCCAAATGATTTATCCGAACAATGCCACCCAGCCCAAATCGGGCCAAGGTAGATTTTGCATCGAAGAGATCATGTGCATTTGCTGGAAGGGAGACTGCTGTGGATGAAGAGATGTGGGTCCGTCCCCACCATCACCATAATCCAGTTTTGGGACTGTGGGCACCGCCCCTGGGATCTCCAGGGGGGTGCAGGCTAGCTCAGCTCTCCGTTTTCGACACCTGAAACTTCATGCACTTCCTGAACTTGCATACGTGGTTATGCAGAAACGCTCGGCAAACTAACGCCCGGGACAGACAGCGTGCGGGCTTCCCTGGAAGCCAGCTGAAGGGTGGCCGCCCCCTCCTCTCCTCTACCCCCCTGCCTCTTCCCCTCCACCAGCCCTGTCCACTCCTTCTGTTGGAAGATGAGCTTTGGGCTGAAATCCTAAGACCACTTTTCTGCAGATAAGGGATTGCCCCCCTCCTATGCACTATTTACAGGAGACGGGCATTGCTAAAAGAAACGCGTTTTAAAAAAATATAATTTATTGTCAAGTTGACTAACCTACAGTGCGTACAGTGTGCTTGGGGAGTAGATTCCCATGATGCATTGCTTACATACAACCCCCAGGGCTCATCCCAACAAGTGCCCTCCTCAATGCCCATCACCATTTTCCCTTCTCCCCCACCCCTGCATGAACCCTCAGTTTGTTCTCTGTATTTAAGAGTCTCTTACAGTTTGCCTCCCTCTCTGTTTAAAACTATTTTTTTCCTTTCCCGCCCCCCATGGTCTTCTGTTAGGTTTCTCAAATTCCACAGACGAGTGAAAACATATATCTGTCTTTCTCTGCCTGACATTTCACTCAGCATAATAGCCTCCAATTCCATCCACATTGTTGCAAATGGCAGGATTTCATTCTTTTTTCACTGTCGAGTAGTATTCCATTGTATACATAAACTGCATCTTCTTTATCCATTCATCAGCTGATGGACATTAGGCTCTTTCCAGAATTTGGCTACTGTTGATAGCACTGCTATAAACATAGGGGCACATGTCCCCCTACGAATCAGTACTCCTGTATCTTTTGCATAAATTCCCACTAGTGATATTGCTGGTTCGTAGGGTGATTCTATTTTTAATTTTCTGAGGACCCTCCACACTGTTTTCCTGAGTGGCTGCACCCGTTTGCATTCCCACCAACAGTGTGAAAGGGTTCCTGAAGAAATGCCTTTTAACCAAAGCCAGATTGGGGCGACTTAACAGAGTTAGGAATGGTGTATTATTTTCCAGCTTGGACCGTTTAATGGTACTCTGTGAGTGTGAATATGGAAAGAATTCTTATAAATCTGCATATAATCAGGTGTGCTACAGACCAGAAGATGAAAATAATGTAGAAAGTTGCCTGGGGTCTTTAGGTGGATTACCACCTGGGGTCTCCCTGGGGTCTCCCTGAGCCCTGGCCCTGAGCTCTGAGATGGGAGCTACCAGTAGACGAGAAAGTTGAGAGGGAACCAAAGTTTACAAAGCCTTGGAGAGAAAATAGTAAGTCCCAGAGAGCCATTGTATTCTTGGGACAAGAAGAAAAAGGCGGAGGGGCGCTAGGGTGGGTAAGTCAGTTAAGCATCTGACTCCCGATTTTGGCTCAGGTCACGATCTCACGATTCGAGAGTTCAAGCTTCGTATTGGGCTCCGCACAGACAATGCGGAGCCTGCTTTAGGATTCTCTCTCCCTCTCTCTGCTCCTCCCCTGCTCATGCTCTCACTCTTTTTCTCTCTCAAAATTAATAAAACTTAAAAAAAAAAAAAAAAGAGAAAAAAGAAAAAAGAAACCAGGCCACCCCCAGGGCTGTCCCTGATAGAAAGTGGGCTGTGGTCGGCACTCTAACTTCTGTGTAACTCTCCAGCCTGTCGGTTCTGACACCTCATGGCTGGGTTTTGTTTGGCCTGCTCTGTTTTTCTGAAGATGAAAAAATGTTATCCCAAAAAAGAAAAAAAAAAAGATCTTAGTCTTCTCTTGAGAAATGGGCAGATCTAGCCCACAGAACCTTGTTCCCACTTGGCCATGGCCCACACAGGCTGCCCCTCTGGGTGGGAAGGCCGCCATGGTTTCCTGCCCAGCCTACAGTGTGCTGAGCCCTCTCGGGTTGTGGGCCTGGAGCTGCCCCACCAGCAATGGCAGTGCTAAGATTTGAACCCATGTCTTTGACTCTAAGACCCTCTGCTTCCCCACCCACCTCTTTGCAGAAGAAGCACCGGGCAGGGCCTGGAGGTAATAATCCTGGCATCTGAAGATAATACTTTAAGCCTTAATAGCCCGCAAAATGAAACGGGGAGGCATGGCTGTGGGAGAAATTCCAAGACCCTCTTCCTGTGCCTTTCCTCATCAGTAACGTGCTGGGGGCTGGTGCGTGGAGGGCAGTTGAGTCTCGGGAAGCAGATGCATGCGCTTCCACGTGGACACAGCACTTTGAATCGTGTTTGTTGGGACTTCAGCTGCTCCTAAAACCCATGTGTGAGAAGGTTGTTGTATCATTTTTGGATTCAAAATCGAGAGGGTCAAATGGCTGCTCTAAGCCAGGGAAGGTGGCAAGGTCGTCTCCTGACAAGCTTCATTTTCCTGTTCTGTAAAATGGGAGTATAAAAATCCTCTCCTCCTATGTTGCTTCTGTGAATTCAGTAGCCACACCAAAACTCCAGGACGGCCAGTCTCAGTGAGGAGAAGAGCCCATGTCAGGTAGCTCAACAGAGAGAATTTAATACAGCTGGTTCATTAAAAAGATGTTGGAAGAGGTAAAAAGCCAACCGGGGGAGCACCCAGAGTTTAGCCGTGGCAGGAAGCTGCCACCACTCATTGGGAAGGTAGGGCAAAGTTCAAGGTGGTGTTACCAGAGTCGAAGACCAATGCTGCCCAGTGGGGCTGGGGTCCCACTGGGGACACAGTCTCTGCTGAAAATGCGGCCCCAAGTAAGGGGTGGGAGGGAGATACCCAGGCTCCTCCTTTCTTCCTACCTTCTCACCATTGGCCGGTGCCTCTCAACTTGCTAACAGCCAATTGGCAAGGGAGCCTGGGATATGATATCAGCTGGGACCAGTCGCCCGAGACCCGGAGAACAGAGGGGAGGGCCGAGAAGGGACCTATGGGCAAGAAGCCCCAGCCCAGCCCAGGGCAGACATGCACCTACTCAGTGCAGCGCTCGATGCTTCACACCCTTTAGCGTGCCCGCACAGAGTCTGCACTCAATAGACAGTGATGGTGACGAAAACGACAGAACATCGGGACGACAGATGCTGTGGCAGACAGTCCTCAAACCTGACGGCTGCCGATTCCTTCCCTCCGTGAGATGCAGCTTCTGTCTGGATCTCCCGGGATCCTTGCTTCTTTCTAGTGTCCAGCCACCATGCTGTTAAGGCCAATGCCACATGGCCACCTGTCGGCGCTGAGGCCACAGCCCCAGCGTCACCTGCCAGCCGGGTGGGTGACTTATCGCTGAGTGGTAAGTCTCTCTCTGAGAGTCCCTGAACGAGGACCACATGGCTGTGCCCAGTCGACATACGGAAGTCTGAGGGGCATCGTCCACTGTTGTCACAAGACTTAAGTTTGGGAACAGTTTGCTAGGTGACAATCACTGACGCACATGAGAATGCGCTTTATCAGCTGCAAAGGGTTCAGAAGCATTGGTTAAAACTGATCATTCATTCGTCTAGTTGTTCATTCAACAAATGTTTATGGAGCACTGGGCATGCAGCACCCTCAGGGCACCATGGTGCGTGGGGCAGACGACTTCTTCTCTCGAGAACCGTAACCTCCTGTGTGAGTTGTCAACAATGGCAAACAGATAAACGAAAAGACTTGCACTGTGGTGAGCGTGGGAAGGTGGCTGTGCTTCTAGGGAAGGATGGTCTTCGGGTCCCAGCTGCTTGCCCTGGGCTGACAGGAGCCGGTGCCCTGACGGCCTCCCAGCCCCCAGCTGCCCGCCGCACCCTGACATCATCTGCTTCCAGGACGATGGGGACTTTGTCTGCATCGAGTCTCCTGTGCTTAATGAACAGTTGTCAGCACCTGCCAGGGGCGGGGAAGACAGGGTCGAGGAGGATGCAGCCATGCCCTCAAGCAGCTTGGTGCAAGGGGAGACAGAGGTGTGAGCTGGTAATTACATGAAATGAACATGATGTTGAAGCTGATACGCTTGCTGAACTTCGAAGGTTCTGACATGCTGTGTAACCCTGGGACACTTGCTTGTATCTCTGAGCCTCAGTGTCCTTCCCTACAAGGCAGGAAGATTCCTCCCTTTTCTCTCTGTACCACATGGGCATTCTGAGAATTATAAGAGAAAATGGAAGCGACTCTCCCTTGTAAATGACAGAGAATAACGCAACTATTAGAGACTATGAGGCTTATGGGGAGTCTGGGTGGCTCAGTCGGTTAAGGATCCCACTCTTGATTTGGGCTCAGGTCATGATCTCACGGTTTGTGGGATCGAGCCCTGCGTCAGGCTCTGTGCTGAGCAGTGAGCCTGCCTGCGATGCTTTCTCTCCCTCTCTCTCTGCCCCTCCCCTGCTCATACACTCTTTCTTTCAAAATAAATAAACTTAAAAAAAAATAGGGATTATGAGGCTTAGTAGTTGTCAGAGTGAACTACTTCTTTGTTTTACTTATTAAATCATTAGGGCCTGGGTTGCTGCATACATTTACTGCATGCTCCATGACAACAGCGCCCCCTGGAGTTGTTCATCCTGATGAACTTGTGAGCTCACCTTGGAGCCTGGCTTCTAATGGTGGACACTGAATTGTCCTCAGAGGCTAGCTGATACCTCTGCTTCCTCCACTGTGGCTTCCCAATGCTCTGGGGACCTTGACCTTGCAGAGCCCAGGGATGCACCTGGGGGGCGGGGGCAGTGCTTAGCTCTGGCTTCCTGATTTATGTAGGAAACACCTAGGATTGACCTGGAGCAGCACTTGAAGGGGGAAAGGAGTGGACATACAAGGATGCGGCAGGCTTCCCTTTCAGGGGAGACAGAGGAGAAAACATGTGAGGCCAGTGATGTTTCCAAACGCTCATTTACGTTGTATTTACCTGCATCCCCACTTCCCTCCAACTCTTCGAGCAAGTAGCAGTTTCAGTGGCGAGACAGAAACCTTGAGTGGCCTGCGTGATCTCCTGGCTGGAAGGAGCCTCCCGGGCTGTGGGTCCCGGTGGTTCGGACATGCTGTGTGATTGCCCAGGAAGGCCTTTAGACCTCAGAGAGGAAAGGCTGCCTGGGCCATCCAGGGACCTGGGAACCACAAGAACTGGGCTAGGGAACTGGCATCAAGCGTGGCACGTGGGGGAAGGAGACAGAAGGTACCAGACACAAAGTGGCCGTGGGAATGGGACAGCACCTCTCTGTTGCATAGCGCTCCCCTCCTGCTACGACCAGTCATTCTTGAACACTTAGACTCCTTATATTTTCCTAGAATCATAGAAAGGGCAGAATGCGGGGAAATAGCAGGAATGAATGAGGCAAATAAACATGGAATGGGCAAGATCTTTGTTTAGAAAAAAACAGATAAGAACAGAAAGGAAAGGAAAGGAAAGGAAAGGAAAGGAAAGGAAAGGAAAGGAAAGGAAAGGAAAGGAAAGGAAAGGAAAGGAAAGGAAAGGAAAGGAAAGGAAAGGAAAGGAAAGGAAAGGAAAGGAAAGGAAAGGAAAGGAAAGGAAAGGAAAGGAAAGGAAAGGAAAACTTTCAGGTCTTACTGGGGACCCAAAAGAAGACATAACCACTTTATTACATACAAAGGCATCTTACATCTTGGATAGGAAGACATGTCACCCTAAAGTTGGAACTTTTTCCAAGTTAATCTCTGAATTTAGTACATTCCCAGTAAAAATTACCTACAAAACTCCTCCTCTCCCTTGATAAGCTGAATCAAAGGTTTGCATGGAAAAACAGAGAAGGAAAAACGTCCAAGAAAATCCTGAAAAGAGTAGTGAGAGGGAGGGAATTGTCTTTATCTGAAAGTAAAGCATATGATAAATATGTATAAAGCATGGAAGTGCCTAAAATACATATAAATACAATAAACAAATTACATAACATTGCAGAAATGGGGAAATGGCAACCGCGCATCCGCCCAAGATGCAGCAAAGCCTAATGAAACCCCAGGCTTATTTATCTTTGTCTAAAGGCTCACACAGTCCAGGATGAGACAAAGAGGTTGACCAGAAAGCTGGCTGACGTCCCATTCATCCTGCCTCCCTCACAGGACTGTCCCCAACAAATAAGATTCTGTTCAAAGAAGGACTCGGTGATAAATGTCTCCATCTCACTGTTCAAGAATGTAAGCGCAGCTGTAGTCCTGCCTGTGTGGGTGGGTAGGGGGTGCAGGGAAAGAGACGTGTAAATAAAAATGAGGTAGATGAGTCTCTTTCCTATTTTTTCAAAACCAACGGACCATCTACGCTTTCTGGGTGAGGCTCCCTCGTCTTTGCTACAGATATGCACACAGGGAAGGAGGCTGAGGGTGAAGCTGTTGTTGGGGACCCCAAGGCCTGGCCCCCCTGGCACGTCCACTCAGCTCGGAGCTCCGGGCCGAAGCAGGACCGAGAACCCAAGGGACTCCGGGAGGGCCCCGTGTGCCCAGGGCCTGGAGGCGCTGAGCGAGGCCGCCTGGCATTGCCTTTGCAGCGTCTGGATCCCTGGGGAAAATATAGGCCAAACGCAGCCAAAGCCTCTCTCCTCAGGGAGCCTGAGAAACTTTGCCCTCTTCTCTTGATGAGGTCCTAGGACCTTAGTTTAATGCTAAATAAGCCGGATTATGAAACTAGATGAGATGGAGTTTGGCAACTGTCACCGGGCCCCGCCTCCTCAGATCCCAGGGCCCCCGGGCCGTGCACTTGGGTCAGACTTTTCCCCTAGACTTGATTTGGTCTTTAGTGGGCAGGGGGCCAGGGACCAAGGCCTCATCTTCCTCGGGAGGCTTCTGGAAGTAAGGGAAGCAGCCTGGCAGAGCGGACGGGGTCCCGGCCTGGCTTGGGAGCTGGAAACCACTGAATTGTGTAGTCCTGCGGCCACAGCACCTCCTCAGTCCGGCCACGTGCGAAATAAGGGGTTTGAACTATCACAGGGTTGTTAGGATCATTTTTTTTTTTTTTATTCAATTATCCTTTTCCCTGCTCCTTCTGCCTCCCCACTACCTCCTCCCCCTACTTATGCCCCAGGAAAGGAAGACATGAAGACAGAAGAACAGAGGAACGGAGGAAGCCTGCTGGCCTTTAGAATTTAAAAAAAAAAAAAAAAAAAGCTGGTGCTTTCCTCTAAGTGGATGCTAGAGGGTTGCGCCTGGCTAGCTCTCGCCTCTCCTGGCTCCCGGGATTGAATTCCATAAACTGCCAGTGGAGATCCTGCTTGAAAAAGCTCCCAGCTGTGACCTTGAGCATCTACCTTACTTCTTTGGGCCTCGGTGTCCTGAATTATAGAAGGAGATGAGGTGTGTGTCCGGCCTTGTCGGGGAGCAAAGCTGTGGCCCACCTGGCCAGGCATCGGACAGGTCCTGGCCGCCACCACACTCATTAGCATTTCTGAACCTTTTCTTGAAACAAGTGGACATGTCCAGCGGAAGACACCAGAGGTACTTGGGGGGGGAGGGGGCAGAGGCCGTGCCTTACATATTCAGAAGAAACACCCTCCCTGTCCCCCACCTTAGTCCCCAAGTGGGCTTTCAAGACAATGGCTTAAAAATCTCTTCACTGGATATAAATCAAGAAATGTCAGCAGGCTCTGAATAAATTCTTGTCTTTCTTTTTTTTTTTAAATTTTTTTTATTATTTATTTATTTATTTATTTATTTAATTTATTTCTAGGCGAGAGAGAGAGATAGCGTGAGCAGGGGAGGGCCAGAGAGAGAGGGAGACACAGACTCTGAAATAGGCTCCAGGCTCTGAGCTGGCAGTCAGCACAGAGCCCGACGCAGGGCTCGAACCCACGAAACACGAGATCATGACCTAAGCAAAAGTCGGATGCTTAACCGACTAAGCCACCCAGGCGCCCCAAATTTCTGTCTTTCTTATAGTTGCGTCTCTCTCATTCTGTGTGGATTAGGCTATGGCCACAGCCCCAAAGGGCGGCCTTGCCAGTGGGTTTCCAGGGGAGACTGGAAGCAGGAATTTGGGTGGAGACGCCCTTGGGGGTCAGCACCTATGTGACTGGGGGCCCGGGAGTGTGATGCGATCCCATAGAGGCCGTGGTCCTCAAAGCTCAGAGGACCCATCAGAGGCAGTCCCAAGTGGGGGGACTGGCCGAGTCTTTATCCTCCAGATTGTTCAGTCTTTGGGTGCAGACTCTTCTGGAAGGCGGGGAGAGACCGACCGGTCAGGGAGCTCTCCCAGGCGAAGCAGTCTCTGAACAGGATGGCGAGCTGAGGGCTGTCTGCTGCAGGCGCTCCCTGCCTCTGGGCCTCCCTACCCTGCCTTCCGAAGTGGCGCTGGGCAGCTCGCCCCAGCAGCCTGGGCGGGCCCTGGCGGTGGAGCGATGGGTCCCACAGAGCCGGTCCTGACTCTCAGCGAGCATCTCGCCTGGACAGGGTGATGGGCATTCGACGGCAGGCAGATTCAGTCACCTGGTGTTGTAAGGCCGATGAGTGCAGGACGGACAAGAGGGTGGTGTGAGAGAGACAGTCCAGGAAGGCATCTGAGAGGAGGTGACATTTAAAAGCTGAGGCCTGAGACAGCTCTGTTCCATCATCCTGAAAGGCTTGGGACAGCCCCCATGCAGAAGGAGGCGAGGCCTGAGAGAAGAAGGGTACAGAGAGCCATGAACCAGGCAGAACCCGGGGCCTTATGCCACAAGCAGTGGGAACAGACCACGTAGGCACCACACCCGAGGCCTACCACACCGAGAAGCCCATGAAAACGTTTCCCTTGTCGTTTTTTTATTCAAAAAATCCCAAATACAGTAATGCACATATATTCATGAATCTGGTCCGGGCTATCTTTATACTGATGCAGTTGTAAAAAGGAATGTTAATAGATTTTCAGAGATGACGGAACCACACTAGTCACGAAGCGGCTCAGAATGGGAGGCAGTGGTGGGCACTGAGCAAGGTGGTAAATAATGTCCCACCTGTGGTAGCTGCTGGGGGAGCCCTGCGCTGTGTCACCTCAGCGCCCTCCCTCTCCGACCCAACCTCAGCTGTGGTAAACAGATCCTGCCCCTGTGAGGCTTCCTACACAAGCGCTGTCTCTCAGTTTTCTGCCACAGAACTTTCTAGAAGGTCAAGGGAGCTTGCTCAGTCTACAAGCTGAGGTGGCTTCAAAGTGCAGAATGTTGACACTGTGGAGGTCCCTCGCTCAAGGAGGGGGAGGTGAGGTCGCTGGGCACACGTTCCCTCTGAGGGACAATTTTCTGGTACTTTCTATACGATTCCTCAGTGGTCCCCAGCAGAACTGAGTCCGAATTCACTTACCAGAGCCATAGGGCACCTCTTAGGCTCTTTTTCCTTCCTCACCTCTCGCTTCTGTCTCCTAGGACCACTTTCTAGATGATTCACCAGCTCCCTGATCCCAAGCTCATTTTCCGGGGCTCAGACTTGGGGGTACTCAAACTAAGACACCCCTTTACATTGCAATGTGGCCCAAGCCAGAGGAGATGGAGAGATGTGGTGTCGCTCTGGAGCTTTCAGAGCTGGAGGGGGCCACTAACTTTGCACCTTTTTCAGGGGAGGGAAACCGAGATGTCACTGAGGTGAAAAGCGACCTGCTGGGCGCAGGGGACAGGGCTTCAAACTGAACACGGGACACGGTGTCACCTCACGCCAGGCCCTGTTCCCTCAGTCCATCCCCTGTGCTGTGGAGAGGAGCCCTCCCTTCCCCGGGGGTGGGGTGAAAGGGAAGCCCCAGGGACACCCCAATCCCTGCTCAGAGGAAGGCCCTGTGGGCAGAGCAGAAATCCTGGCCCAGACGTTCTTTCAAACAGCCTGACGCTGCTCCGGGGAGTCTGTGGGCCTCATGGTGCCGTGGAAACATTCCTGTCTGTAAAGCCCATAAACACTTGATTTTCCCGGTGCCCTCTGCCAGGTGGCGCAGGCCGTTCCAGACCCTGCACCTCCAGGATGCATAGTTTTTTCCAGAAAAACAAACAAGTGGACGCGTAGCTGAGCCCTGCCCACTCCCCTGGGGGAGGGTCTGGCCAGATGGTCCTGGATGCTCTTCATAAAGACCGCGGGGTTGAGGAACGGACTTGGGGGGGGGGGGGACACTAGTAGTTACCACACATGGGGCATTTCTGAATTTTCTCAATTTCAACACGCCATTCCCTGGAAGATACAGCACCACTTTACTAACAGCGTTTTAGGGCAAGAAGGGCGCCCTTGTTCAACATGTGCATTGATTTAAGACACGCCCACATTTCTACGAAAAGCGCAGGTCTCAAATTTGAGAGAATATTGCCCCCCTTGTACAGATGAGAAAATGGAGGATCGTAAAAGTGCAGCCACTTGCCCCAAGTCACACAGGCAGCGAGCTGCGGGGCCACGTGGACCCAAGTTGGCTATCTCGGATTTTTAACTCTTACCCATTTGCCTCACCTGTAATGGGCTGATGGAGACACGTGACCAACCTGGCATGGTTTGGGGGCGGGCATCCTGGTGATGCAGGCCGGCAGGGAGGTGACCATAATGTGCCTAAGGGATCCGGCTTTGTGCTGGGCAGACGGGCAAAGGCCCTAAGTGAGGGAGGAAGGGAGGCATCAAATGGCAGAGTGTTCCAGAAGGAGAATAAAATGGAGGCAGGAACGGAATGGGACAAACACCACATGGGACTCTTGGAAATACCTCCCCAGAGAGCGTCAGATACGCCTAGCGCCCAGACCCAAGCGCGCCGCCTCCCTGTGCTGTCTGGGACGTGATGGGTCCCCCTCTCTGGGTCTGATCTCCTCACTGGTGGCCTAGAGTCATCTAGAGGAGCCTTGACCTTCATGCCAGGTCCTCCGTCTGGGGTGACTGCTCCCACAGTCTGGTCATGTGGCCACATCACTCATACCTCACACAGGTTTCAGCCTACTCTCCGTAGGACAGGGTCAGCAGTGCAGGCTGACGTGTGGAAGTGCTGAGCTTTCTTTTTTTTTATTTTTTTTTATTTTTTTACAAATAGTTTATTGTCAAATTAGTTTCCACATAACACTCAGTGCTCATCCCCACAAGTGCCCTCCTCCATGCCCATCCCCCCCCACATCCATCAGTCCTCAGTTTTTGTCAGCATTCAAGAGTCTCTCATGGTTTGCCTCTCTCCCTCTCCCCCATTTCCCCCCTTTTTCTCCCCCTCGTTCCTCAGTTAAGTTCCTCCTAATCCTCCTATACGTGCAAACATATGATATTTGTCCTTCTCTGCCTGACTTATTTCGCTCAGCATAACACCCTCAAGGTCCATCCATGTTGCTACACATGGCCAGATTTCATTGTTTCTCATTGCCATGTAGTATTCCATGGTATAGATAAACCACATCTTCTTGATCCATTCATCTGTTGATGGACACTTAGGCTCTTTCCATGTTTTAGCTATTGTGGAGAGTGCTGCTATGAACATTGGGGTCCATGTGCTCCTATGCCTCAGCATTTCTGTATCCCTTGGGTAAATTCCTAGCAGTGCTATTGCTGGGTCATAGGGGAGTTCTATTGTTAGTTTCCTGAGGAACCTCCACACTGTTTTCCAGAGGGGCTGCACCAGTTTACATTCCCACCAGCAGTGTAGGAGGGTGCCCGTTTCTCCACAACCTCGCCACCATCTAGAGGCTGCATCTAGAGATTTGCTCATTTTAGCCACTCTGTATGGCGTGAGGTGGTACCTCAGTGTGGTTTTGATTTGTATTTCCCTGATGAGGAGGGATGCTGAGCATCGTTTCATGTGTCTGTTTGCCATCTGGATGTCTTCTTTGGAGAAGTGTCTGTTCATATCTTCTGCCCATTTCTTCACTGGGTTGTTTGTTTTTCGGGGGAAGTGCTGAGCTTTCTAGAAGACCTGCTCCTTGCTTCTAGTTCATCAACACACACTCACATACCCCACACAGACACACACACACACACCCTTACTTAGCCAACCCTAGTGACGAACAATATATAACTTACCACAGGAAAAGTCCCTAACATGTTCAGCATTCGCCTGGTACCCTGCTTCAGAGCCAGACCTGGCCTGGGGGGGACCTGGTCCCTTCTAGGACATATTTTCTTTTAATAGCCCGATGACCCTTTTAAAGGGGCAATATGCTTTTTAAATTTTAGGGCCTCTCGGGGCGCCCAGGGGGCTCAGTTGGTTAAGTGTCTGACTTCGGCTTAGGTCATGATCTCACCGTTCGCGGGTTCGAGCCCCACATCGGGCTCTGTGCTGACAGCTAGCTCAGAGCCTGGACTCTGTCTCAGATACTGTATCTTCCTCTCTCTCTGACCCTCCCCTGCTCACACTGTCTCTCTTTCTCTCTCTCTCTCTCTCAGAAATAAATAAACATTTAAAAATAAATACATAAATTTTGGGGCCTATCATAATTTTTCCTCCTCACTCTTTGGAAAGAATCTCTTTCAAGCTTCCATGGTATGGAAAATGCTCCTTTTATAAAAAATTTTTACCCTGAGTGGACTTTCAAAGCAAGTCATCCCAGTGGGCCTCTTCCTTAGAACGTCTGCCCGTTGACCTGGGAGCAGCCAGAGCCTTGGAGATCGCATTTTGTCCCTTGACTTTAAGGTGAGGCAATAGCCGCAGCTGAGAGAGATTCCCAAGGGGGAGGGGGTGCCACACGTAGGCAGCCTCGGGGTGCGGGATAGAAGGAAGCCTGGCTAACTCAGCTTTAAAGTCTCTGTGTGTGTTTGGGGCAGAGGTGGGAGGAAGTTGTTGTCCAGACTGGTGGCCGGGATCAAAAGGTGCCTAGAGGGGGCATCTGGGTGGCTCAGTCGGTTCAGCGTCTGACTTTGGCTCAGGTCATGATCTCACGGTTCGTGGGTTCGAGCCCCGCGTCAGGCTCTGTGCTGACAGCCAGCTTGCAGCCTGGAGCCTGCTCCAGATTCTGTATCTCCCTCTCTCTCTGACCCTCCTCTGCTCACACTCTCTCTCTCAGAAATTAAAAAAAAAAAAAAAAAAAAAGGCCCCCGGGAGGCCGTGGGTGTGGGAGAAGGGGGCCGGGGGTGTCCAAACCTAGCAACCAGGGGTGGCCAAAGCAGGCGAGGCCCAGGCATGAGACGGCCCGCGTAGGCCTGGCCTCCCCAGCCGCGGGCAGAAGGCTGGCTGGGCCTTCCGGCCTGGGCCTCCACCCACGCCTGTTCCGAGAGTAAATCAGAGCCGTCAGTGTGGTAGCAGCTTGATTAAAGTTCAGGGGTTTAATAGATCGTTTAAAAAAAAAAAAAAAAAAACCAACAACCTCGACGACTCCCACCCCCGGCCCAGCCACCTGGCCCGCCGCCCCCCGCGCACGGCGGCCCTCGGCCTGCACCGCCACGGCCCGGCCGGCCGGGCCCAGGTTCCTGCCTATTCCCGGAGGACGCCGGCCGCCGAGCGAGCCCGACATTCTCAGCTGCATTTAATCTGCCCTGAGACAGGCTGGCGATGAGAAAGCGCGAGGGGCGAGCGCGCCAGGCGGGCCGCGGACCCCGTCGGACAGTTGGCCGTCTTTGTTCACTTGGTAACCTGGCGCGGGGCCAGCCTCCCCGGGCTCCCCTGGCGGCAGCAGTCTGTTCCAATTAATCGCGCTTAACCATTCCAATCACACTTTAGCACATTAATCCTATTTTCAATCCAAAACACATCTGAGACAGCGGCATGTGGGTCTTTTTATGGGAACCGCAAATCAGATGTAACGGAGAGACACAGGACCCTCGTTTGCTTTGCACTCTCACTGAACTTAAACTTAATAAAACACGGGACCGGCCTGTGGTTGGATTTACTGCACGATGCTGATGCTTTCACATATAAATAGATCCCCTAAGTGACTTAAAAACCTGTCAGGGAGCGCAGTGAAAATTTGATTATAAGGTGACCCACGCTGAGCTTTCTGCCCCTCCTCCTGGCTGTGACTTGGTGGGTCCTGATGGGTGGGTGGGTGGCGGGGGGCTACCTGGCTCCTTGTGGCCCCTGTGGCGCCCGCCAGGGGTGGCTGCAATGCGCAGGGAGACCCCGAGGCTGGTGCCCAGCGGCTTGTAAAGGGGGTTTGGGGAAGCGTCGTCTTGAAAACTTGATAAACCTCAAGCACCTCGTCTCCGACCTCCCTGTCGGGTTTCTCGAGAGGTTGGACATGAAGGAAGGACTCCTTTGCAGCGGGCTGGCGGGCGGGAGGGTGTTCCGAGCCGACTCGCCTGTGAGTGGCCAGGCAGAGGGACGAGAAGTTTCGTTGAGCTGCTGGGAGGTGACATCACAGTGTCACCTGGGTGTAAGAAGCTTCCTCAAAGAGGAAGGGGTTTGCCTGGGGTCAGAGCTGTGAGGTTTGGGTTGGGTCCCTTCTGGCCGGGGGCTCCCTGGGGCCTAGCCAGCACCCTAACTCTCCACTGAGTGGTCCCTGAAACCCACAGCGAAGGTGAGGTCAGGCAGCCCGAGCCCCTCTTTCTTGTTCCGGCAACGTCGGCTCTAGCGGCCATCCATGTCTGCGCAGACATCCACCTCACACATCCTAGGCCCGGTTAGGAGTCCGTAAGCAGCCAGATGACTGCAGTTAAGGGCAAGAATCATTTGCATCTGAATGAAACTATTACTGGATCGATATTTTTGCATGGACCTATAAATCACATTGGGCACACTGGCTTGGGAGGTAGGAGGCAGGGTTCAAATCCCCTCTCTGCCACTTTGTAGCTGTGTGCCCTGCAGGGAATTATTTAACTGCTAAGTCTGTTTCTTTTTTTTTTAATGTTTCTTTTTTTTTTTCTTTTTGAGGGAAAGACAGAGCAGGAACAGAGGAGGGGCATAGAGAGAGGGAGACACAGAATCTGAAGCAGGCTCCAGGCTCTGAGCTGTCAGCACAGAGCCCGATTTGAGGCTTGAACTCACAAACAGGGAGATCATGACCCGAGCTGAAGTAGGACACCTAACTAACTGAGCCCCCCAGGCACCCGGAAGTCTCAGTTGCTTAATCCACAAAATGGGGATGGTCAGAATAGTTACCTCGTGAAATTCTTTTTCGAGGATTATGTCAAATGATTAGCATGGCAGGTGACATAGAACAAGCACTATAAAAATGTTAGCTACTACTTCCCCCACCCTCCAAAAGCCAAGGACAATAATATTTAGGTGTCCTCATCTATCAAATAGAACACTGATTCCTGGCACATGGGGATGGTGAGCAGGTAACATCTGAGAAAAAATGTGCTCAGTGGATGTCAACTCAAACAAGCAAGACATTATCTTTAGTACTTTACATTAAGACAGGTCTAGGGGTGCCTTGTGGCTCAGTTGGTCGAGCATCCGACTCTTGATTTCGGTTCGGGTCATGATCCCGTGGGATCGAGCCCCATGAGAGGCTCCTTGCTGAGCATGGAGACTGCTTGGGATTTCTTTCTCCCTCTCTCCCCTGCTCTCCTTCTCTTTATATAAGTATATATATGTATAAACAGGTATATATATGTATGACTGGAATATAATAAAATTGTTTAAATAGAACTCTTAAATATTTAAAGAGAAAGAGGAAAAGCAATTAGATCTAATATCCGGGCTAATATAGTTCATTGTATTTGAGCATAAAATTTGGCACCAGGTTTACTAGAAAAAGGAAAATAGGGAAATAAGGTGAAGTAAGTCATCCTCATTATTCACTTGTTCTGTGAATCAGTTCAGCAAGTCCTCACTGAAAGGTATATCACGTGCCAGAAACTGCTTTTGGCAAAGGTAAGAGGAAAGATGATGGACGGAAGCTTCGGGTCCGGCATCCTCTGAGAGTGAAGCTCCAAGCTGGGTTTACCATCCTGGCTCTTCCGAAAGATGCAGTCATCTAGAATGATTCTGCAGGGGGTACAGCAGCATTCCTATATGCAGCTTCTTAAATGGACCCTTGATAATCCCAGAGAGTGTCAACCAGAAGCAGACGAGGCCTTCTCGCAAAGGGCCCTGCTCGAAAATCAGTTTCCAAATTACACCTTTGGCTTCCTTTCCATCCTGAACAGTACAGGTTTCAGGGGTGTGATACTAAAAAAAAAAAAAAAAAGCAGAGACGCGAATTCAATGTTTCATTTGGATCTGGGGTGGGAGCATGTCAATTCATGCTCAATGAAATACACGACAGTTCATAACATGGTAGGAAATAAAAAAAAAAAAAAGACATTGCAAAGAATTTGGACAGGAACCAGGATTAGGGTCTGATGTTTGGCTTTCTAAGTAAACACGTCTAGCTTTTTATTTTACAAATAACAATCTGGAAAGATGCATTAGGGAGTCTAAATGCAAAATAGAAATGAGTTTATCCAGGTAAGTAAGGTTTTATTAAACAATTTAATTCATTCCAGTTCCTTTGGAAGAAACTGTGGGTTATGGTTAATGTATTGAGCCAGACAGAAAGTGCATTCGTGAAGCCACCTGCATTTAATATACAACTGTCAGAAAACTGCTCACCAGCCCTTTCCCGGAGAGGAACGAGCTGAAGTCGGTTTTATTTTGGTAAATGCAACAACAGAAATGGCCAATGAATATCCAAGGCAAGGAAAAGCTCACACCTGAATGTTAGCAGCTGAGAACACCAAACAGAATTTCGGAGCACGGGGAGTCTCTTACAATCCTGGCCACTTTCAAACGTGCTGTGCCGGAAAGAGATTTTTCAGATGTGAGATGGGCGGGAAAGGAAAACAAAACCAACCCAAAAAGCCAACTGGAATTAAAACACAGGTCCCTGCAGATACCGTTAAACAAATAAATCAACTTATGAAATAGGTCTGTAACAGCCGTGCTCAAACCAGGAAATTCTCAGTACAAGTATAATCATTTTATGAGTGTGTAAAAAAATCCTCTGTTCCTATAATGTTCTTTACTGGGAAAGCTAGACAGGTTTGCATGGGTGCTTTGCCCTCGGCGTGGTATCCCTGGTATTCAAGGCTTCAGAAGAGGTATTTCCCAAGTCCTTTGGCAAAAGAAAAATCATTGCTTTTTATATTAAGGGGTTTACCAGGCATCTGGTAAGAAGTAATAAAATTATCCGTGATTACAAAGTACACTCAAAGGCTCAGTGAGGCAGCAAGTTCCGCACTTTGGCGGGAAGCTGCGCTCCGAGTTATTTCCTCCAACACCTCCTGATGGCTTCTCCTCTGGTTTCCGAAAGTCCCCCGTTGTTCTCCAACCTGGTTTTCGTATTTTCAAACGCTGCCTTGAATCTGGGCTTCTAATGTAGGTTACGCCGGCCGCAGATCAGGCGCTGAGTGCACAGGCTGAAAGAAGCTGGTTAAATATAACCCCGGACAATGTGAAGAGGTGCAGCACCTGGTGGTTCCTAAAAAAATATCAAATGTAGAATTACCCCAGGATCCGGGAATTCCACCTGTGGGTATCTGCACATGTCCAAAAGAATGGAAGGCAGGGACTTGAACAGATATTTGCACACCCACGTTTATGTAGCGGCATTATTCACAACAGCTAAAAGATGGAAACAACGAGCTGTCCATGGATGGGATAAATGGATAAATGAGATGCGGCACGTGCGTACAATGGAAATTATGCGCCCTGCAATGGAAATTGTGCAGCCTTACAGACGAGCAAAGATCTGCAAATCTGCAGCAAGCTATGACGTGGATGACCCTTGAGGACACGTATGCTAAGTGGAAGTGGCTAGTTATAGAAAAGCAAATACGACATGATCCCACTTATACAGGGCCCCTCGAGTAGTCCAGTTCGTAGAGACAGCAAGCAGGATGGGGGGTGCCAGGGGCTGGGGGAGGGGCTGGGGGAGCTAGTGTTTCGTGGCGAGAGGTTCAGTTTTACAAGATGGAAAGAGTTCTGGAGTTGGGTGGCTGCTGATGGCACAATAGTGCAATGTACTGAACGCCACTGGGCTGTATGCTTAACAATGGTGAACGTGGTCGATTTTATGTATGCACGTTTCACCGTACAAAAGTAGCCTCCAGAACCTTTACGGCTCTCCTGTTGGAAGAGTCAGCAAGGGTGGCAGAGGGGACAAAATTCAGGACGGTGTGAGTAGAAGGGGCACAGAGACCTGGGCTCAGAGCTGGCTTCTCAGGGGCCATGCCCAGAAGGGTGCCCAGTGGGGAGAGTTTTGTGTGAGGAAGTGAAGCCAGACCTGGGGGTGGAAGTAATAGCAACGGACATTTGTGTGACACTTGCTGGTCTGCAAAGCAATTTATTTCATTTCTATTATTTCGTGATTGCCTCACAATCCTGTGAGGTCGGTCATAACATTACCCCCTTTTCCTGGTGAGGAAGCCGATGGGGGCTTGCGTGCATGGACTACACCCTGAGAGGGACAGAGGGAACAGTGGCCAGGGGACCCTCTGTAGAGAATGTTCCTCCTTGATGGATCGGTGTCTGGAGGAGGGAAAACTGAAGAACCCCTATCGCTGCTCAATAAACCTCCTCCTCCAGGAAGGCTTCCCGGAATGCACAGTGCCCACAGGCCATGCATCCCCCAGGTGGGTGGGATCAAGTCTGCCGGCCTTTCACAGGGCTGAGGCAAAGGGGCAGAGGGTGTTCCCCAAAGGTACCTTCTTGGTGCCAACCCCCCCCCCCCACCAGCAGGCTGCAGGCTCTCCAGGAGCAGGGGACAGGGAGCAGGCCTTCCCTTGGGTCCTCCACGGTGCCCAGCACAGAGCTGGGAACACACCGAGAGTTCAGAAGTGCTTGTAGAGGGGGGCCACACTGCTGAGGGTGACTCTGGAGGAGACTGAAGTGGTGATCGCTCTCACAGGTGGAAACGGCAGCGTGCTCCGGAGGGACGGGGACCCGCGTGGAGGTGGCACTGGGAAATGGCAATGCGGCCGGTGCCCTGTCAACAGATTCAGGGTGGACAATGCTTCTGTTGTTTCGAATAAAAGGAACCTCCGTGCCTGCCCTTTCACAGCTCCCCCTGCATATGCCTTCCAGCCCTGTGCCCTACGACCTGCTTCTCAGTGTGCAGAGGAGCATGGGGAGGTCAAGGTCAAGGTCCAGCTCAGTGCAGCTGGGACTAGAGACTGGGCCTCCCTGCTCCAAGGCTCTTCCTGCCAGACACCACGGCGGTGCGGCTAGAGTGCACGCAGGGTACAAGGTCAGAGGTAACTGCCGAGGCTGGGGCTGGGTTGGGGGGGAGGCGGTACCAGGCTGGAGGTGGCTGATGGGAGCTGCCTCCTGGAATCCTGCCCCAGGGCCAGATGGGGGGGTGCCTGGTAGATCCACAGGACATAGGGCAACTGGGTGCAGAGTCAGAGTTGTATTCAAGTCTCAGAGGGCCCCCAATTCGACAAGTGACTTGGGATTCAATATAACCCAGCCTCAGTTTCCTCATTTGTGAAAATGCAATTAATAACTATCCGCTTCCTCTGGAAGAAAGGAAAACAAACAGAAAGGATGTATGAGGGGTACCTGGGGGGCTCAGTCGGTTAAGCGTCTGACTTCGGCTCAGGTCATGATCCCACGGTTCGTGGGTTCAAGCCCCACGTAGGGCTCTGTGCTGACGGCTTGGAGCCTGGAGCCTGGAGTCTGTGTGTGTCTCTCTCTGCCCCTCCCCTGCTCACGTGCTGTCTCTCTCTCTGTCTCTCAAAAATAAAAGAACATTAAAATTTTTAAAAATGTATGAAAATGCTGAATATGCTTGAGGGTGCCACAGATGTCTCGGGGCCTGGTGCACAGTGATGCTCAGCAAACGTTTGCTGAATGACTATTAAACAGTCCCGCAGCTGCACAGAAATGACTCTGGGGCCCCAGATATATGGTCCGATCACCTCGTAAGCCCACTCCCTCCCATGCATCTGGACTTTATAAGCATTTAGCTGATCCACTTCGTAGGAGCCTGGGGGTGTGTGAGTGAAGATAGCTTTCCACTCACAAGGGAGGAAATCGAGTCCCAGAAGGTGGACCTGACTCGTGCAAGGTCTAGGGCTGGCCGGTGGAGGAGCTGCACTTCTGGCTTTGGAGACAGGCCTCTTTGCACCCCTTCCTGCTTAGAGAGAGGAGAACTCCCAGTCTCCTTCCCCTGCAATGTCACAAGCCACAGAGGGTCACACAGAATAGTGGGGAGGGAGGAGGTACCCCTCACTGCTAACAGCCACATTCCTGCTGCTCTGTGCTGCCGGTCCTGTGAAGTCACCTCACTGTAATTATCTCCCTTCTTACCAAGGTCCCCATGAGTCTCTCGGGACAGGGCTCTGGTGCTATTCTTGCTGTTCTTATCTGGATCCTGAATGCCCTATCCTGTGCCTGGCACACAGGGACTCAATACCTGCTCAGCAAATGGATGGATGGATGGATGGATAGATGGATGGATGGATGGATGGATGGACGGACGAATGACCATATAAGCAAATTGCCCCACTTTCAAGATGCTTATTACCTGGAGAGGAAGGCACAGATGCCCACTCTGCCCAGCATCCTGTTTTGTGCAGAGGAGCTTTGGGCTGGACATCTGACCGGGACGTGGGGCGGTCTGGTCAGACGGGAGACGTATCTGCAGCGCTGAGCTGAGAGAGAGAGGCAAACCTGACTGTGAGGCTAGAGGAGGTCCGAGGGGGCCAGACAGGACCGCCTTTGTCACTGGTGAGAGCAGAGCCAGCTTCAAGGGCCCCAGGCTCAGGAGGGCCCTGCACTTGGTTTAATGGTCTACTGCCGCCATCTTGAAATTCTTCATTTTTGAACAAGACACCTGCATTTTTGTTTTTCACTCAGTCCTGCAAAGCATAAAACCATTTGTAGGTAAGAAGAGGGGCACAGTGACTGGACCTGCTGACTTATCCTTCTACGCCCTTCTGGAAGGGTGAGTGTGCAAAGCCCATCTCTCCAAGTGGACATTCACCTCCCTTTGGAGGGAGGTCATGTCCAAGTTTCTAGGAAGCTCCTGAGACAGGGCCAGAATTAGGCTGAAGAGAATGAGGCCCTCCCTCAAGAACAAAAATTAAGAGACCACAAAATTCGGTAATCAACGTAAATGATGTTTTAATGTAGACTTTTAAAATTAATGCCAAAATTCCATCAATGAAATATCAAAATTTTATATTTATAGGCTCAGTAATACAGTTGTGCTGAGCAATTGCCAGAGTTCAAGGTAGGAGAAAAAAATGTGTGCCCCAATATACACGTTATTACATATTTTTCAATTGTTAATTTTTTTCCCAGAACACTAAAAGTAGGTGGAAATATTAAAAAATTGAAAAGTAGGTGTGTTAAAACTCACAAGATTACTTAAATTTGAATATTTTATTAATATCCCAAACAGAATTTATTATAATTTTATTTTTTTGCCTTTAATAGAAGCACGCTTACCAATAATATTTTAAAAAATCTACTTCTTTGCTAATCTCATTTGCAATGGAGAGAATTACCCATGCTTGGCAATTGTTCTCTACCAAGTCATAACTTTAATTTTTTTAATGTTTATTTGAAAGAGAGAGAGAGAGAGAGGCAGAGAGTGGGAGACACAGAAACTGAAGCAGGCTCCAGGCTCTGAGCTGTCAGCACAGAGCTGAACGCGGGGCTCGATCTCACGAACCTTGAGATCATGACCTGATCTGATCTGAAGTCAGATTCTTAACCAACTGAGCCACCCAGGAGCCCCAACCAGGTCACAACTTTAAAGAAAGTTTAACTTACTTCAGTTTTCCAATCCTGCCTTTACTTAAAATTTTGATATTTTCTTCATCATGGATTTCTTTGCATTAATTTTGATTTTTAAAAATAGTTCATTAAAATGTTCTGTCTCAAGGGGCGCCTGGGTGGCTTAGTCGGTTAAGCGTCCGACTTTCACTTGGGTCATGATCTCACGGTTCGTGGGTTCGAGCCCCGCGTCGGGCTCTGTGCTGACTGCCAGCTCAGAGCCTGGAGTCTGTTTCAGTCTGTGACTCCCTCTCTCTCTGACCCTACCCTGCTCATACTGTCTCTCTTTCTCTCTCCTAGAAATAAATAAAATAAAATAAAATAAAATAAATAAAATAAAATAAAATAAATAAAATAAAATAAATGTTCTGTCTCAGGAGTTTGTTGTTTAATGTATATTCTTTACTGCTGCGTTTAATGGAAATGTCCTCCCTTGTGACTGTATTTGATGTCACTGAGTTGTACACTTTAAAGTGGGTAGGCTGGCAAAGTTTATGTTGCATATGTTTAACACAATAAAAAATCTTTCTTCATTATTGAGTTTTTCAGATCCTCCTTAAATTCTGTGCCTGAGGTCAGCACCTTGCTCACTCACCCTAGCCTCAGCCGGAACCCAGAGTGGGAGGCCCCAGGAGTAAGGCTGAGACTCAATACATTTGTACCACTTACTTTGTCAGAGATAGGAAAAGATTTTGAATTTGAGCCGGAAGGTGGGTAACGCTTTAAGAAAGATCGAGAGAAGAGAGATTAAAAGTAATCACTGCCCATATTTCATATGACAAAAATATAGAAGATGAATCCTCATTTTCACAGAGAAGAAACAGAAAGTTTATGGTGGGCATGGTTTCCAATGTCCAAATAATGTCCGTTTAATAGCAGGTGTTTCCTGAGCAGGTACTATGTGCCAAGAATTGCACTAATGCTTTACTTGCATTCTTTCATTTAATTCTTACAACCATGCAACGGGGAGGCTCACGTCATCATTATCCTCATTTGCAGGCAGGTAAACCGAAGCACAGGAGATTAAGGAAATTGTCTAAGGTCACTGTGCTTGTGAGTGACAGAGTGACATTTAGAAGCCAGGTCCCTGCCACTCTGGCTCTTCAGCTCCACCCTATCTCATCTCTCAGACCATCACTGGCTCCCAATAACAAAATGCCTACCCACTTTCCAATCGAATACTGTTCTTTTCATTCTTTCAATCACTTATGCCTTCATTCATCCAATCCGTGCACGTCGGCTCGGAGTGCGGCACTACAGGAAGCGTGAAGGTGATCTACCAGGATCTTGACCTCAGAGGTCTTGGAGCCAAAAAGAAGGTAAGAGGGTGCACCGCTGAAAAGATGCTACATCAAGGTAGGTGTGGAGGAAGCACAGTGCAAACCCAGATCTATCTGGGTTTGTTGGTGGCCTTGTTGCTGAGGCCATCTAGAAGGGCTTCCAGGAGGTGATGGCCCCTAGCAGTTCTGGAAGCCTGAGCAGGCTCACAGTGCCCCAGTTTCATGAGGACATTTTGCCTGCAGATAAAGAAGACCGTGTGGGACACTAGCAGGAGCAGCAGATCAGGGGTTCTGGACGCCGGTTCTGGTCTTTTCTGTGCCTCTGACCTCCTGACACCTCGGGCAGTGCACCTACTGGCCCTCTGGGGCTTTGGCTCTCTCATCTGAAAAAAAAAAAAAAAAAAAAAAAAAAAGACCAGACCAGACTCCACGTTCCTGGCTTTCCATAAAAAAAAAAAAAAAAAAAAAAAAAAGACAAAGGAGAAAACACACACCAAATGCCCAACAGATGTGTCAGAGAGTAAACTATTTTGGTTCTGCGGAGGAAAACAATAGCAATTAATTATAAAAAGGTCTGGGAAATTGTCTGGTGAGGGTGAACGAGTATGCCCCAGCCGGAAAGGACGCAAGTGGTTGCTTTGCTCTCTTCCTTCCCCACCGCTCCGTGTCCCTTAAGTATCTGTCCAGTATTTACTTTGAATAAATTCCTCTGACATGCTGGTGGGCCCTTTTGATTACAAAAATAACAAACTAAGTAACTGCATAATCAAGAGAGGTCCTCGAATCTTTAGAGGGCCTCATCTCTCTCCCCTCTGGCTTTGACAAGCCCGGGGTGGGGGTGGGGGGGGGCGTATTCATCATAAACCTTCAGCACTCAGGAGCTGCAAATGGGCTGTGGCCAGCGCCTCCCGCTCGCCTGCCGTACAGGCCGAATTTGACAAGGTGTCTGAGAAGAGTTTGGAAATTCTTGTCGCAGCAGACAGGGACAAGCTGAGCTAAGAGGGGGGATTATTGTAAGAGGAGGCGGGAAGTGAGGGGGCAGGAAACGCTCTGCGCTGCCTCCCCAGCCGGAGGGAGCGGGAGCAGTGCAGTGTCTGGCATCAAGCAGTGGCTCTGGGTCTCCAGCCTTTCCGAGTTGGGCATCTGCTGACCCTTCTCGGCTTCGCCACCTTCCTGGCGCCTCGGCTTCCCACCTGCTCCGCTCTTCCCGCTCCTCGACCTCTGAGCAGCTCACCTGCAAACCCTCTGAGAGAGCAGACGAGGTTGGCCAATCACTAGCCAGTGCCCGCCTCGGTGCCCGCCCCTGGTCCAATCAGCTGAGGCAGGGGTGGGAACACTGGGGGGTGCTCTGCCCATGAGGGTGAGGCGCCCGCCCCTGACCCAATCAGCTTTGCCCACGGGGTGAGGCACCTGCCCGCGGTCCAATCAGCTTCGCCCGGGAGAATGAAGGGCCCACCCTTGGCCCAATCAGCTAAGGCCGGGATGGACCGCCCGAGGCTCCCTGAAGTGGACTCTTGTGGGCCAGCACTTTTCAACGATTCAAAGAGGAAGTTATTTCTAGTAGTTTCTCCTTCCTGGAGATTTAGAACTGGTGAGAGAAAAGTCAGGAGAGACCGTGCTGTACTTTCCCTTAATAATAATAATAATAATAATAATAAGTAATAATAAAGAGGGGAGAGGAAAAGTTGCCAACGCATTTATTGAATTCTTGATATGTACAAGATCCTGGGTCTTACATACCTTATCTTCTTTGATTTATACGGAATTCTACTGATTCATCAAAATCCTCCTCCAAATGCCTTCTTTACCCCTCCGCGTGAACCCCTGACCTCCATGGACTATGTGGGCAGGGCCCTCTGGCCTCCGCCTTTTGTGGTTCAATCAACGGGAAGCATCAATAGAGGTAGGGGGGCAGGAGGAGGGAGAGCCCCGGGTCTCTGTTCCCCAGCCCCTACGCTGCAGAGCTGAGTGTGGTCCTAGACCCCAGCTACTCGAGGTGTCTGACTCTGTAGGACTCTGTCCTTCTGGATTCTAGTAAGTGGCCTCCTGTACCCCCAGCACACTGCCCCTATTGCTTGGGGCCTGGGGTAATTACAGCTGGCTGCGACCCACCACTTTGTAATAGGTCCTTTGTATGTAAACTCTCCTTGAATAATCCTAGAATTATCTTATTTCAAAATTGCCGCCCGTTTCCTGGTGGAACCTAATTGATCTCTCACCCCACGAGGTAGGTGCGATCTGCCTCTCTTTGCACAGATTAGGAAGTCAACCCTTAAGTGGGTTAAGGGATTTACCCAGTGTCACACAGCCGAAGTGACAGTGAGATTCCGAATCCCGGCCCGTCTGATGCCACAGCCAAGCTCTCCCCATCACTACATTTGGCTCTGCCCTGGGGCTTCCGGGGACCCCAGCCCAGGCCCCCTCCACACGTGTCTCAAGATGGCTGGAAGTGACCGAGCAAACACTGGGTGGGACGAGCCAAGTTCAAGAGGGAGCACCGCCCTTCTGAGCCTCATCAGGGGATCTCCACGAGCTGAAGAACAGGGAATCCCAGACAGAGGAACAAAGGAAGAAGGCAGGGGGCGAGCCAAGATAAGAGGGGAGAAGGAAAAGGGAAGCCGCGAAGAAATACGGCTTTGGCCGCAGACACTCAAGAATGTTCCAGGAGACAGATGAAGGGTGAGCCGAGATCCTGCTGAAGGACAGTCAGACAACTTAAGACTGGACTTTGCCTGGATTATCTTGGAGAGAAAGGAAGAAGACAAGAGGTTGTAGGGACGCTCTGGGGTTACCTCTAAGATGCTATTATTGACAGCAGGGGGAAATTGAGGATTTGGAGGCTCAGGGAGATGGTCCCAGAGGTGGGACCAGCAAGGCTCCGCATAAAAGGGCTGTACCTGGAGCAGATGGCCAGGGGGCTTCCCTGAGGATGGCAGGGAAGACCACTGACAGGTGTGCTCTGAACACTGGGCTTCAGGGACGAGGGGGAGGGAATGAAGGGAATGCTGAGAAGTAGTTCATGGAAACCCGGTGTGGACTGCCCACGGTGGCCAGAGGGGATCATGCAGGCTGGGGAGGGAGCCAAGGGAGGATGCAAAAGACTGAAGACTTGGGGAAAAAGAAGGAGAAATTCCAAGTGCTTAGAGGCAGGATAGGAAACTTAAGAAGGGGCCATCTTTCAACCTTGACAATTGTTGTTGGTTGGCTTGTGTTCCCCATAAAAGATCTGTTAGAGCCCTGATACCCAGTCCCTCTGAATGTGACTGTATTTGGAGATAAGGTGAGATTTGTCTTTTATCAAGTTACAAGTGACATATAACATTGTATTCGTTGTGGATGGACAACATAATGATTTGATATATGTGTGTATTGTGAAGTGATCACTGCAGTAAGCTTAGTTACCACCCGTCACCAGTACAGTTGTACATTTTTGCTTGTGCTGAGAACTTTAAACTTTATTTTTTAATGTTTTTTTTTTCATTTTTTTATTTTAGAGAGAGAGAGAGAGCATGTGGGAGAGGGGTAGAGGGGGGCAGAGGATCTGAAGCGGGCTCTATTCTGTAAGATGAAGGGCTCTAGCTCATAAACTGTGAGAACATGACCTGAGCTGAAGTCAGGCTCTTAAAGGACTGAACCACCCAGGTGCCCCTGAGAACTTTAAATATCTACTCTCTTGGCAACTTGCAAATATGCAATATAGTACAGTTAACTAGAGTCCCTATGCTGTGCATTATATCCCCAGAACTTGATCATATAGCTGGAAGCTTGTACTTTTTGATCACTCTCACCCACTCCCCCCACCTCCCATCCCTGCGTCTGGTAACCACAAATCTGTTCTCTTTATCTATAAGCTTGATGTGTTTATGTTGGTTGGTTGTTTTTAGATTCCGCATATAAATGAGATCATAACAATATCTGTCTGAGCTATTTTACTCCCACGTGTTTTACTTAGTATAATGGCCCTTAGATTCCATCTATGCTGTTGCAAATGACAGGATTGCCATCTTGTTTATGGCTGAATCATATCCCATTGTGTGTGTGTGTGTGTGTGTGTGTGTGTGTGTGTGTATACATCCCTTCATCTGCTGATGGACACATAGGTTGTTTCCATATCTCAGCTATTCTCATGGAGATAGAGTCTTTACTAAGGAAACTAAGTTACGCTGAGGTCATTAGGGTTGGCCATCTATCAATATGACTGTGTCCTTATAAAAAGGGGGAAATTGGGGGTGCTTGGTGGCTCAGTTAGTTAAGCATCCGACTCTTGAGTTCAGCTAGGTCATGATCTCACGGTTTGTGGGTTCGAGCCCCTGCAGCAGGCTCTCTGCTGACAGTAGGGAGCCTGCTTGGGATTCTCTCTCTCTCTGCTTCTCCCCTGCTCATGTGCGCGCTGTCTCTCTCTCAAAATAAACATTAAAAAAGAAAACCAGGTGTTTGCAAGTCCATGAATTTCCAGATGTTCTACCATTAAAAAAAAAAAAGGGTGCGGTGGGGGGCGGGGGACTTGGACACAGGTGCACATGGGGAAGATCATGGGAAGAGGGGGGGTGGGGGCCCAGTAGATACTCCGAAAGTCAGGGAATACCAAAGATCGCCAGCAATACCAAAAGCTAGGAAGGGGCAGGACAGAAAGATTTTTCTACAAGTTTCAGAGGGTCTATGGCCCTGCCAGCATCTTGAGTTCAGACTTTTGGCTCCGGAGCCGTGAGAGAATAAATACCTGTTTGTGGCACTTTGTCACGGCTGCCCTAGGACACGAATACGGCAATTATGACAGCAGAAGTCGACGGGAAGGGGCAGCAAATACCCGGTGTGGCTGCTGGCATGGGCCCTGGGAGGAGGGTGGCCACGAGGGGCTCTCAAGCCGGAGAAGAAAAGCACCGGGAAGTGTCCCAACAGCATCCCTTCATCTGCTACTGCCACTCACACTGTTCCCTCTGCCAGAACATTCTCCCTGCAACTTTGTCCCGGGAAAAATCCACCCCATCTGTGAAGACAGGGCCCAAAGGCTCTCTCCCTTATGAGATGTTTCCTCCTTCTGTCCAGCTTCTTTGAGACTTGGTCAGAAGGTCGTCATTTTGTCTTCTTGTTGCCTGGCAAAGGTGGATGCTGCTTGGGGAAGGAGTCACAGCCGTCTGCCTCACCTGATACCCGGACATCTATTTGCCCCGCTGCCCTCCTGCTGCCCACCTGAGTCTGGCCTCCACCTCTCCCTCCGCTGCCAGTGTCTGACGCAGCGCCGGCTCACGGAAGGGCCCTAATGTGCCCTCGATGCTACGTCTCTCGCTCCTGTAACATCAGGAGCAAGACGCCCAGACAATGATGTTTTTATACTTCTCCAAACCTCTTTAAACGTCTCGTTAGGTAATCACATGCTTAATATTGCCGGGAAATGGTCCCTAAATGCCAGAGTGGGAGAAAGCATTTTTCAGAGTACAGGAAATGATACAGTTTTTGTTCAAGTCTCCAGTTCACTTCTAAATGGAGAAACAGAGTATTCCCAAATCCATAAAAAAAAGTAAAAATTGATAGATAATACAGATGTTCCTTGCTTCACAAAATAGATTGTGCCGGCAATATTGGGTGTAAATCAAATTTCTTAAAATCGAATTACATTGGCAATGCACCATGGGAGCGTGCTTTTAAAAGGAATCCTGCAATGAATTCTTTTGTAAATCAAAGAGACGCTCGTTCATTGGGTCGTTCAGTCATTTATTTATTCCAGCAGTTCTCAGCCCTGGCCAAACATCAGAATCACCTGGGGAGTTTTAAAAAATATACCATATTGAGGCCCCACCCCTAGAGAGTTCCTTTTAATTGGTCTGGGGTGGGGCCCAGGCCTCAGTATTTTTAAAAACTCCCAGAAGATTCTGATGTGCAGCCAGGCTGGAGAACCACCGGTTTATTCAAAACATTTATTAAGAAGCCCCTAAGTCAGGCTTGGACCAAGAGCTGGGAATTGAGTGACTAGTAATAAGACACAACTTGTTTTGTAGCAGGAGCTTGGAGTCTAGAGGCCAATGCAGGTCCATTAGCAGACAATTTCCCTTGTAGGGTGAAGGCCGGGGCTAATGTACTGGTGTTTGTCTACTTTATAAATTTAGATTTTTCATATAGCTGTTTGGGCTTTTTGTATCCACAGCGACACCTTTAAGTACCATCTTCAAGACTGTTTATGGGATACACTGCAACACAGATTTCTTCTGCTCAGTATTTCTTTGTCTTGCATACCTTGCTCTGCATCTTTTCGCGTTTCTGGGACCCCGTATTTTTTTTTTTAATGTTTTATTTATTTCTAGGAGAGAGAGAGAGAGAGAGAGAGACAGCGTGAGCAGGGGAGGGTCAGAGAGAGAGGGAGTCACAGACTGCAACAGGCTCCAGGCTCTGAGCTGGCAGTCAGCACAGAGCCCGATGTGGGGCCCGAACCCACGAACCGCGAGAGCATGACCTAAGCGAAAGTCTGACGCTTAACCGACTAAGCCACCCAGGCACCCCTGGGACCCCGTATTTTTAGACAAGTCTCTTAAGCATCATAGAATTCGGTTGGGAAAATCTCAGTCTTTTAGTTGATGAGTTTGATGCATTTACATTTGCTGCCTGTGTGAGCCAGCTTCTGCCATCTGGGCGTGTCATCTGGGTGTGTGTTTTCTCCTTCCTGTGGTTCCCACTGCTTCTCCCTGTCTCTTTTCCTGCTTTGCAACATGTAATCCAGGCTTTGTTAATTATTTGGAAGTTTAATTATTTTTAATTATTAATTAAAATTTATAATTATTTGGAAGTTATTCCTTTTGTAATTTTAGGGTCTGACATGTTTCAGCTGGAGGGCTTAACTTCAAAATTTTAAAAATACTTCTCTTGGGTTCACAGCAGCACTCTCAACAATAGCTAAAACATGGAAAGAGCCTAAGTGTCCATCAACAGACGAATGGATCAAGAAGATGTGGTTTATCTATACCATGTGGTTTATCTATACCATGGAATACTACATGGCAATGAGAAAGAATGAAATCTGGCCATGTGTAGCAACATGGATGGACCTTGAGGGTGTTATGCTGAGCGAAATAAGTCAGGCAGAGAAGGACAAATATCATACGTTTGCACGTATAGGAGGATTAGGAGGAACTTAACGGAGGAACAAGGGGGAGAAGAAGGGGGGAAATGGTGGGGGAGAGGGAGAAAGGCAAACCAGGAGAGACTCTTGAATGCTGACAAAAACTGAGGACTGATGGATGTGGGGGAGGGGGGGGATGGGCATGGAGGAGGGCACTTTTGGGGATGAGCACTGGGTGTTATGTGGAAACCAATTTGACAATAAACTATTTGTAAAAAACAAACAAACAAACTTCTCTTGGGGCACCTGGGTGGCTCAGTCAGTTAAGTTGTTTCACGTTTGGTCTTAGCACAAGTCTTGATCTCGGGGTCATGAGTTCAAGCCCTGTGCTGGGCTCTGCACTAGTTGTGAAAACCACTTAAAATTAAAAAAAAAATTTTTTTTTACATGTATTTATTTTTTGAGATACAGAGCATGAACAGGGGAGGGGCAGAGAGAGAAGGAGACACAGAATCCGAGGCAGGCTCAGGCTCTGAGCAAGCTGTCAGTACAGAACCTGACGCGGGGCCTGATCCCATGAACCGTGAGATCATGACCTGAGCCAAAGTCGGATGCTCAATCAACTGAGCCACCCAGGCACTCCCCCACTTAAATTTTTTTTTTTTTTTTTTTTTTTTTACTTTTCTTGTTCTTCAGGACAATACAATGATTTTAGAATGTTTGAACTCTGTTCTTTCACCGCTCAATTTTCATCTCTCTCTCTCTTTTTTTTTTTTGGTCCAGTATTTTAGTCCTTCTTGTGTTAAAAATTCACCTGGAGGCTCAGTTTGTTGAGCATCCACATTTGGCTCAGGTCAGGATCCCACAGTTTGTGAGTTTGAGCCTCAACATTGGGCTCTCTGCTGTCATCACAGAGCCCACTCACCATCTCTGTCCCATTTCTGTCTGCAGCTCCCCCACTCATACTCTCTCTTTCTCTCAAAAATAAACATTCCAAAAAAATCCCCCCAATTTTTTTTCATTTTATACAATGTTTATATAGATTTAGCAACATATTTGTTAATTTTATTCCTTGCCAATGTTTCTTGACTCCCACTCCTTTTTTCTTATTGGATCTGAAGTTTTCCTCTTTGAGCTAGATTTTTTCCACCGAGGCCCCACAGTCTCTTACATGTGTTTCTGAAGTTGAAAATGCTTTAATAATCAAAAAATACACAAAACATTTTCTACAGAAATATTGATGTGTTTGGTTGGGAGAGTCTTCCCCAGAGTGCACTATGGTATTCGATGTGATGTGCTGCTAAAATGTGAACAGGGGCGCCTGGGGGGCTTCAAGTGGTTAAACGGTTGACTCTTGATTTCAGCTCAGGGCATGATCTCAGGGTTCGCGGGTTCGAGCCCTGCATCAGACTCTGTGCTCACAGCGCAGAATCTGCTTAAGATTCTCTCTCTCTCTTTCTCTGCCCCTCTCCTGGTCATGCTCTCCTCTCTCTCTCTCTCTCTCTCTCAAAACTAAATAAATAATTAAAACAATTTTTCTTAATGTGAACAATTTTAGATCACCTTCTGCGACAGCCCAGGATGCCGTGTCAGGAAGGTGTGATTCCACGCCTGGGGGAGCATCAGTGGACCTCCTGACTGTGACCTCCAGCCTGAGAGGGTGACACACCACAGCCCAGTCTTCCCGGTGCTTTCCCTCAGAACTAATTTCTCCTTCCCCCGTGCATTTTATGTCTACGTTTGTGACAGGATTTATGCCCATCTGCGGTTATAATTGTTCACAAGGTCCCTTGAACATGCTTGTGCCACCTTCCCCGTGGGTTGTGTGGACAGATACACAGCCCTTCTTCACCTGCATTTATACTGCATTTCAAGCAGTGTGGATTGTACATCTTAAACCGAAGTCTGGCTGGGTCTTGGGAAGACTTAGGGATGGGAGACCTCTTTAGCCATAGTTTCTTTTTTCTTTTTTTAAATTTTCTTTAACATTTATTCATTTTTTGACAGAGAGAGAGAGAGTGAGCAGGGGTGGGGCAGAGAGAGACACAGAATCGGAAGCAGGCTCCAGGCTCCCAGCTCCAAGCTGTCAGCACAGAGCCCAACTCAGGGCTCGAACCCATGAACGGTGAGATCATGACCTGAACTGAAGTCAGACGCTTAACCGACTGAGCCACCCAGGCGCCCCAGTAGTTTCTTTATATATTGTCAGCTGAGAAACAAACAAAATGCTAAGTGGTATGTATACTCTCCTTCTAGATGTATGAAAACACAGATGTGTGTGTGTTTGTGTGTGTGCGCGTGCAAGGAAACACAAAAACTGGTAGTAACATTTACTTCTGGGGGTGGAAAGGAGGCACTTCTCGTGACTATCCTTTTGTGTGGCTCACCTTTCTTCTACCACATGCATCCATCATCTTCCACTTAGAAAAGCTAATTAATGTGAAATGAACAGCAACATCAATAAAATATCTCTTTGCTCTTCCTTGTACTGTTCCCCTCTGGCACGAAACGAAAACCGGGGTTAGACACTTCTTGTGTAAAGGAGGCTGGCTATGAAGGATGGGGTGTGGGTTTTCCCAATTCCTTTAAAAAGGACTTTGGTGGGGCGCCTGAGTGGCTCCGTCGGTTAAGCGTCCGACTTCAGCTCGGGTCACGATCTTGGCAGTCTGTGAGTTCGAGCCCCGCATCGGGCTCTGTGCCGTCAGCTCTGAGCCTAGAGCCTGCTTCCGATTCTGTATCTCCCTCTCTCTCTGTCCCTTCCCCTCCCCACACATGCTCTGACTCTCTCTGTCTCAAAAATGAATAAACGTTAAAAAAAAAATTTAAACAGGACTTTGGTTTAAAACCAAAAGGTTTATTTTATTTTTTAAAATTTTTTGTAGTTTATTTATTTTTGAGGCAGAGAGAGACAGAGCATGAGCAGGGGAAGAGCAGTGAGAGAGGGAGACACAGAATCCGAAGCAGGCTCCAGGCTCCGAGCTGTCAGCACAGAGCCCAATGCGGGGCTCAAACCCACCAACCACAAGATCATGACCTGAGCCGAAGTCGGAGGCTTAACCGACTGAGCCACCCAGGCGCCCCAAAACCAAAAGGTTTTAAACACCCTTTGAAGAGATGATCTTGTCGGTGCCCGGGCCTTTGGACAGCGACGCGCAGACTCCAGGAGGCTCTGGTTCTGCCCAATATTCCCCGCAGGAGGGGGGGCACTGGGTCCCGCCCCAGGTGGCAGCCACTCTTTGGAACCAGACCCACCAAGAGGTGGGGGGTTGGCCTTCCAGGGACTCGAAGGTACTCAATGACCCGGGTAGGGAGTGGGGAGGCAGTTAGCAGGTTGCCAAGGGCTCCTGCCGCACATGCGCCCCAGGGCAGGGAGCATGGGGTGACTCTGGGGAACGCGTACCCCACTGCAGACTGCATCTTGTAGGAAGAGCTGTGTTATGTCAGGCCTGCTCTTTGGAAAGAGCCGCCTGGGGGCCAGTGCGGGAGGCCCCGGCAGCGGGTTGGGGGGACCGCCTCCCTGCAGGCAGGGCTGAGTCCCTGCGAGGCTGCCTGGAAAACTCAGGGAGAGCACGTGCGTCAGATATTGATGCCTACTGCGTTCCATTCTTTGATCACATTTCCTGTCCTTATCGCTAGCTCTTGTTTTCTGGAACCTTCCTCCGCTCTCTTCCTCGAATGCATTTCACCACCTCCTCACCCACTTTTTACGGTCTTCCTCTTTTCAAAAAGTCTTTCATTTAGGAGATGTGATGGGGTGTGGGGTGAAGAGGCATTAGAAAATTATGCCGGCGGCTTTTATGTGTGTGACGGAGGCATAGATCACCTTGGGGCAGACGTTTCTTCTCTTTTTTTTCCTTTTTATACATGTCACTACGTTTTGGTCCTCAAGGAACACACTACATGAATATATTTTCAGTATAAAAAATTTTTTTTAAACTGCAGGTAAAGCGGAGGTCCTTCTGACACCCCCTCCCCCCCCCATCCTGTTCTCTTCCTTGGGGGAAATCAAGGAAGGGGATTTGACCAGTCTGATTTTCCCGATCTGTTTGAATATATTTCATACTTAAATAAGATCCCATAGGAATATCGAACATTGTTTTGTATCCGCGCGTGTGCTTGTTTTTCATAAATTGCCTATCCTTCACGAATCATTTTTACAACTTGGCCTTTTGGTCAACATTTTTGTCTTGAGCAGATTTCCACACCAGCCCTTGGAGACAGGCCTCATCTTTCTCAGTGCTTTTGGGCTAATCGCATGGTTCTGAGCAGTAGACACTACTGTTGCCCGTCCACTCTGCTTTGCTCCCGAAACCTGATTGTGTTGGGGTCTGAGTCGGCTCAGGCTTCCATAACAAAACACCCCCAACTGGGCAGCTTAAACCACAGAAGTGCATTTCCTGCCAGCTCCCGGATGCTGGAAGTCTGAAATCAGGGGGTCAGCAAATCCAGTTTCTGGTAAGAGCTTTGCATCCTAGTTTGTAGATGGGTTGCTGGGCTCGCCCTATGTCCACCTGTGGCTTCTTCTTAGTGTGCCCTGCGGTGGGGACGGAGGGAGAGACAGACCTTTTTTTCTCTTCTAATAAGACCGCCAGGCATGTCCGAGTAGGGCCCTGTGCTTATGACTTCATTCAACCTTCATTATCTACTAGATCGCTACTTCCAGGGGGCGCCTGGGTGGCTCAGTCAGTTGAGCATCCGACTTCCGCTCAGGTCATGATCTCACGGACCTGCGGCGGGCTCTGTGGTGACAGCCCAGAGCCTGGAGCCTGCTTGGGATTCCGTGTCTCCCTCTCTCTCTGCCCCTCCCTTGTTTGTGCTCTGTCCCTTTGTCTCTCAAAAAAGGAATAACCATTAAACAAAAATTGTAAGCCCTAACTTCCAAATAGAGTCACATGGGGGCTTAGGACTTCAACACAGGAACTGGGGGGGACAGACAGTCCATCCCAGTTGGAGTGGCAAGGGAACACCTGTGGAAAGAGTTCTCTCTTGGATCTAAAATCCTTGCTGTCGCACCGGCTGGTCTACAGTGTGTGCTCGGTCTACAGTGCGTGCTCGGTAACGGCTTGGGAGGTTTATTATTTATTCACTTGGCAAGTTCCTACTGATAAGGTGGGTGACCTCGGGCAGATCATCTGTCAAATGGAGACCCTGCTAGTGAGTTCTGGGCCCTCACTACAGGGAAGGCACTGTTCTAGCACTTTCTGTGCATCTTTATCTCCTGTACTCCTCCCAAGCCTCGGAGGCAGGTAAAATTATTAGCCCATTTTCCAGGTCGAAGAACTGATGCGCAGGGGGGTGAAACAGATCACCGTAGGTGATGTTGTTGGAGAGCAGTGGTCCTGAGGTTACTCCTATCTTTGTTACCTGCTGAGTGGGCTGCCGGGGGGTGGGGTGGGAGGGTGGGGGGTGGGGACTGAAATCAGGAAATGTCCAGCCCGCTCCTAAGCTGGGCTGTTTACTGCCCATCCCGCCGTCCCCTCCCACACTTGTCCTTACCATCCTTACCCCAGGATGCGCGCGGAAGCCTCCCTTGACAAGCCCGGACAATCCTTCCAATGGGCAGCCCTGAGCTCAGAGTCTGAAGTTTCCAGCCCTGCTCTCTTCTTGTGTGACCGTCAACCACCCCGTGCCCGAGTCTCCTCTTCTTTCAAGCAAAAATAATGGTGCCTAATTCCTAGGATGACAGGGAAGATTAAATACAATAAAACACTTGCTGATTGAAATGTATTTCCCCATTGCAAAATGTGCAGAAAACTCTGGTCTCCAGCGGCAAGGAATTAAAAGACCCTTGTCCTTTTGGAGGTGAAATTCTAATACTCAGCTGTAACAGTGACCATCCACGTGCCAGGCACCGTGCTGGCCACTTCACAGCACATTATTGCAGCCCCGAAAGGATCCCTTTTGTTTTTTTAAAGGTTTATTTATTTTTGAGAGTGAGAGAGAGAGTGAGCAGGGGAGGGGCAGAGAAAGAGGGAGGCAGAGGAGCTGAAGCAGGCTCCATGCTGACAGCAGCAAGCCCGATGTGGGGCTCGAACCCATGAACCGTGAGATCATGACCTGAGCCAAAGTCGGAGGCTCAACCGACAGAGCCACCCAGGCGCCCCAAAGGTCCCTTTTATATGTGAGGAATCTGAACGTCTATGAGTTTAAACCAATATCCCATGTAGGTCCCATGTAGGAAAGCAGATGGGCTCCGCCTCAAATCCTGGCTTCCGTGTTTTATCTTGAGAAGAGAAATTCAACTTGGATGCGCTGTTTCCCCTTCATTACCCACTCCAGGCCGCCAGTGGAAGCAGGACCTGAGTGTTCTTGCTCCTTATCAGTTCCTCTAGAAAGGAACCTGCGAGTCCCAGCTGCCGCCCATATGAGCCGCTGTGCAGACGCTGTCTGCGGGGTCTGTATAAATGCGCACACTGCCCGCGTGCCGGGGCCGTGGGGGCCGGGGGGCTGGTGAGATGGGGGGTATCCGAAAGCAAAGGGAACATGCCGGGGAAACAAAGAGGGCATGATGAGCCCCTCCCTCTGGAGGGCTCGGAAAGTTTGCCTCGGCTCCCGGGACCCTGTGTTTGGAAGCCTCAGGAAGACAAGTTGAGGCAGGACAGGCCTGAGTGACAGGTGGCTCTCGGGAGCCAATGGCAATTCTTGCCCACCGCTTGGTTTTCTCGAAATGGCACGGCCCTAGGTGATGTTTTAGGCGGGATTCCTGACAACTGACAGCCTCCGGGGCAGGTTGGGGTTGGGCCCCGGAGGGCCTCACCCAAAGGCAGCCCTGGCCTCCGCCTTCTGGATGGCGCAGGACTTTGCAGGGCTTAGCCCCGCTCCAGCCCCTCTGCCTGTGGATGGATGACCCCGGGCTTGTAGCTTCCTCTCCGTCAGCCTGGATTTCTTGAAAATGGGGTCGTTGCTCAAATTCAAGGAGATGGTGGAGGCCAGGTGCCTGGTGTCTGGTGCTGCGCTCAGCACAGCCTGAGCCCCTGGGGAACCGGCAGCATCCCCCCTTCCTTCATTTGGCGTTCTGCGTGTTTGCTCACCCCCGGATGCCCTACTCACACGGGGACCAAGGTCCTGCCACCCGGGCCTCTTCCCCTGACTGGGGCTTTGCGGGGGATGGGCTGGAAAGGCCCCGGCTCCAGGGCTGCAAGTTGCCCCTCAGGAGATGTGGACGGAGAGCAGCAGCAGAGGAATTGGGGAGGGGAGGGTCTGGATTCTGGGCTCATCTGGCGTCTCTCCCCTCCTGGGGTTCTGGTTCCTCAAAAGTTGTTGGACCAGATGGAATGGATTGACAGACTTGCACATTTGGAGGCTTTTGGGAACCAGAAACTGGGCGTAAAGACGCACCTTATCTATCTCCAAACCAAAATTCTAAACTGAGCTTTGTCTTCTGATTTCCCAAGAAAATCCACTGTCCAATCGAATCTCGTATGGGCTGGTTTTGTTCGTTCATTCTTTCAAAATATGTCCCAAACCCAACCCTTTCTTTCCTCCTTCACCGCTGCTGCCTCAGCCGGTCTCCATCGCCTCTTAGCTGGATTGCTTCAACAGCATTGGCCCTTCTGTAGTCTTTTTTTTTTTTTTTAAATGTTTTTTTTTTTTTATTTATTTCTAGGAGAGAGAGAGAGAGAGAGCGTGAGCAGGGGAGGGTCAGAGAGAGAGGGAGTCACAGACTGAAACAGGCTCCAGGCTCTGAGCTGGCAGTCAGCACAGAGCCTGACGCGGGGCTCGAACCCACGAACCGCGAGATCATGACCTAAGTGAAAGTTGGACACTTAACCGACTAAGCCACCCAGGCGCCCCGGCCCTTCTGTAGTCTTGAATCAGTCCTTCCTCTGCTCAATAACCTTCAATGGCTCCCCATTTCCTATTTATTTATTTATTTATTTTGAGAGAGAGCGAGCAGGGGAGGGGCAGAGAGAGAATCCTAAGCAGGTACCATGCTGTCAGCGCAGAGCCCGGTGCAGGGCTCAAACTCATGAACCGTGAGGGCATGACCTGAGCCTAATCAGGGGTCAAACACTTAACCAGCTGAACCACCCAGGCGCCCTATCCCCATTTCCTACTTACTACTGCAGGCTGGTCCACCTTCCAGCCTTCCCCACCTCCCTGACCCTGTCTGGGCCTCCCACGCTCACATTTTCTAACCTGCTATGATATTTTCATTTACTGTGTTTACTCTTGGGCTCCCTCACTGACTGTGCTCCTGAAAAGGCCGGCCGGGGGGAGGCTGCCGTGGGGAACAGCAGTACCCACAACGGTACATTCAGAAACCTCGAGACGGTACATTCAGAAACCTCGAGACATGGGGGTGCAGGGTGGCGGGAGCTCAGAGGCAGGACAGGCCTTGCCTTGCGGTAAAAGGGGCGCTGCTCCAAATAGAGCAAAGGTGATAATCTGATAATTTTATAATACTTTCATTGGCAAAAAGCACAATGCACTTAGGTTCAATATAGTTATATCACGAGTGTTCAACACTCAGTACTCACATATTCATAATAGTCCTAATTTTCACAACGTTAGGACGACATAGTGTTCACTGCTATGCCATACAGCATACTGTGATTGAATTATATGAATCAGTGCTTGAATTATATTCATCCTTCCTTATATTTGAAAAAAAATTTTTTTAACATTTATTTATTTTTGAGAGACAGAGAGACAGAGTGTGAGCAGGGGAGGGGCAGAAAGAAAGGGAGACACAGAATCTGAAGCAGGCTTCAGTCTTCAAGCTGTCAGCACAGAGCCCGATGCAGGGCTCAAACTCATGAAATGTGAGATCATGACCTGAGCCAAAGTCGGCCGCTTAACTGACTAAGCCACCCAGGAACCTCAGATCTTTCCTTATATTAATTAGTGCTTATGAAATAGCTAACTATTGCCTTGTTTCTTTTAAATGTCTTTTTCTATGTGTCCCAATTTTTGTTTTGCTGGAAGCATGAATTTTCTCTTGATACCATCAAATACATTGAGTAATTAATCAGTTTGCGTATTAATTTCTGGAGACTTCTATCCTCTGCTCTTGCTCTGCTGGTTCTCCTGATCTGCTGGCTAGCTGTCACTCTAGCAATTTCCTTAGTCTTGTGCTAAACTGCCTATTTCAGGGGCACCTGGGTGGCCCAGTCGGTTAAGTGTCCAACTCTTGATTTCAGCTCAGGTCGTGATCTCATGGTTCGTCAGATCAAACCCCCATGGGGCTCTGTGCTGACAGAGCAGAGCCTGATTGGGATTCTCTCTCCCCATCTTTCTGTGCCTCCCCTTCTCTCTCTCTCTTCTCTCTCTCTCTCTCTCTAATGTTTTATTTATGTCTGAGAGAGAGAGAGAGAGAGAGAGACAGAATGAGCAGGAGAGGGGCAAAGAGAGAGGGAGACACAGAATCTGAAGCAGGCTCCAGGCTCTGAGCTGTCAGCACAGTTCCTGATTCGGGGCTTGAACCCACAAACCGTGAGATCATGACCTGAGCTGAAGTCGGATGCTTAACCGACTGAGCCACCCAGGCGCCTCTCTCTCTCTCTCTCTCTCAAATAAACAAATAAAGCCACCTAGTCTATGAGATCTGATTCTGGCCGCCTGAGCAGATTAAGACACACATTAAGTCTTCCTCTTTCACTGTTTACTCCCAGTGTGGTACACCCTATAGTAGCTTCCTCAGACATGGTATTTAATGCAGGGAAAGTTTTTGAGACCTTCCATATCTACAGTTATCTTTATTCTAATCTCATGCCCAACTGATACTTTGTCAGGAAATGACCTTTTTGATTGGAAATCATTTCCCTTGGAATATTGAAGGCATGGTTCTGTCATCTTTTTTTTTAAAGTTTATTTATTTATCTTGACAGAGACAATGCGAGTGGAGGAGAGGCAGAAAAAAGACAGAGAATCTCAAGCAGGCCCTGTGCTGCAAACTCAGAGCCCGATGTGGGGTTTGAACTCACAAATCCGCAAGATGGCGACCTGAGCAGAAACCAAGAGTTGGACGCTTAACCGATTGAGCCTGCCCCCGGGCACCCCCCCCCCCCATCATATTATACTTTCCAGTTACTGAGAAATTCCGGGCCTCTGTGATTGATGATTCTGTGTATGTGACCTGCCCTTCCCATCTCCTGGAAGCACTTTGAGGTCCCTTTATCCCTTCCTTTTAAAAAAATTTCTTTATGATGTTTGCCTTGGTGAACACCTTTCATTCCTACCGTGAGCTAGGTCTTCCATGAGACATTTCAATCCAAAAACTCATTTGATTGTAAAATCTGCTGATATTAATTATAGTGCTTGATATTTAAGTTTTTTTCTTTTCTCAAGTCTCTCATTCTTTGGAAATTCTAATAATTTGATATCGGACCTCTTGCAGGAGCTTCTCATTTCTCATTTTCTATTTTCCTGCTCTTTGTCTTGCTGTCATATTTTCCAAAATGTTACCTCAATTACATCTTCCAAACCTTTACTGGCTTTTCATTTGAAGTGGGTTTTAGTTTCTAAGAGCTCTATAAATGACATCCGGTTCTTGGATATGCTATTTTCTCTTATCTCTCAGAGGATATTAGTGTTTTTGAAGTCTCTATCCCCTACGTGTTCCTTTGTTCTGTTTGCTGGGTTTAGTGCTTTCCTCAAAGGTCTGGGGATTCTTGTCTGTCTGTTCATGTTTTAGAACAAAGCACTAAAAAGGGGATTTGGGAGCTTTGGATGCAGGGGTGGGTCTTGTTGCCGGGTGGGCTGCTCTACAGAATTATGGCTGTTTCATTGAGGGACCTCAAACGTGAGTAGCTACAGTTATTTTTTTTCCCCAGACGAGTCAGTTTCTCCGGAAAAGTCTGCTGCAGGCTCATGCTTGTGGAAGGTGCTGCCTGAATCCTGGGAGCCTGGATGAAGGAGGGCTAGGGGTCCCACGATGTAGAACGCCAACTCTTACTCTAGCCCCGGTTTTCAATATGGCGCCCACCCCAGCGTCACCTGTGTCTGCTGTCCTTGCGTCATCACCCTCCCTCGTTCAGTGTCTTCAGAGATTGATTAACCTTTGCCCTCTGCCAGCATGTGGGGTAGGTGCTCCGTGGCAGAGAACGGTCAGGGAGGGAAGCTGGCTCATTGCTCTTTACATGATTTCTGGACCAACCTTGTTTTCAGACACACCTCGCTCCTAATTCTTTGAGTTATCTGCCCTCTCCACCTCCTGAGTCTCTGCGGGTCTGGTTCCTGAATCTGCTTGATTTTGGGACCCCCCCTCCCCCTCCTTCCCATTGACACCGCTCTGCTAAGTCAGTTATTATTATCTGTCCAATCTTTTTTTGTCAATTCTTGTCTTCTGGAGCCTACCTCTCTCTCCTCTTCTCTTCTTTTTTGTGGGTCCATGTCTTCTTTATTCCTTACCTGTTACTTCAGAAGCTGTTAGAGAGAGAGAGGAGATAAACATGTGTATTAATCCTCTGTGTGCATTCAAAGTCAATCCAGGGGCGCCTGGGTGGCTCAGTCGGTTAAGAGTCTGACTTTCGGCTCAGGTCATGATCTCACAGTTCATGGGTTCGAGCCCCGCCTCAGGCTCTGTGCTGACAGCTCAGAGCCTGGAGCCTGCCTCAGATTCTGGGTCCTCCTCTCTCTCTGCCCCTCCTCTGCTCACACTGTCTCTCTCTATATATATAAAAAAGATCAATAAGCATTAAAAATTTTTTAAAAAAGTCAGTCCATGGGTATTCTTTTCTCTGGACTATACAGGGCACACACTTACCCACACACATCCACGATTCACTCAAGGAAGCTACAAATCGACCACAGAGACCACGTGCCCATGCGAATTAATGCAAATTGGGATTAGCAGCCATTAGCAACACCTGGTGTCTACATTGCACATTAAAGCATTTGGAACACATGCATTTTGGAAGCACGCTTTAATCAATAATAATAATAACGACTAGTAACAATTACCATTTACATAATAACTACCATAACAACATAATCACATCTGAGTGTGAACAAAGCTCTTTCCCGATTTGGCATCTTGTAAGAAACATACCATCGTTAGTCTGAGGAAGGGAAGGAGAGTTGTGTCTGGAGCCAGCAGGCTTGCGGCAGATTCTCATGGTGGCAGCTGTGAGCCTCGTATCTTGGCTGTAGAGCCACACGGTCCTTGGAGATGGGCTCCACTGACTTTCCGTATTGGTCGGATGTTCTGGGTGGCTAAGGAGAACAGACCAGAACGAGAATGCGGGATGCATGCTGGGAACCCTGCTTCTTCCCCAGGTCCTGAAGCCTCTGTCCCTGAGGATAGACCCCACTTCCCATGTCCTACCCTCCCTCTGAACCCTCAGCTCCCTCACCTGTCACCACCTGGATGCAAAGATCTGGCTGCTTCTCTAGACACGCGAACCTAAAAGCTTTGACAGGCCAGAGGGCCCATGGGCTGCTGCTTTCTGGGGCTGCAAGAAAGGAGAAGATCGAGGAGAGAGAGCCGCATCCCACTCCATGATCAGAGTTTGGATAAAGTGAGCTGAAACTGTCAGCTCTCGAGAAGAGAAATGGACGTGATGTTCATACAGTGCCTACAACATGTGAGCCACCGGTAAGTGCATTGAGCCGCCCCAGCACCAGAAGGAAGATACTCACCCCACCTCCAATTCCTGGACCAGGCTCCTAGACCTCTTACAGGTGAGACCCTCCCCCAGTTCTCCATGTAGGGGAGCCCGGATTCGAACCCAGGAGAGGAAAGTGGGGTGTGCTCGGTGCTTGCTGCTGAAAGAAAAGAAGGGGCGTTGGGGCGCCTGGATGGCTCAGTCGGTTAAGCATCCGACTTCGGCTCAGGTCATGATCTCACGGTTCGTGGGTTCGAGCCCCGCGTCGGGCTCTGTGTTGACAGCTCAGAGCCTGCAGCCTGCTTCTGTGTCTCCCTGTCTCTCTCTGACCCTTCCCTGTTCATGCTGTCTCTCTCTCAAAAATAAATTTAAAAAACATTAAATTTTTTTTTAAAAAGAAGGGGCATGTCCTGAGAAGTGAGTCCACCTTGTACATTTTGGGAAGGCTGGGGGTGGGGGATTCTCGGCAGAGCCCAGAACAGACATATAGGGGCGCTCTCATCCCCACTGAGTGAAGAACCGTATGCCTCCAATTCAGCCTTGGAGAAAACCCCAGAGTGTCAGGCTCTGACCTGGGGTCCCTGCCTGAGGATGGGCCAGACCCCAAAGCCCAGGGAATCCATGGGGCAGGATGAAGGATGCTCGGGGTCCCAGGAACAAAGGAGGGGTGCTTCATGCGGATCACAAAAGCCACGCAGGAGAGTGGGCTCCCTTCCATCTGGGCTGCTTTTTGGCGTAAGGATCGTGAATGGTCAAAGGCTGAACCCCGGTCACGGCTGACTTGACTCCCCCTCAGAATTTTTGATAGGGTTCGCATATCGCTCTTGCTCTCCCTTGAATCGTGACAAAAGGAAAGTATTCATTACCAGGCAGACAGAGCCCTAGGGCGGGAGCCCGTCATCTCTGATTTGCCTGTTAGCCCAGGCTATGGAATTAAATGCAGTTTTGTTTTTATCTATTTGGATGGAAGCTTTCCAGGGAAAACAACAATGGTAGTGACCTGCGCAGTTTGGATCATGTTAATTAGGTTTGAAAACTCATATATTGTTTTCATAAGGGCTATTACATTTTCTCTAATTAAATTAAGGGAAAAATAAGGATGCATGGCAATAATATTTATTATTAATACCAGACTCCAGAGGCGCCCAGCGAGTTAAATCAGAGGTAAAAAGAAAAAAAATAAAATCTTGAAGACAGGCTGGACTTCAAAACAGTGTGGGCTAGTCCAGGTTTTCAGCAAGTCATTACTTGGACCACTTTGGAAAAGGAGAAAGTAAAAAATGGACCCATCTGGGAAAAAAACGGGCTTCTGGTCCCGGCTCGCACTGCGAGTTTCTGGGATGTTTACTACCATCTCATTACAGTGGTTTCACCAAAATTGCAGCAACTTTGTTCCAAGGAGAACTCTTTACTTGGGTTTCCTGTGGACTCCAAGGTTGTAGCCAGCCGGCTGTGATTTTCATCCAGCCCCGAACGGGCTTCGTTTACAAGGGGTCCTGGTCTTGTCGGAAGTGAGGTCAGGTGGACAGAGCACAGGGAGTGGGCTCTGGGTGGACGAGTGGCACACTGGAGAGAGAAGGCGGGGCGTGGGGCTTTTCAACAGGACTTCTACCCCTGGAGAAGGTCCCTTTTGGAAATGGCACTGAGCTCGGGCCAGATTCGAAGGGGAAGAAGGAAGAGAGAGGGAGGGGAGGTGGGCCCATCACAGAGTGGTTCTAGACAGAGGGGCAGATCAACCTTGCCCGAGCCCATGGCTGGAGTGGGCGGTTGTAGTGTGGGGTCACCCACCTCACAACGCTTCCCCCCCCAAGGGGGCCCTGACTTCCCACTGGGGCACCTCCATGGAATGCAGCCTGGGCCCTCCCGCTGAGGAAGCAGATGACTTCCAGAGGCCCTTCTCTCTTATGCCTCCTCTCCCTGCCCGCCCCTGCCAACTGGGCCAGCTGGGCTCTCTCTCCTGGGCGCCGGGCCCCAGGGAGGGCTCAAAGATGGAAAAGCACCTGCCATGCACTCCTTCTCGGGGCGGCACCTTGGTGCGAATGCTGTGCCGTCCCAGCAGCCAGCAGGCAGCACTCTCAGGGACGACCTGACCCATGTGACTCATCTGTCTCAACCTGGCTCCACGGTTTTCCATGTGGTCCCAGGGGCCCCACGTGCTTCCATAAACTCCCTTGCTTCTGGGTTAGCCGTTATCTGTGTCTGTTGCTGGTGACCAGAGATCTCCAGCTGTTGCAATGGCCTTTGCACTGAATGTGGGACAACTGTGTGCATGTGTGCTGTAGGGGGCGCCGGCTGAGGGCTGGGAACCTCTCAGGGGGAGCCCATGCTTCTATTGGTTTGGTTTAAGGAAGAGCACTGGACTGGGAGTTGGGGTACAGCTTTTCCACTATGCCTGGCCGGAAGGCCTCAATCTGTTGGTGTTCCTTCTGGACTTCATCTGCGAGGTGAGGCATTTAGAAAATAACAACAACAATAGCACTTACAATTTACTGACTGCTATGGGGGGAGGGGGGGAAGCATGCACTGTGCTAAATGCCATACATATGAACCTTCACATTTACCTTGAAACAAGACTGTTAGTCTTCCCGTTTTAGGGATAAAGAAGCAGAAGTTTAGAAGGGCAACGCTCATCACCCAAGGTCACGTGCCAAGAAGTAGACGTACCAGGGGCTGAATCTGGGTCTGTCTAGGTCCACTAATGGTCTAGAGACTCAAGTGACCATCTCTGTTTGCCCAGGATCGACAACCTTCACAAGACATAGGACTTCCCCTGCTAAAACCAGGTCAGTCCCACACAAACCAAGATGCTTGGCCACCCCACTGAGGATGCATCCAGCCGGAAGGCACTGTGGTTCTGGAACAGCATGGAATTGGGGAAGCTACCCTGGAAGAGCACTGGAAACCAATGAGCACATGTTAAGATTTTCAAACCTCAGAGTAAAGGCAAAACCCAAATGGGGTTTCAGATGCCACCTTCAATTGCTACTGAGCCCATCCCAGTTAGCCTGCATCTTCCAGAGGGGGGAAGAAATCCAGAGCTCTTCCAACAAACCCCTGGTTGAATCCACAGATCCCTCAATCATTTTACGAGTGGCCCTGCATCCTGCTTTCCTGTCCCCAGGCCACGATGCAACTAATCGTCACCAATGCCGCCTCCACCTAACTAATGCCAGCATTTCCAACTGTGCAGCACTCAAGGCCTGAAAATGTTCCGTGTAATTTGAATTTTTAAGAAATTGAAGTCTGCTTTCCAACTGGGTCATGCTGTAATCATCTCCTCTGACGTCCAACTGGCGGAGGTCTTAGATTCTAGTTTCTTTGCCTGCTTAACTCACCTCACACATGCACTGATTTATTGATGCGCCAGACATCTATTGAGCACCTACTGTGTACTGGTCATTGAGCTAAGGAGTAGGACACCAGAGAGAAGCGTGTTGACCACTGCTCTTGAATTTCCTTTCCCCAGCCAATTCTCATGTGACACAGCAGTGGTAAGGTCTACACTCTAGGAACACAGGGCTTCTAGAATGAAGAGTGAGGATAAGTAGGGTGTCCCAAAGCAGTAGACGTTCACTGTTCTGTTCCCTGCTCTTTGGTGGCCTGTTCCTTTCACAGCTCATTTCACACCATATTGTCATTGTTTTGCTGTTCTTAACTCCTTGTCCAATGCTCAACACGCCGTGGGCCCAAAGTACATGCTTTGGGTGACCAGGCCCTAATGTAGCAGAGCAGGCCTGCCGGACCAGGCAGAAGCTCTGTTGAAGTAGGGAATCCATTCATAATGTGAAGAACTGTCCTCTCTCCGCCCGCAAGGACTCCATTTTCTGAATTCCAATTTCTTAATTTCTCTACACCGAGTTTTCTAAAATTGAGTTATCTCTCAAATCACGCACTGCTACCAGGCCGATCTGATAGAACCACAGGAATTCATCCCTTTTGGGAGCTAGGAAGTGAGGACAGAGTAAGACTAGGTCAGAAATTGAGCAAATGTTAGAAAATGTCAGCCATCGTAATGGTTATTACCATTGGCCGTTTTGTTAAATGATAGGGGGAGGCCCTAGAGGGTAATGAAAAGACTCCTGGACAGGAAGACACTTGGGTTCTAGGACAAAAACACAAAAAGATTTAGAATTGGTGACTTTGGGTTTTCACAGCAAAGTAAACAGCAAAGATTAAGCCGCTGGGCTTAATCTTCCTTGAACCCAAGTGCCGTAACAGTCAACGTGTTGGGTTCTCAAGGATAGTCTTCTGAATGAGGCCTCAGATCCACCACCCACCACCCATCAATCATCCAGAACTAATCTTACCATCACACAGACTGGAAAACCACAGGCTTCTTAAAGATCCTCTTAACTTTAATTAAAAACCTTTGATGGATTCTCAAACACTAACAAAGACTGGTCCCCAGCAGGCTTCATGCTTGTCATCAGGTGGCCCTTGGTCTGGTTTGCTCCCAGGTGATGCTGTTGTGGGTATAGACAGGTATGCTCCCAAAGCTTTGGGCACCTTCTCAAGCAGTATCCAGGCAGGGAGCCCCCTAATAACTGTGATGAGTTACTTGAGATCGCGTAGAAATTTCTAAGACAGCTAGACTCTTCTAGATTAATTGCATTGGGGGAAAGAGTACCAAGATCCTGGGGAATCATTCTGGTGTTCAAAGCCGGTGCTACTTCCAGTGTAAACCAATCAGCTGGTGGTTGGTTGGTTCACACTAGCGCATCTATGCAGCCTGTGTATGGCGGCCGATGTCCACGGGTTGGTCAGTGCCCACACTCTCCTGGCTGGGAAATATTTTGATCTTGACCCCTTCAGTTGACTACTCCAACCTCACCTTTCTCTCTGCACCTTCACCACCCCATCTGCTCCAGGGACTGGTTGGGCAAGAGCGGGTGGAAAGGAATGTTCCCAAATGATCTCCGTGTCCATGAGGCAGACCACTCTCTCCTCCTGCTCCAGCTTGTTCGCCAATCTGGTGTTGAGCCTCTGCTCCAACCCTCTTCCTCTGCTCCACTCCATCTACCCTCTTCTTCCAACCCCCTCATGGGGGGAGGGGGGCATCGCACATTCGAGTTTCCCACACTTTTGTTCTAGTCCTGACTTCCTGCACTGCCCTGTGTATCCTAAGAGCCTGCTGAGATCCTGCCTGCCCACCCCCGAGGGACCCCCTAAACACAGCTTCTGCAAAAAGCCAGCTCAGAGCGTTCCAGGCAGGACACGTCCCTCCCTCCTCTTCCCTTCCTCCTTCTTGCAAACCCTTGGTGGTTTTCAAAGCTCTACTCAGCTTGCTTGATCCAAGTGCCTTGTGAATTGCTTTAGGGTGAGAGCCGGGACTGATGTCATGTGTGGCCCCCACAGTGTGTGGCTGAGTGCCCAGCACACGGTAGAACTGATAAATGCTTGGTTTCTTTAGATGCTGACATCTAAATGCTAGCTCTGACATTCTATAACTTAATGTTTGCGAAACTCCCAGTTCTGCATCCAAAGTATATGGACGAGGGAAGAAGTCAAGGCCCCGACAGTGACTTTCCTTTGGGAAGATTATATCAGGACTTCAGTGTTGCACGCAGTTGATCTCAGGAGCAACATGTGGGGTCATCATAGACCTGGAGACAGAGAGGCACAGACGGCAACCCTACCAACCAGTGAGCTGTCTGGCCTTGGGTGAGTCACTCGACCTTTCTGGGCCCCAGGTCTCTTATCAGTAGCATGGAAGTGATTACATCACACCTTGTTATCTTGAGGATTTAATGGGATGATATCTGCCAAGTGTTTCCTGGGGGAAAGGCCTGGAAGATATACAATAAATATTGACCATAGAAAGCTGAAGTTCTGAGCCCAGTATGACCCATTATATCCCGATAAATGTGAGACGGATTAGGGCAGTGGTCCTCAGACATGAGCCATGCATCAGAGTCACCTGGTGGGCTTGTGAGACCACAGATGGCTCAGCCCCACCCCCAGGTTTCTGAAGCCCTGAAGTGGGACCTGAGCTACGTATTTCTAACATGTTCCCAGCTGCTGCTGCTGCTGCTGGTCCAAGGGCCACACTTTGAGAACAGGGCCTTAGGGTTCACTAAGAGCATTGTTCTGTGTTCGGAACATAGTTAAGTAAATAGATAATTCCTCAAGAATATCTCTCGGAGGTATATTTTAACTAAGTAGAATGTTTTGTAATGATGCAGAAACTGAGAGTATAAGCCTTATCCCAACATGCTATTTCTAATTAGCAAAAGGTAAATATCTTACCTATACATGGTTCACAACTGATGTGGTATTCTGTATTTTTCCAAAGATGTCTTAAATCCGAAGGTTTAGTGGCGCTGGGGTGCTCGGGCAGCTCAGCCACTTAAATGTCTGACTTCTTGATTTTGGTTCAGGTCATGATATCATAATTCACAAGGTTGAGCCCCATGTCGGGCTCTGTGCTGATAGTGAGGAACCTGCTTGGGATTCTCTCTCTCTCTCTCTCTCTCTCTCTCTCTGCCACTCCCTTGATCTCACGCACACACATGCTCCCTCTCTATCTCTCACATAAATAAACACTGGAAAAAGGTTAAAAATAAAGGTTTAATGGTGTTAATATAGCATGCAGACAGACCTAATGAACCTTATCATCTGTTCTTGGGAAAAAATGGCTAAAAGCTTACTATCTGTGTGTCCTGGTCATGTTACACTTAATCTCCCTGAACTACCCTCACAGAGTGGGATAATATACTTGCAGTACATATAACTGACCCCAGGATTGGTAACCAGAATATATAAACGACTCTTACAAATTGATAAGAAAGTGACAGACAATCCAGTAGGGAAATGGGCAAGTGGTTTGAACAGGTATTTCATGAAGAAAGACACCCAAATGGCCAATATGTGAAAAGATGTGCTACTGAATTAGTTATCAGGGAGACACAAAATAAAGCCACCACACAATCCTACTACACCACCACCAGGACGCCCACAAGGTAAGACTGACAATACTAAGTGCTGGCCAAGACACGGAGCTCACAAGGACTCACATGCTGCTGGAAGGAGTGAGAAGTGGCACCACTCGCTTTGGAAAACTGTAAGGTTTTTTTCTGCTCAAGTTCAAGGTACACATGCTTTACGCACCCACATTTCCTCCCCTAGTGCTCACCAAGCAGAAAGGTGCACATAGATCCACCACAGACAAATATAAAGGTGTTCGTGGCTGCATTCTTCGTAATCACCCGAACTTGGAGACAACACGGATATTCCTTTGCTAAGGAGTGGATAATTAAAAGTGACATCTCCCTACGATTTGGAAGCCTTGTGTTTTATAGGCCACACTGGCTGTTTTGTGCCTGTGCTCTCTGTTTCACGTGCCTGGGATGATTGTGAGTGTAGAGAAGTCTGCTCTCATCCATAACCCAGATTTCCTAGGCTCCCAGACAAGGGTCTGACAGGTTCTTTCTCTTCTACTAGCTTGATGAAGCATTTGAACATCCGTATAGGGCTAGTGTTGTTCTCCCCATCTCACGGATAAGACAACTGAGGTCTCTTATCAAAGGCGGAATGGCTTGCTCAGTCACCGGGCTGTATACACATCCACACCCCCAATCAGAATGTGAGCGGCTCACGAACTGCGTGTCTCCTTGACTCCTGCAGCCCGAGGACAGTGCTGTCGGTTCATAAGCACGAGGAGAATGGAACTGGTAAGGAATCCTTTTCCTCTGTGGCTGGAGAGCACCTGACTGTGCTGGGAGGTCATTAAAACACATCGTTACTTGTAGTTACCGCATCGTGGCCCACCGGCACAGCCGCCTTTCTCCATCCTTCCTATTTTGAGAATTGCGCTGCTCCTAACAGCGCTGAGCTGTGTTTGTGCTGGGGGACAGTGGGGTGTGGCTGTCTTCTAAGCCCCCAGGCACAGATGCCCACCCTCTTAAGGAAACGCACACCCAAATGACTACCATCTGCACCATGTTTGGGAAATCATATTCACGCATGCAGATTCACATGGTCTCTGGGAGCTTCTAGCCCTGTTTTCTGGGTGGAGGGTGGGGCTGCACAAAGACTCCCTGCATCTGAGGACTTGCCCCAGCCGTCCCAGCCACTGCAGGGCAGAGGTGAGTCACAGACCCAGAGCAGGGGCCAAGGCATGCCTACCCTGCACAGGGCTTGCAGATGCGAGCGAGGGCAGTCCCCCTGACAGGTACACCCACTGCCTCCGTCCCTCCTCCCCATCAGATCCACGGCCCCGCACAGGTGCTTCCCAGGATGTTCAGATGCGGACGGCCGCAGGCATCGTGCTGTTCTCTGGACTCTTTCTGTTGAGACTCGCTGCCTGATATGGTGAAGTGTCAGTCGCGCCCCATGGAGGTTTGTTTATGTACCTGGCGGCGCAACATGCCAACACACCTTTGTCTCCCCACCGGGTTCAATGCGATGTTGGCCAGTGGCAGCCATTCAACAGATAGCTGGTGTCTTAGGTTGGGTCCCGCAGTGGCTGACCTTGGGACAAGGGTGTGAGTGTTGCTGTTACTTGGGAGGTGATCCCAGAAAGCACAGTGAAGGCTGGAGGGAAGCAAGAGGGGAGGGGAGTAGCCAATAGCGGGTACATCCCCAAGCAGGTGATCCTGTGGCTTCAGAGCACAAGTGGAGGAGGGGCAGAGAGAGAAAGAGGGAGAGAGAGAGAGAATCCCAAATGGGGACGTGGGGCTCAAGCTCACAGACTGTGAGATCATGACCCGAGCCGAACCCATGAGTTGGACGCTTAACCGACGGAGCCGCCCAGGTGCTTCTAGTTGTAACCCTTTCTAAGTGTATGGCTCGGGCATCTAGTGGGTGTACATTGTTGTGAGATGGGCAGCACCGTCTGCCTCCAGAATGTTTCCTCTTTCCCAGCAGAGGTTGGGTGCCCATTCATCAATAACTCCCCATTTCCCCTCCCCCAGCCCCTGGAAACTCCATGGCACTTCCTGTCCCTATAAATTTGCCTATTCTATGTCCCTCATATAGGTGGAACCTTGCAATATTTGTCCTTTTGTGTCTGACTTGGATATATTAAACCCAAAGACATCCATATGCTTCAATCCAGAAATCACGTATTAATTCATACGTATTAATCTGGGAGAATGGCTAAGATATGCAAAGTTTAAACAAACAAACAAACAGGCAAGTTACAAGTAGTATTATAGAATGATCTTCTTCTGCTGAAAAAAAGAAAATAAAAAGAAAAGAAGGAAAAATTCAGAATGCTCTATGTGTGTGGTGTGCGTGTACCTGTATGTTGGATGAGCAGGTAGAAAGTGTGTTAGAATATATCCCTGGGGGATAGCTCTGGAGGGGGCAGGATTTAACCTTTTCTTTATTTAACTGTTTGCAGTGATGTCTATCACTGCTGAAATAAAAACATTAATACTCAGGGGCACTGGGGTGGCTCAATCGATTAAGCGTCTGACTTCAGCTCAGGTCATGATCTCATGGTTTGTTAGTTAGAGCCCCGCGTCAGGCTCTGTGCTGACAGCTCGGAGCCTGAAGCCTGCTTCAGATTCTGTGTCTCCCTCTTTCTCTGCCCTTCCCCTGCTCATGCTCTGCCTCAAAAATAAATAAACATTAAAAAAATAATAAAAAACAGTAACAATCAAGAGAAGCACCCAATACACCATGACCCAGAAATTCTACTCTTGGTTATACACCCAAGTGAACTGAGTGTTTAAATCCATCAAAAGACAAGAACAGGAATGGCCAAAAGAGCATTATGCATGTTAAAGAATGGAAACAACTGATTATCCGTAACCAGTAGAATGGATACATAATTAATAAGCGGTGTAGTCATCCAGTAGAATACTATACAGCAAAGAAAAGGACAAATCAGTGATGTATGTGACAGTGAAACTCAAGAACCAGTGGAATGAATTTCTGGTGTTAAAGAAAGATCAGGTCCTTACCTGCCTTGCTGGGGGCATGGACTGACTGGTGATTCCATGGACGTATATGTGCAAAGTCATCGCAAGCTGATAGATGTGTGCATGTTGATGATATATATGTGATCTCAATAAGAAAAAGTTAATAATTGAGAAAGGAAAAACTGCAGGAGGAAGGAAGGAAAGAGACGTATGAGCACACTGGTCACGTGGCCAATTCTAGGAGGGGAACAAATAGAGAAGCATGAAAGAAATCGGAAACATTACCTGGTTGTCTGGGGTGAAAATAGTCCTCTACTTCAGTTTCTCTTCATGTTCTTAAGTTTATTTATTTATTTTGAGAGAGAAACAGAGTATGCAAGCTGGAGAAGATCAGAGAGAGAGAGAGAGAGAGAGAGAGAGAGAGAATAGCAAGCAGGCTCCACGCCGACAGTGGACAGGACTCAGCCTCAGGAGATGTGAGATCATGACCTGAGCTGATATCAAGAGTCAGATGCGTAACTGCCTGAGACCCCCCATGCACCCCGAATTTCTCTGCATTTTAACAGGGAACTTGCTCAGTGGGGAGCACTGTGCGGGGGAGGGATGCACTGGGCTCTGGGGTTCCATAGAGGCCTGGCTCTGCTATTCCCTAGTTGGTGCTCCCCTGCAAGGCTCCTGGCCTCTCTGAGTCTATGAGCCCGTGAAGGGCCCGTTGCCCCTGGAGACGGGCAGTGAGGCTGACAGGGGTGCCAGCGATCTGCAGCTGTGCCCGGCCCATGGCAGACACTTGATGTGGTCTCCCTTCCTGTTCTGCAGAAAAGAGAGAACAGAGGGGTCTGTTAAGTTTCTGACAGAGGGCTTCTGACAGGTGAAAGCATTTGAGAAAGCAAATCCTTCTTGCAATAAATGCATGCGAGGGAATGTCTTAAAAAAAAAAAAAAAAAGGCAAGCTCCCAACTCAAGCAAGCCTCGGGTGAAACTTTAGCGTTTCTCTGATTATGTATCTAATATTGACCAGAAAGGGGAGGGACTCAGAGTAAAGACACTTCTTACTCAAAAACGAGCTCTTTCCCTTTTCCATATGCTGTGTTTATGATTATGGGGTTTAGAGCATTTTTCTTCTTGTATTTCACAAAATACCGCATCTCTTCATATAATTCCCTCCACCCCCTCTCCTCCAGATTTCACTGCAGAGAAGGGAGGGAAGGGATCATATAAGTCCCCAGGGGGTTGGCTCACCGCCTCCCTGGCAAACGTCTCCAGGCCCTGAAGTCTTTCTGAGACCCAGTGACTCACCAGGAAGGCACAGAAGTCAGCGGCCGATCTTAGCCTGTTCTTCCAGAATTCCCGTGTTTTTGTGAAATTTCACTCCAACGTGTGAAAGAAAACCCATGAACAGAGGAGGGGTGTGTGTGTGTGTGTGTGTGTGTGTGTGTGTGTGTGTGTGTAGGTGGGAGGAGGCCAGAAGAACATCCAGAAGGCAGCCAGGAGGTCACAAGGTGGTGTCCACCTTAAGAGCGCCTTCCTTTGAGATCTGCAGGCTGAGGGTCCTGTTGGGAGGGGGGGTCTCCTGTGGACCCCCACCAAATATTAACTGAGGGCACTATGGTTGGAAGGCGGCAGAGGCAGACAGCTGTCAGGGTGATGAATGTAGTTGGGGCATCATTTGGGGATTCTAGCATCACCTGTGGTGTGGGATCATGGCTAGGTGCGCTCGGAAGAAAGAGCCCCGTGGAAAGTTGGGGTGATCTGCATACAAGTGGCAGGAATTCATTTAGGCAAAGGCCCCAAGGCACAAGACTCAGGGAATTCCTCTTGATCACCCCTCTCTGTCTCTCGGGCAGGTAGGAAGGTCTCTTGGGATCTTGGCATCCAAACCCTCCACTTTGGCGAAAGGCAAGTTTGGGGGGTCTTGTCCACAGGCCCTTGTGTTTCTGTACATTGTCATCTACACCCCATATAATCGCTCACGTGCCTCTCTCTTCTCGATGATGAGCACTGACTGGCAGGCAGTGAGGATTCCTCACCTCCCCATCCCTCGGGGCTGGCGCTAGTGAATGGAGGAGGGAATGGAGGACACAGGAGACCAGCACGGGTGCCCTTTGTGCCCAAGATCAAACAGCTCAAATGGGGCCAGAAGGAGCTGGTGGCAGGTTAGAGGGGGGAGTTTAATGATGGAGCCCCACTCTTCGGCTCTCGGGTACAGCTCCCTGTGCTTCTTCTACCCCCCAGCAGCCCAACCAGTAGGTGCAATCATCCCCGGCACACAGATGAGACAGCTGAGGCTTGAGGAGCTGGGGGTCTGACCCAAGGTCACACGCAATAAGCCATTGGAACCGGCCATCTGACTGCAAGCTCCTGCCCTTGCACATGGCTCCGTGCTACCTTTCTAAGTGTGTCCCGTGAAACTGATCATTTCCTGCAAGGGGTGGGGAGGGAGGGGCTGGACTGACGCACATGATCATATCGTGAGACCAGTTGCTCTCGGTGGCTCCTGGGAGCCCTGGTCACCGGCCCAGAAGCAGCGGCTGGAATCAGCTTCCTAAAGACATCCCCTTCTGGGTATGCTCTTGCCATGCATTCGAAGCAGAACGCCCAGGGATGAAGCCCAAGCGGGACCGAACAGAGATGCCCACTTGCAACCACCAGAATCGTCCAACTAACTCAAGAGTGCTTGTCCACGCAGGGCCAGCCCGGGGATCTCCAGGCCACAGGCCGGTCACCTGCAAGACGGAATCTCAGAACTGGCCCATCCAGTTATGTCCAATACCCTCCTCAGGACCTGAGATTGGGAAGGCCCAGATAGGGTGACATGGCTGGGGCCAACGGGTGGTTCCGAGGCAAGGCCAAGGCTGTGATTCAGGACCCCTGATCCTTGTTCCCTCACATGTGCGGTACCAGTGCTCATCACAGGCCCGGGGGTCCCTACCTGCTCTGAACTGATCATATTCTGCTGCTGCTGGTGGTGTCTCATGCTTCACCCTGTGTGTGTGATCTCCCTGGCAGCAGACGACATTAGCCCAGGACTTTCACCTGTGAAAACAGAGGAGCAGAGGTCGGAGCCCTCCCTGAGGTCACAGGGCAGCCTTGAGACGGGCCCCCAGACTCACATCTTCGTGTACCTTTCCGGGAACATTTAATGGTAAGATGTTTACCAATGTCTGGGGAACATTGGGCCTGGTCGGTTTTCACGAGGCCACCAAGCTGTTTGGAAGGTGCCCTGTGTCTCCATCAGAGCAAGAAAACTTCCCCTTCGTGGTGGAAACCTTGCCAGAATGTTCGTTGACCTCAACTCACAGGAGTGAAAAGGAAACTGATTCACTGAGTCCCACCTGGATGCTGCGATTGTGCCCGCACCGAACATACTCGGCCCTCCCCCATCCTCCAGCACCCCCCACCAGGCGGAAAACAGGTTATTCTTTAGCCTTACGGAGAAGGGGCAGCGGCTGGAGGTGTCAAGTGACCCATCTCTGTGGCCCAGCCAGGCTCAGGTAGAAATGTCGGCTCCACCTCTGACCTCCAGCCTTTCCAGCTCATTGTGCTGGTTTCCAACAGACTAGCCCCTGCGTATGGTGGTCAAAGAGAAGATTCCCTGACCCAGATATGCTAGAGACATTCTCTTCTGTTGCTAGAAAGGAAACAGCGGTAAAACTGTGTCCAGATGGTCCCTTCTGAGCGTGGAGCCCAGAAAGGGGAGGCATTGCATTCCAGGGGACCGGGCTGGCAGGCCTGAGGTCCCAGGGGGCACCCATCCACTCATCCGCCGCTCTGGGCCACGAGGAACCCCCATTGTAAAGCCGCTCAGGAAGGCGGGAGCTCCGGAGAGAGCAGAAGTGTCTGCACGTGCAAATTTCACACCTGTAACACATGCATTTCCTTTCTCGGCCTTCAATGCCTCCCCCCATGGGAGGCGGGGCATGCTGAGGAGAGCTCAGGGCACCCAGGCAGAAATGGGGTGGTTGGGCTGGAGCTACAGGAATGTGGGAAGGGCTCTGTATGTGGACTTAAATAAAGAAGTATCTGTAAACTGTCTCGCCCGGGGCTTGCTAATGGGGAATTAGCAACAAATGTGAATTTCGCTCCCTTCCGTCCCCGGCGGTTCTTGGGCCCGGGAATCAGGTCGCACTGGGTGTGGTCAGAAGTGATGCTGAGTGGGGTGCAGCCCCCTCCAAGCCAGCTGTGCCCAGGTGTTTGGGGGTGCACCTCTGGCCTATCTGTGCTAAATCCTTGTGCTGTAAAGAAGCATTGTGTGGAGAAGCCCCTAGCTGTAGTTGCTAATGAGGGGCTGCGGGAGGGATCCACTCAGCGGGCGGGTGGGGGGGGGGGTAGCTTCTGATAAAGCAAGAGGGTGTGGAAAGAGCCCTCAGTCTGTTGGTGGTCTGGGCCAGCTCCCAGCCCCAGCCTGGAGAGAACCTAGCAACACCCTTTGCTAATTATCTACCTTCCAGGGGATTCCCTCCTCCAATTTGGGGATTTGGGGTGGGGAGGGGGACAGCCCAGAGCTGCTAATTGGTGTCTTCCCAATAACCCGAGATTAAGTCTGGGGATTACACTAAGGAGGTGAGGAGGCAATACCCAAAATAAACACGAGTGCCCTTCCTAAGTGCATTCTTGCCAGCCAGTTAAATAACCCAGCCCCTGGAGCCTGTTCCTAAAAGATTTAAATAACTAATTCTGGGGAGGGGGGTGGGTGGAAAGCGTAGTAGATTTCTACCGATTCTGACTTCTTCTGACATCTTTTAAAGGCTTCGTTTCTGCGCTGTTTGATTCCCTTTGACGATTGTCAAGTTAAGTTTACTAAAACTGGAGAAGACTTTGTTCCGGGGTGGGGGGAATGGGGGGGCTGCTGGATTAGAAACACGAGCTGGTCCCCAGCCTGTCCATCCGCACTGGCATCATTTTATTTCTGCGTTTCTGAAAGACTCCGAGTAATCAGTTCCAGAGGACGGGCAGGGGGGTGGGGGGGTGGGGGGGTGGGGAGGAACCTTGGCAAAGGGGCCTCCCTCTTGGCTATCACTTAGGGTATTTTATGCAGCTAATGGAGCTGTGATAGAGCCCAAAATGTGGGCCCTGGGAAACCTAGGGGCCCACCTGAATTTTTCTGATGTGTGCCCCCCGCCCCCCGCCAGAAGAGCTCTCTGGAGGCCCTTGAGGGAGGCGATGATATTCAGGTTTCTAAGGTAGGAGTTTTGCATGAATTTTTATGCTCCAAAGGAAGAAGAGGGCTTGAGAAGTGGCTGGTAATAGTGCCGGGCGCTGGGCTCTGTCCACGTACTCACTCTCATTTAACTCCAACCATGCACAGTCTGGTGAGGAAAGGCCTAGCATCGTCCCCATTTCCCAGATGAGATAACTGAGGCTCACAGAGGTCCAGCAACTTGCCCATAGGTGGTCAGTGGCAGTGCCCTGCGCTCCACCACAGGGAGCAGGCTAGAGGAGAAATTCTCTCCCGGTTGGCACGCCTCCTGAACGCACGTGCTCCATTCTGCGCTGTGCCCCATCCTTGCGGTGACCGGGCTGGTCCCCGAGCAGCTGTGGACGTGAAGCGTTCTAATGCAGAGTCTAATGTGGCATGAGCCGCATCCCCATAACAACCCACCCACTCCCCCCTCGGGCCCCGGCCAAACAGTCAGTTTGTCTCCCGTTCCCCTAGTGACAAGCATCTCCTCTCTCCCTAAAGCAGGGACACCATCCGAGAGCAGCTCTGGCTGATGGAACCTTTTCCTGAGCTGAGCTCTAAATCTGGTAGGTTCTCCCATCCTTCAGGAAGGTTCTGCCCTCCTCCCCGCCCCAGGCCCACGAAGACGCACTACCAGACTGTTGTCTCTGTCCTGCAGAAATAAAGAGATCATTCCCAAGCCTCCCTCGAACACCACTTCTAATTTTACACTTTTCCTTCAATCCAATGACCGCAGAAAACTGAGAAGAGACTAGGCTTTTCTGTGTAACTCACTTGAAAACCACATCAAAGTGATCCCCAGTGGTCTCCCCTCCCCCAGCACAGTGTCCACAGGACAGAGGAATACAGACACGATGGGTGGCCACCTTCAGATACACTGCAATTAAGAGGCTGAAGCCTCAGCACTTAGCTCCAGCACTGCCACTTTCTGTCCGTGACCCTGGACCAGTTACTTCCCCTCTCCGGAACTCTATGACGTGGCATGAAGTATCCCCTCTCATGGGGCCATGATGGTCAAACGACACAAGTCTTGAATGGCCAAGGATGGCCCAGAAGTTGTAAGACGTGTCCTCTGCACGTGTATATGGGAGCTTGGAATTTCCAAGACTATCAGGTCACTAGCTCTTAGTTACGTTCAGCTTGTCCCTATTTGTCCAATAAGTGAATAAAAGGATACACAGCCGACCCTTAAAATACAGCCACAGCTTTAAACTGTGCACACTTGCTTTTCAGTAAGTGTACAAGAAATATATTTGGAGATTTGCGACAGTTTGAAAAAAGCAGATGAACCGCGTAGCTGAGAAATAACAAACAAACAAACAAAAAAATCCCAGAAAAGTTAGGTGCTATTGTAAGAATACGGTGTATAATCCATAAAACAGCCACAGTATGTGTGGAAGGGCTGTTTATGCTATCAGTAAGGCTTCCAGTCAAGAGTAGGGTATTCGTGGTTTAATCTCGGGAGTCAAAAGTTAGACTCGTGATTTCAACTGCATGGGGGCTCGGCGCCCCTAACCCCCTGAATTGTTCAACTGTCTACACCTCCCACTTAGAAAACCCAGAAACAATTGCAGGTTAGTTAAGTGAGTTCGAGCGGCACATCTGTGTCCTTAACGAATACGCTTTGCTTCCCTAAGACTTCAGTTTGCACATCCTTTTAATGGGTGAGTATTGCCGCCTTGAAGCATTCGGAGGGGCGCTGGGGGAGAGGCAGCGCCCGGCACAGGGTAGGCATGTCCTCTGTCCCGTCTTTCTCATCCCTCTTTGAAGACAGAAGTATCACAGCTTCTGTGACATTACAAATTCAACGAATTTTTTTTTAAATTAGCGTTTATCAAAGAGGTGAGAAGTAGCCTTACAGAAACACCGCAATGGGAACATCATGGCTCTTGCAAATCTGAGGCCACATACGCGTCATTGCGCTTTCCGTGGAAATAATTGTTTTCCAAGGGGCTGTTCCTCAGGTAACCTGATGTTGACTGCAATAATGCAATTTTCATATCGAGATGTTGTTCTAGAGGGAAAGTGTCTATTTCACTTAGGCTGGTTGAAACCCAATCTACAGGAAAGGACGTTATAACAGAATTGGAGGTTAAATTTCATTTGCTGATTTAATAAAAACTAACAGGATGGATTTGGGGATATTTCATTAATCTTTCTTTCCTTTCAGTGCAAAGGAAATTAAGTTCACTGTAGTTCAAATTTTGTTTCACTCATACAAGAGGCTGCCAATGTCCACTTTCTCTCTGGCAAGTTAAAACCTAATTAGTCACAGAAAATTCCTCCCTGACCCTGTCACCGTGAGCAGGAAAGCGCTGGGCAGCAGGCGTGGAGCCACACGCACATGTGCACACACGCGCACTCACACTCACACACACACGACCCTGTCACCCTCTGCTGAGTCTTGTTTTTATTGTCGGTGGCTGTTAAAATCTGGGCGTGATGACATTCCTAAAAACGTAGCGACAGGACGGGAGTTTTGCAGATGCTCCTCTCCAGGGCTTCATCGCGTGAGTGTTAGATGCGATGTGTCTTGCTCCACCGGCAGACCCGGGCGGTGGGGGGGACCCTTTCGAAATGGAAAAAGAATACCTTGTCCCATTAGAGGCACCCTTTTCAGCTTTTAAATGTCAACTCTGAATTTTTACTCCACTGAATAAATTGCAGGGTGAAATACGGGAGGCAGTGAAGGCATGAAGGGAGAAGGGATTATAAGCCCCGGGCTTGGGGTCCACCTAGCCCGCATTGGAGCCCTGGCTCTGTTGATTAGCAGCTGTGTGACTTCGGGTAAGTGACTTAACTTCCCTGAGCCTGGATTTTCCCTGCTGAAAAATGGAAATAGATAACCCCTTGTCTACCTGCTTCAGAGAGAGAGAGATGGAGGGTCCACAATGACCCTTCAAGGGTTCACCCTCAGCAAATGAAATTTAACCCCCAAACCCCTTTCTGTCTTCATCATGTCTTCATCATGGTGCGCTCTCTCTCTCTCTCTCTCCTGCGTGCAGCTCGGATTGTACGCTGTGGGCTGCCGTCCGCTGACTGCCCCACGTACAAGTTCCAGGAAGGTAGGAAGGCTCTCTGTGCCCCACTGTCACCCAGCCCCCAGACCTATGGCTGTGACATGGGAGACTCCCAACAGGCGTTTCAGGAATGAGCAAATGGTATGCACAGGAATGCCTCTTTTTTTTTTAATGGAAAACCAGATTAATTTTATTTTTTATTTATTTTTATTTATTTTGAGATAGAAAGACAGTGTGAGCAGGGAAGAGGCAGAGAGAGAGGGAGAAAGAGAATCCCTCTGATGGTGCAGAGGCTGATACAGGGCTCCAACTCACAAACTGTGAGATCATGACCTGAGTCGAAGTTGGACGCTTAACTAACTGAGCCACCCAGGCGCCCCAGGAGCATCCTTTTAAAACTAGGATGTATTGAAGTGACGATGTCATAGTCACCATCCAGTGACATAATATAGAAATGTGACATATTTATGACGAATTTGCATACAGTATTTCTTGGTGGTCTGGGGTTGGTGGCCTTGGGCGCCCCTGGAGCTTTAGAGATGAAACGGATGTTTAAAGCCTTTACACATCTCTTCTCCAGGTAGGGTGGCTTTCCCTGCATTGACAAGAAAGATTCCAGGGTGGAAGCCATCTCTGCTTGAGGGGACAGCATTTCTATCCTGCAAGAAGTCTTTGTAATGTTGAAAGTGCCCCACACCCTGGACATGGGTCTATGCAGCCGTTTCTGGGCTTGTCACATGAGCCTTCTCGAGGGGTGCATGGTGGACGAAAAAGTGGGAAGGACAAGCCCCACCTTAACTTCTGCTTCTGCCTTATGACCCAGGTGGTCTAGACAGCTTGTTAAGTCCTCCTGAGCCTCAGTTTGCTCATCTGTAAACTGGGAATAATAACGAGACCGGCCTGGGAGCTGAATGGGGATTGCGGGAGATAAGGCGTGAGAAGTCCCTCCACCTCATCAAAGCAGGTCCTTGGAAGGCTCGCCCTGCAGCACGAATCTGCTGAGCCCCTGGTCCCGGCGGGAGTTCTGGTCCAAACAGTCCGGACTGGGCTCCTTCTAGCCTCTAGCCTCGTCCTAGCTGCTCACACCCAGAGCGACCTGGAGCCACTCTGCCTGATAACTGGTCATCGGTGGACCTGCCGGTGGGGAGGAGAACAGACTGTGAGCACAGCCACCCTGGGTGGGGGCATTTTGCCTCCTTACTTCACGTGTGGGAGCATTTCCGTTCTGCCTCTTGCATCATTCAGGATAAATGTTATAGTTAAGGCACTGGCGGTGAGCTGGAGACCCAGGGCTGCCGTGCACAGCCATGCGTTTTTCTCCTTATTTAAAAAGTGAGCCTGGGGCGCCTGGGTGGCTTAGTCGGTTAAGCGTCCGACTTTCGCTCAGGTCATGATCTCGCGGTTCGTGGGTTCGAGCCCCGCGTCGGGCTCTGTGCTGACTGCCAGCTCAGAACCTGGAGCCTGTTTCAGAGTCTGTGTCTCCCTCTCTCTCTGACCCTCCCCTGCTCACACTGTCTCTCTGTTTCTCTCTCTCTCTTAGAAATAAAAAAAAAAAAAAGTGAGCCTGAACATCCTTGTCCCATGTGTGTCCCACGGAGTCATGCTGAAGGGATAAAATAGAGCAGCACAGATGAAATGAAACCAGGCTGCCCGAGGCACTTAGCTGTCCTTCTGGGGGCCTGCTGTGCTGCGCGAGGCTTGAGGGTCACCTGGGTTTGGAGGCAGCAGAGCCAGGGCTCTGGTGCCCATGACTGACTGTGCTGTCCACTGCTTGCCAAGAGCAGAGGCAAGAAGAAGCCTGAGTTACAGGGCTTTGAACTTGGTCTTGAAAGGAGGAGGGGAGTTGATTGCACAAGGAAGACGGGGAAGGCTGTTTTAGGAGCAGGTGATGGGCAGGTTCCCGGCTAGAATGGTCAGGAAGACTTCTCGGAGGAGGTGAGGCTGGTGCTGGACTTAGAAGGGCAGAGAAAGTCCTCCCGGAGTTGAGGTTTGGCCTGGCCTTGTCGGGAGGTTTGGGAGAGAGGGGCTGCAGACGGGGTCAAGGCAGAGGAAGCCAGGCTCTACTGGAGGCTTCTCAGAGCACAGGCTGGTTGCCCAGAAGGGTTTCTCCAAGGAGAATACAGGTCTCTACCTCCCCTTCCAGCCTCAACTTGAGCCTCTATTTCTGTGTACCTGCCATCCTGACCGTTACCCCCTCTGAGAGATGGGAAAGCTGAGGCTCTCAGAGGCTAAATGTTGGCCCAGGGTCACAGCCAGCAGTAGTAGTTCTGGCTTTGGAATCCAAGGTATCTGAGCCTGGGCCTTTTCCCCTCCACAGTGCCGAGCTGCCCTCCCTGGCCGTCTCCCCCCACCCCCAGGTAAGAGAGGACCTACTCCCTCAGGGTTCAGGGAGGATGAGTCTGAATTGGGTCCTTGAGTAGAATGTCTTGCCACATTACCCACGCCTCACCATCCTGCCCTGGATTCCTCTGTCACAGTGCTTCTTCCAGGCAGTCCTCTGGAATGTTCCCCAGACCCCCATCTTGCATCCATCATGGTGTCTATAACACACATGCAGTAATGTCGGCCGGAGGGGCGGCCCTGATTGTGGACCGGGAAGGTCAGGAGCCTCCTCTTACCCTTGGCTGTGCCCTGAGGGGGAGTGTGCGACCCACCTTTGTCCAGTGATTGAATAAGTGAATGAATTCCATCAGGGCCCAAACGGATCACATTTCGAGCCCACCTGGTGCTCACCTGTGCACCCTCCTAGCAGGGCTGGGGCAGGGGGCCCCAATCCATCACTGTCACCTTCTCATTGCCCCATCAGACACAAAGCCCCGGGGTGGCGGTGGGGGGGGGGGTGGGCTCTCCTGGGACACAAAATGACCCGGGCTGACCAGCTGGCCCACTGACGATGCACATTTACAGAGCCGCCTGGTTGAGACAAAAAGAACGTCATGGATTGGAGCCGCCTGGGCGACTCTGCCCAGGAACGGGGGAGTCGCTTGCCTGTGTCTGTGGAAGGACACGCTGCTGGGGAAGGTATTAGCATTCCAGCCACCCTCCAGATTTGATTATGGCTGATAACGATCACAGAGGGGTTGCTCTGCCAACGACAGCAACGCCAGGAGTGGCCTAATTCAATAGTCTGAGGCCCGAGAGTTGTTTATACATCTCAGGTACGCCAGGGCCCATGCGGGAAGGAAGGGCGCTCTGGTCTACGAGACAGACACTGTTTTTATTAAGGAGAAGGACGAGAGGGCCGTGGCACTGCCAGGGACAGGCTTCAGACCCCGTCAGCACATTCCTGGCCGGCTGCGGGGGGAGGCGGGCTTCTCCCCAGGGACAGCCACTTTCTCCTTGGTTCTTGCTTTCACCTCTGGGGAGGGTGGTCCCCCTTTTCTGCTGGTTCCTCGCATGACCTGCCCCCTCCACGACCTCCCACAAAGGCTCACGCTGTTGCCACCGGGGGCCCGGGAGCCGATAGGAAACTCGCTTGGCTTTTCCTGCCTCTCTCAGCGATCGGGGGAGACGCGGCCGCGGTCACGGAGCCAGTGTGTGGACAGTCAGGTCCAGGGCACGCACCGAGATGCTGAAACAGCATGGAGGGCATGGCTGATTCCCTGCCTGCGGACTCTCGTCCACCTCCAAGTTCATTGGGAAACGCGGCTCCTCTGCAAAGCCTTCCCTGCCCTTCCAGGCTGCACCCCCTCACCCGTCGGCCTGTCCATCCCAGCCCCAAGTCATAAATACCTCAACTGGAGGCCCTGTCTGCTTCTCCTGGACGGGATCCTCCTCCCGCTGCCGTCTCTGTGGGCCATGTTCTTGTTTGCTGGGTCCCGCTGACCACACACCCGCAAGTCACGAGTGACCAGGGCTGGCCCAGGTCGACCTCGTTTGGACCAGAGTCGGGAGAGCGCTTTGGGTTTTGCCGCGGCTGCAGGCTGGGACAGCCGCCCCCGCCACCTCTGCAGGGGGCTTCATGAACATTCCTGGCCAGAGTGCCCACGTGCTCAGGTGTGAATGGGATGCTCAGGGAGGAGCAGGGGGCAGTGAGGTCGAGACCATGGCCTGCTTCCACGTGCCGGGCTGCCACTTGGTGACTTCTGTGGACTCGCCCAGGTGGGCCAGGCTGGATATAGACCTGAGGAAAACAAACCAAAAAAAGTACCAGTCTTTATTAAGCACCTGCTGTATACTCTTCTCTCTGTGCTCAGGACTATGGAGCGACACACCCACACAGGACGGAGAGGCAGGTACAGCTGCAGGAAAGGTGGGATCTGGAAAGTACCTTGTTGGTTTTGAAGATTTCTGCCTCATTCAAGGTCTAACATGCAAACTTCAAAATATCTTAAAGGAGAATGTTGAAAATATCAAGGTCAAAACGTGACGAATATTATAGTAATTTAACCTCTTTTAACGACGTGTCAACAGATTTCTAGAAGAGAAAATTGGAGGGAACATGTCTTTATTTTGGTACATTCATATGCTGACGGTAAACAGGCTGAATAAAAACCTAGAAGTTTAGGGGCACCGGGGGGGCTCAGTCGGTTAAGCGTCTTGGCTCAGGTCATGATCTCACGGTTCGTGGGTTCGAGCCCTGCGTCAGGCCCTGTGCTAACAACTCAGGGCCTGGAGCCTGTTTAAGATTCTGTGTCTCCCTCTCTCTCTCTGCTCCTCCCCTACTTGCACTCTGTCTCTCTCTTTCAAAAATAAACATTTAAAAAATTTTTCTAAACTAGAAATTTATCTGTATGGTGAAAATACAAAATTGAATACAAAAATATGTACTTTTTAACAGATAACTTGGTACAGAAAATTAATCACGAAGCATATCTGCATTGTTTTTATACACACAATGCACACAATACCTATATGTGATGCTAAGAATGACATTTACCAAGAGGTCTTCCAGAAGTCATGTTTCCCGGATGCAGAGATTTCTAACACTCTTGGAACATATGCAGCTGATACAGCATAAATGATAATGAAGTCACAAGTTAGTGAGAAATAACACCCTAAAAATCCCACTGGCTCAAGAAGCCTCAAGCTCTATCACACATGCGCCTCAATGGATAACTGTGGTTTGGGGGCCAATTGCTCTCCACCCCCCACTGTCCCCACAAGGCAGATCTCAGTCCCAAGAGGGGGGTGTCAAGAGCTGGCCAGGGCACAAAGGGGAGTAGGGAGCCAACAAGGGAGATGAAGACCAGACTCCATGGAGGCAGGGAGGCCTGGCAGAGCCTTTATTCGTCTGCTTGAGCTACCATAACAGACCCCACAGACAGGTGGCTTCAACAACAGACATTGATTTCCTCACATTCTGGAGGCTGGACATCCGAGACCCAGGTGTTTGCAGAGCTGGTTCCTCCCCAGGCCTCTCTCCTCGGCTTGTAGATGGCCACCTTTTCCGTGTGTCCTCACCTGGTCTTCTGCGCATTTGTGTCTGGATCTCTCCTTGTAAAAACGCCAGTCAGACTGGATCAGGGCCACCCTCACCACCTCATTCCAACTTAATCACCTCTTCAAAGTCTCCAAGTACGGTCACATTCTGAGGTGCTTAGGGTGGGGACTTCAGCATATAAATTTGGGGGAGCACACCATTCAGCTCTCATTAACAGCCTTGGAGGACACATAAAGGGTTCCCAGACTCGGGGTCAGGAGGCCCGAGTTCCAGCTCAGCCACGGTCCTTGGAGGCCCTGTCGTTCCAGTAGGCCACTTCACACTTCTGGGCCTCCACTTTCCCATCTGTGAAATGGGTCTAACAAACCCACCTTGCCTCTCTCACGGGACTGTGGGAGAACCCCAAAGGGGAAGGATGTGCAAGTGCTCTATAAACTGTGAGGTGCTGTCTGTATGTGCAAGGCGGTGATGGGGGTGCCATCTACATAGGCATTTGCTGAAGGGGGCAGAGTGGGGTGGAGATCTAGCCTCCTCCTCACTCGCCACGTAGTGTCATTTGCCGGGCCTGCATTCTTTGATGCACATGAAGGTTCTGGAAGGTTCTGGAAGGTTCTGAAGGGCTAGCCGAGTCCTTGCTGGGGGCATGGAGGAATGGGATGTCGTGATTCCACCTAGAAGAAAGAGCACCGCTTCCAAATCCCAAGTCCTTCTTGTCCACCCCATCTAGGCCTTTCTCTCCAGTCTGCACGGTTCTGCTTTCCTGGCTGCGTCAGGAATTACCTCTCCTTTGGGCCAAAGACAAAAAAGAATGCGGACTTGTTTCCAGGATTATTAAATTACACACAGCGTATTCTTCCCCGAGTGTGTCCCGTCTTAGCGGGGTTTAGAGCTGCGTTCGGGCCAGCTGGGCTCGGGTTACCTCTAATGAGGATAATGATCAGGAGGCTTAACCGTAATTCTTCATTGATTCTCTTGTGCCGGAGAACCCGTGTTGGCCGACTCGGATGCCGGGGAGATCAACAGAGGCTCCCTCAACTTCAGCTCACAGAGCACTCACCTTGGTCAGCTTGGGGGCCACGGGCTCCCACCCGTCCTACTTAAGAGCTGCTCGATGCTCTCAGGATGGGATTAAACACTGGCTTACATCCCTGTGGGGGGGAATGAAAGTTAGAGCAAGAAATAAAAACCCAAACAAACAAAAAAAAAGAAACACACAACGCAGCTAATTCCCTCCTGTCAGCGGTGGATATTAAAGACTATTCGCTGGCGAGGCCAGCGACGTATAAGCCACAATGGTACTACTGTTAAGTTTTAATTTAATTTTCAGAGAGGTAAGTGAAGCCCCAAGTGCCGGCTGGAAAGGGGGTGCTGGAAAGCTTTTCCTCCCTGCAGGCAGTCTGGAGTTTTCCCGAGGCCCCGCTGCGTGGGCTCCCTGCCTCAGTGAGGGGAAATGTCCAAACAACGGTCCCCCCCTTCCCCAGCTGGGTGCCTGGCCTCTCCCATACAGCCTGCAGCCGTCACAATAGCTGAGCGTTGGGTGTAATCATCTCCACTTCAGGGAGGAGGAAACCGAGGCTCAGAGAGGCTGTGCGAGTGTGGCGAGGTCGCTCAGGAAATGGGGAACAGAGCTGAGACTCGAGCCCGTGTGTTTCCAAGTCTATGACCTTCTTGCTTCTGTGGCCCCGTTCTCTCCATGCTCTGTTGCTCTCCACACATCAGGACACGTGGACTCGGAGGTCTCTTTCGTGGCCCTGGCGCTCTCCGAAATGGCTGGGACCGTTTCTCAGAAGGCCAGCGAAAGGCCGATCGCCCCGTTTTGCACAACTCTCCCACCCATACCTTTCACTCCCCAGGGGGCTGTTAGCCCACGCCCACCCCCTCCTCAGCACTTATCATCACATCTCCTTATCCAGAACGGGGCTCCGTGTTGCTCATCGGTGGCCTAGTGTTAACTATTATTACTTGGTGCCCATTTGACAGGTAGGAAGCGATGAGGCCCGCAGTCGAGCCCAGGTCTGATCCAATGCGCAAGCCTCCGAGAAGCTGCCTCCCTTGTTCCTATGTCCACAGGCTCCTTCCATGAGGGGAGGGCGGTGTAGACTTGCTGGTAGGACCGGGAAAGTCAGGAAAGAGGGAGGGACAAACAAAAGCACAGTACAGCTCGCCAAGCTATGCAGAATACACGTCAGTACTTTGGGGTTGACAAGTATCACCTGGCCTGTGGTTAATGGTGTGTAGATCGCTGTTCGTGAGGGCTGCTGGCAGCGCCCACTGACCCTACCACTGGGATGGGGGTGTCAAATGGTCAGAGGAGACAAGTGGCCTGGGGAAGAATATTCCATAACCTTGACTCATATTCCGTAACCTTGACTCTTGGGTGCTTCCAGAGCCTTGGAGTGTCAGGCAGGAGCCATGAGGCTCACAGTCAGACACGCCTGGCTTCAGATCCCAGCTCAGTCATAAACTTGCTGGGTGACCCTGCACATTTTTCTTACTCTTTCTGGGTCTAGTTCCTTCTTTTGCTATGCACACACATGCACATATATGCACACACGTGCACACGCATGCACACACCACCATCCCCCTCATTCTGACATATGGTGTGGAGAGCTACTCCCGTAACTTCCACAATTTACTCTCTTGACAAGGACATGGGCTTTTTTTTTTTTTAATTTTTTAATGTTTTATTTATTTCTAGGAGAGAGAGAGAGAGAGAGACAGGGTGAGCAGGGGAGGGTCAGAGAGAGGGAGTCACAGACTGAAACAGGCTCCAGGCTCTGAGCTGGCAGTCAGCACAGAGCCCGACGCGGGGCTCGAACCCACGAACCGCGAGATCATGACCTAAGTGAAAGTCGGACGCTTAACCGACTAAGCCACCCAGGCGCCCCAAGGACATGGGCTTTTGAAAACACAGCTCACACACCCTTAGGTTTACAGCTTGCAGTGAACTTTCATATTCATTACAGGAAAAGCGGGTCCTTCATTTTGCCGATGAGGAAGTTGAGGCTCAGAGAAGTGACTTCCCCACAGGCTCCCTGGCTAGAGCGAGTTTTCTGAAGCCCAGATCTGATGGTAATGCCCTCCTGTTTCAAGGATCTGCCCCGGCCCTCAGAGTAAAGATAAAGTGTGTGCACCGTGTGTATATGTGGTTGTGCATGTGTGTGCACGAGCGTATGGTCATGTGTGTACGCACATGTGTTTCTGCGCGTGCACGCAGTTATATGCATACAGACGTAGCCACGCACATGCACATGTGTGCAAATGTGGGCATGTGTGCCTATGTACGTGAAGCGTGGTCTGCACTCGTGCCCTCGCATCTCCACACACACCTACCACTCCAGCCTAATTGAGCCAGAAGTAAGTCCCAACTACTCTGCATTCTTCACCACCTTTGTGAGTTACATCATGGACCCCAGAACCAGACTGCCTGAGTTCAAATTCAATCACGTACCCTTCTGAGGTCTCAATGGACTCATCTGTAAAATGGGTTTCATAGTACCTGGTTAATGAAGTTTAAATGTAGTATCTGTAAAGTGTTTAGAACAAGGCACGACAGGTGCTCCCTGAGCGTGAAACACATCATTGGGTTGGTGCTTTTTCCGTGGTGGAGGGAATCTCCCTGTCCTGCAAGTGTCCAACCCCGTAGACCGTGAGACGTGTCTTTCAATCCCCAGGTGCCAGCACTGTGGGGGCTGGGACGTCAGGACTTTCAGGAGGCTCCCTCCAGGGCCCAGCCGGGCTCCGCAATGGGGGCTGTCACTTTAAGACAGCATGCGCTACGCAAATCTCTCCAGAGAACTAATGGCCGCGCTAGTTAGGCCTGTGAAGAGAGAAACTTTAGGCCCTTGGCTCTCCCATTATATGATTGCCCCTCGACATAAAATTGTTTTTGACTGTTATTGTAAACTTCTCGGGGCCTCCCATCCAAAAGCAGAATGGCGCTCCCCGAACCGCTGCACCCGGGAAGTTGGGGGGACAAGCATTTGGAGAAGCTGCCCGTGGTGCCAACCCATCTGCTGCGGCTGCTCATGCGGGGCGCCCAGGTGTCATTGCTCTCCCCCACCTGGACAGTCTCGACAGCCACCCGATGGCCCAGAGCTCTGGCCAGAGGCGGCAGGGGAGAGGGCCCCACCTGCCCTGGGGAGACACCCAGCCCCACTCAGCTCCACGGTGGGTCTTGTGAGTTCCAGGTGCCTGGAAGTCCATCTGGCTTTGCCTGGAAAGCATCGGGTGGCCTTCCAGGTGAGGCCCGGGAACCGAAGGCTCTCTGCGGAGGCCCGGCGGCAGTGTCATGCCAGAGCCGGCCTGCACTGCCCCCCGAGACCCAGCTGTTAGATTTCAGGAGTCTTATGAGCAGGTCATTAAACACTAAATTATGTAGACTTCTATTAAAGACAAGTGTAAACTTATACATTAAATATTAAAAACAAAGGTAAGAGTGAAACCAGGCTGCATGGCATCACGATGGTGAATGCCTGGCCCCATACCTTTGTCTGAACCCACTTTGTCTACAATGTCAAGAGCGAACCCCAGTGCACACTGCAGGCTTTGGGGGGTAACGAGGGGTCGATGCAGGTTCGCTCACGGTTTCCGGTGTCGCTGCCACTCTGGTAGGGTATGTGGAAGTGGGAGAGGCTGTGTGCGGTGAGGACAGGGGACAGTTTTGCTGTGAACCAAAAACTGCCCTAAAAAATAAGGTGTATTAATTAAAAAAAAAAAAAAAAAGACAAAGCAAAGGTCATAAGTACTCAAAGCTCGTCATTCCTGATAGTTTTGCTAGATTTTGGCCGCCACCCGAGCTCCTGAGGTTCGTGCCGAGTATTGGATCTGCGTGGTGGAGACACATGCAATTCTGTGTTCGCTCTTGCCTCTGCGACTCAGTGCCCAGGTGACGTCACATCCCTTTCTCGAACTCAGCCCTGGTGGGAACGTCTACTGTGGAAATAGCCCACTGCCGTACCTAGGGCTGAATGTATATGGTTGTGTGGTTGTTTGCATGTAAGTTCACAGAATCATATTAAAGTGGGTCGTGTCTGTCGCGGTCTGTCATCAATATTCTCCCCTCCCACCCCCCCCACTGAGGCCCTATTCTCCCAGGCTTTGAAAACTATTAAGGATGCTGTTTCTATTGTTACTGCACTCCTGAAACCTTCATTGTTCGCTTTGGCCTTACATGCTAATGTACATGCAAACCTGTGGTCTGGGTGCTCAGTCGGTTGGGTATCCGACATCGGCTCAGGTAATGATCTCGCAGTTCATGAGTTCGAGCCCCGTGTCAGGCTCTGTGCTGACAGCTCAGAGCCTGGAGCCTGCTTCAGATTCTGTGTCTCCTTCTCTCTCTGCCCCTCCCCTGCTCACGCTGTCTCTCTCTGTCTCTCAAAAACAAATAAATGTTAAAAAAAAATTTTTTAAAAGAAAACCTCAACCAGCATTCCTGGGGGACATACGCTCCTTCTTCAGTTGCGACCATTGGTTGTGGCCGTGGCTAGCAGACTCATCACAATGAACGCTTTCTTGGTGAATCAACTGGCTGTGTGGAATCTTCAGTAAAGAGTGCTGTATATTGTATTAATTGTTCTTATTTTTATGTTTTTAGTGTTTATTTTGGGGGGAGAGAGAGGGAGGTATAGAGGAGGGGGGAACAGAGGATTCGAAGCAGGCTCTGCACTGACAGCAGTGAGCCCAATGCGGGGCTTGAACTCGTGAACGGTGAGATTGTGACCTGAACTGAAGTCGGACGCTCAACCGACTGAGCCATCCAGACACTCCCATTGTATTAACTGTTAACTGTGTGCTACACATCTTTCATATCAGTAAAATTTATCGTAAGCATTTACCTGCTGAGACTGCTTGACTTACTTTTGGTCCCTTAAGATTAAAGGGGAAGGGAGCGTAGCAGGTGCTTTAAAACCAAAGAGGTGAAAGGGAGTAGTTGCTGTCTGCTGAGGGCCTCTGAGACATGAGCACCGTGCCAGACATTCCCTCATTCAACTCTCACGGTCTCCGGAGAGAGGTGACTCAGGTGGCGTTCCCTTGGAAGCAGACCCCGAAACGAGGGACAGAGTGCATGTTGTTTTTCTGGGAGGTGATCCAGAAAACACTCATAGGGAAGGGGAGGCAGCCTATTGAAGAGGGTGCTAGCAAGCCAGCTACCGTGTCAGGAACTGGAGCTGGATCCCACCAGGGGACTCTGGGAGCCAGGGAAGAACTCATGGGATGCCTGGGTGGCTCAGTCGGTTAAGTGTCAGACTTCGGCTCAGGTCATGATCTCATGGTTTGTGGGTTCAAGCTCTGTGTCGGGCTCTGTGCTGATGGCTCAGAGCATGGAGACTGCTTCGGATTTTGTGTCACCCTCTCTCTCTGAACCTCCCCTGCTCACGTTGTCTCTCTCTCTCTCTCTCAGAAATAAATAAAACGGGGGTGCCTGGGTGGCTCAGTCAGTTGAGCGTCTGACTTCAGCTCAGGTCATGATCTCACAGTTCGTGGGTTCGAGCCCCGCGTCGGGCTCTGTGCTGACAGCTCAGAGACTGGAACCTGTTTCAGATTCTGTATCTCCCTCTCTTCCTGACCCTCCCCTGCTCTCTCTCTCTCTCTCAGAAGTAAATAAAACATTAAAAAAAAAAAAAGAAATTAAAAAAACATTAAAAAAAACTAAAAAGAAAAGAACTTGCACTCAGGCCTCTCCCACACAAGGGGCAAGGACACTGGGGCGTGGACACATCAGCTCCTGAGTGTCGCTGGCTGAGCGCTACTCTGGAAGGGCGTTCAAATCATTACATTTGTCTCCCATATTGCAAGATACCGCCTCCATTTTCTTTCTCTGTGACAACAGAGAGAACGTCATGTCTCTCAGAGAAGGGACCAGAAAAACAGCACAAATTATCTTCAGTGGAAAACTTAGAAGTCAAGGGACAGGTGATAGAGGCTTTTACGGTCTTTCTAGAACTTGGTCTCTCTCTCTCTCAGGCCCTGGGCTTTTTCCTCTGTTCTTCCCATGTTCTGAGAAGTTCTCCCTTCGTGGTGATGGCCGCCCCACATCCAGCCTCGTGTCCTCCTGGCTCGGGTCTACTGAGAAAGAGAGAAAGGGCAGGTGGCCTGGCTGGCTCAGTAGGCAGAGCGTGTGACTCTTGATCTCAAGGTCGTGAGTTCAAGCCCCACATTGGGCCTAGAGATTACTTTAGAGAAGGAGGGAGAGGAGCAGGAAGAGAAGAGAGAAAGTTCGTTCCCCGGGACTCAGTCTTCTGCTTGGGGCTGATTGGCCCATCTTGAGTCACGTGCCTACCACCTTCGACCAAGGTCATGATCTCGTGGTTTGTGAGTTCGAGCCCCATGTCAGGCTCTGTGCTGACAGCTCAGAGCCTGGAATCTGCTTTGGATTCTGTGTCTGCCTCTCTGTCTGCCCCTCCTCTGCTCATGCTCTGTCTCTCAAAAATAAATAAACATTGGGGCGCCTGCGTGGCTCAGTCGGTTGAGCGTTCGACTTCGGCTCAGGTCATGATCTCACGGTTCGTGGGTTCAAGCTCTGTTGACAGCTCAGAGCCTGGAGCTTGTCTTCAGATTCTGTGTCTCCCTCTTTCTCTGACCCTCCCCTGCTCAAGCTGTCTCTCCCTCTCAAAAATAAATAAAATATTAAAAAAAAGAACAAAAAAATAAACATTAAAATTTTTTTAAAAAATGGAAGCATGCAACCTTGAACCTACACTGAATTATCCTGCGTGTTTATTTATCTTCCTATCTGTCTCCCTTTATTAGATGATAAGGTATATGAGGATGGGAGGGGACAGGGATTCTGTCTGGTTTTGTTCATTGCTATTAAGTCTAGCACCTGAAGAAGCGAAGTCTGGCATATAGTAGAACCTCAATAAACATCGGCCGGATACGTTAACTAATAAAGAGTGTGGTGAACATAGGAATGGAGAAGAGCATGGCTGTAAGGCATGGGGACAGTGAGTAGCCCTCTGCACAACTGTGTCACCCACTCCCACAATTCCATCACTGTAATATCTGGGCCACGAGTAAGGGGAAACGATGAACACCAAAAGCAAGGCGGGCACCTGACTGAAAGCAGAACACAGCCTGTTACTGCGGGGACCAGGAAGGTTTAGAAAACGCTCCAGGTGGGTCGCCTGGGTGGCTTAGTCGGTTAAGCGTCCGACTTTCGCTTAGGTCATGATCTCGCGGTTCGTGGGTTCGAGCCCCGCGTCGGGCTCTGTGCTGACTGCCAGCTCAGAGCCTGGAGCCTGTTTCAGAGTCTGTGACTCCCTCTCTCTCTGACCCTCCCCTGCTCACGCTGTCTCTCTCTCTCTCTAGAAATAAATAAAAACCTTAAAAAAAAAATTTTTTTAGAAAACGCTCCAGGTAGGCTGGAGGTACCTATAACAGTGCTTATGTAGCAGCTACCAGGGAGCAGCTCTCTCTGTATCCACCTCTTTAAGCCCCACATGCCTCTATTGAGGCGCAGCCTGTTCTCGCCATCCCCACTGTATAGGAGACACAACAGAGGGGCGGGGCTTAAAAGCCACGCCCAGAACCACCCCGGTAAAGGTGCTCCCAGACCAGTGCTTCTCAAACTCTAATGCCTGGGTCGTGGATAAGACAGATGCGCTTCCAGCCCTCCTAGTCTATGACAGAGCTTTTCAGATTTTATTTACTTTTTTAATTTTTTAATGTTTATTTATTTTTGAGAGAGAGACAGAGTATGTGTGGAGAGGGGCAGAGAGAGAAGGAGACACAGAACCCCAAGCAGGCTCCAGGCTCTGAGCTGTCAGCACAGAGCTCTACACGGGGCTCGAACCCACGAACTGTGAGATCATGACCTGAGCCAAAGTCGGACGTTTAACTGACTGAGCCCCCCAGGTGCCCCAGAGCTTTTCAGATTTTAAACACACACACGGGATCTTGGTAAGATGCACATCCAGGTTCAGGAGTTCTGAGGTGAGGCCCAAGATCCTGCATATTTACAAACCTCAGACCATGTGGCCGTCCGCGCTCCCTTAGGTAGCCGGGATGGTGTGCTGCCTCCCGAGAAGGGGACCTTGTGGGGAGTCACAGAAGGCCTGGGCCAGAAAGGGGCTGTAAGGTGAGCAGAAAGGAGTAGGTTCAAGCAGATTGTCTCCTAGACAGGAAGCAACCATCTCTATTACACTAGGTATTTAATACCCCGCCCAAGTGAAGCTTAGCTTCTGGCCCAGCCTGGCCACCTCCTCATACCTCCCCTGCGCCATCGCAGGGCCTGGTCCAAGCAGTTTCCTGTGACAGGCCTCTCCCCCTTCTGATGAGCCTCCCCATCCTTGCGCAGCCCCCCTTTCTGGGATGCTTTAGCCCCTAGGGCTACCGAGCTCAAGGAGGACACCCATCAAACCCGCCTGGGTTCTGGCCCTCACCACAACCTCCATGAGGAAGCTGATTTGGGTTTGGTAGGATGCCAGCTAAACCCCTTGCCCCAGGCCCATGGCATGGCCGGCCGGGGCCTCAGCCTCCATCGCTGTAAAATGCGGGGATGGCCCCTCCAGCCCTAAGCTCTGGTGCCTGCCTGGCAGACACACTGAGAAGAAACTTAAGATTTCAGGCACTCTCTCCGCCTCGAGGAACTGAGAGGATTTCTCTGCTTTCCAGAGCCCGGCAATGCCTTTGATGCGGCTGGAGGGCCAGTTTGGATCCTGGGTGTCTTCTCTCGTGACCAAAGGTGGGGGGTGGGGGAGAGTGTGTCTTGCCGGTAGACCCCGGGGCTGGGCTGTGGCTCGGGGTTCCAGTCAGAAAAGGAGGTTTTCACCGAAGGCCTGGCCTCACTCCCCCCCCCCCCACCAACGACTCCTCAGACATGGCCAGGGAGTGGTCACGAGAGCAAGTGAGGCGAAAAAGGGGAAAGACGGAAGCAGCCAGTAAACAGTAGAGTTTAACTATGTGTCTGTCAACTGGCTGAATTAATGAATGGATACCGGTTCGTTCAATTTTCTGGAAGCAAAATTCATGAATCCTTGCAGGGGGTAGGGGCTACCTTGGGAAACAGGCTGTGATGGGCCTTGTCCTCTCGTTAGATCTCCAAGGTCTGGTGCGTAGTGGTTACATCCATATTTGTGGAGCTTATGAATGAAGAGAACTGAACAGTTATGGGGAAAGAATATCTCCCAGCAAAAATGAAGGGGCCACGTACTCCAGCTTCTCAGGAACAGAAAGAGGAGTCAGAATCAAGCACTAACTAGCACACAGAGAAAGGGTTTGGGTCAGCTGTGAGTTCAAGGTGAGCCGCCTGTGGAATATTGGCTAATGGAGTTAGTGCCCACTCAGGTTGCATTACTAGATCTAAAACATTTAAAATGAAAAGGTGTTTTTCTCTCACCCAGCTCGATTTTACCACTTTTGGAGAATTGTCCTGCTTGCATCCTGAGCCCTGCTATTTAAGGGAATCACTGGCAGATTGGAAAAGTCCAGAAGAAAAGGGCCTGGGGACCTGAGATAGACCCACATGAGGGCGGTTGAAGGAACTCCTGGGGATGACTTATCTTAAGAGAAAGCTCAGAGTACCTAAAAATAGTATCTTGAAATAGTCAAAATGCAGTCCTGGGAAGGTGACCCTGAACATTCTGTGTGTAACCAAAGGACGTAGAAGTGTTACAGACAGTCATCTTTAGAGTCAGTCTTGCTGCAAAACTACCCAGAGATGGAAGATTCTGTCTCCTAAGAGAGCGAAGTAAAGGTCATGGAAGGACAGAGGTCACATGTCCATTGAAGGAGCTGGTGATTCAGCAAAACAGAAAAAGCATCACCTTATGGCTCGAAGGACCCAAGTTAGAGCTGGCTCTGGTTAGATCATATTGAAGATAAAGGTAAGAACCTGTGACGTGGAGGAAACAACCACCCCAACAGAAAAAAAAGGGAAAAAAAGATGAATGAAACCAAAAATTCTTTCTTCAAAAAGTTCAACGAAAATAGGTAACGAAATACAAATAACCAAATGCAAATTAAAGCTGAGGAAAATGCCTATTGACAGAAGAGAAACTCCAGCATGATTTTTAAGTATTAGGAAACACTGAAAAGTAATACATTGTAAAACCAAAACAAATTTATGGAAGAATAAGAAAGCAAGCATTTACTCAGAAAGAAGTAATTGATCTTGAATAGAGCACTATACTTTTTAATGCTACTGAAATGGTAAAACAAAATCTGGACCTTTTGTTACAAAAAGGTTCAAGCCCAGATGGTTTTACAAGTGAATTCTATCAAACTTTCAGGATAGAGAAAAAAAAATCTTATTTTATACAAATTATTTCAAAAGAAGATGCAGAACAAAAGAAACGATTTAATTAGTTTTTATCAGATTATCAGTGTAATCTTGACCCCTAAATTAGATGAGAGCAGTCTAAGGAAAGAAAGCTATGGACACATAAAACAAACAAACCAGAATCTATAAATTATTGGCACCAATAAGAAAGCTCAGCAAGCGGCGCCTGGGTGGCTTAGTCGGTTGAGCGTCCGACTTTCGCTTAGGTCATGATCTCGCGGTTCGTGGGTTTGAGCCCCGCATGGGGCTCTGTGCTGACTGCCAGCTCAGAGCTTGGAGCCTATTTCGGAGTCTGTGTCTCCCTCTCTCTCTGACCCTCTCCTGCTCACACTGTCTCTCTCTCTCTCCTAGAAATAAATAAAAATATTTAAAATAAATAAAAAAAAGAAAGCTCAGCAAGGTTACAGAATAAAAAAGAACTTTAAAAAAATCAGTAGATTTTTTCAGAAACAATAAACAGAAAATATAATAAGAGTAATAATAATAAATTTACCATACACAAGAGCAACAAAGCCATAAAATGTCTTGAAAGTAACCTACAAAGAAAGCACATAGCCTCCATGAAAAATATATAATTTTTTGTTAAAAAACTTAAAATGTCCCCAATAAATAGCATTTCATGCTTTTGATGGGGTGACTTAGTCAAAAGATGTCAAATTTCTCCAAATGAATCCATAAATCCAACTCAACCTCAATCTCAATTCCAGTTGGGCTTTTTTGAAAGATTCAGTGAACTTATTTGGCAGCATTAACATCTGTGAATAGCAAAATCAACTGAGAAAAATAGGAGCAAAGAGAGATATCCCATTCTATAACATATTAGGACTGCAAAGCCACTGTCCCATAAACAAGGCTAGGATGATACACCAAAGAGGCAAAAAGGGGCTTAAACAGAGATGCATGTGTCTTTGGGAATTTTGGAAACACTAAAGGGGGCACCACGTTTCAATACGGAAAGGAAGGATTATTTAGGTGTCGGGGAAACTGGGTCATTATAGGGAGGAAAAAATTAGATGCCTAACTAGTGGTACAGCAAAGTTGAACTGCAGATGCATTAAAGGCCTAACTGTGAAAGAAAAACATAAACATAATGAAGTTATAGGAGATTATCTTTGTGACTTGGGGCCATAGAAGGACTTCCTATGCAAGAATTCCTGAGCACAAGCTATATGGTTTGGATGAACTGCGGGGAAAGAACGGATTTTGAGTATGTCAACATTGAGGATTCCTGTTCGATGAAGGGCAACCTGGACAAAAGTGATAAAAGACACAAGGAACAAATGTGCAATATTTAAAATTAATGAGGGACTGGTAGCCTAGGTTATATACGAACAGCTATAAATCTACAAAAACCAACACGATGACTACCACCAAGAACAAGCAGGAATCCCAATAGAAAATTAGTCAAAGAACATGAAGTAGTAATTCACAACCAAAGGAGCCCCCAAATCTTTTAAAAAAATTTTTTAATATTCATTCATTTTTCAAGAGAGAGAAAGAGACAAAGTAAGAATTGGAGAGGGGCAGAGAGAGAAAGAGGGAGAGAGAGAGAATCCCAAGCAGGCTCCAGGCTCTGAGCTGTCAGCACAGAACCCGATGCAGGGCTGGAACCCACAAACCATGAGAACATGACCTGAGCCAAAGTCAGACGCTTAACCAACTGAGCCACCCAGGCGCCCCAGGAAGCCCCAAATTCTGACAAGCATATGAAGAAATGCTCTTAAGTAACTAAAGAATTGCAAATTAAATCAACAATGTGGTGTCACTTTACCTCTATCAGAGTAGCCCTGATTAGAAAGGAGGGTATAGGGAGACAAGTGGAATGTCATCCTGGAAGGTCACTGGACAGGGCTCAATCGAATTAATTGTGTGCATCTCCTATGACCAACCAGTGCAAGCAGTGTCTGGTCCAGGGAAATTCTCCCCCCAAATCCAGAAGAAGATATTTGTGGGAATGGTCATCACATCACTGATTAGGTCTAGGGACCTTGCACGCAACTCACAGGCCAATCACTGGGGGTGGGGGTGGGGGTGGGGGATGGATAATCAAGACATGCTAGGTGCATACACTATGGAATACCATGAGTCATTAGGGATAGACACATGGACAGAATACAAATACATTTAATTGAACAAAAAGAATGAGTGTAATATCTAAGTACAATCATATTCACATGCGGTAAAATCACATGCATGTAAAGTAATTGAGCGTGTTTTACAACAACGGCGGGAGTGAGCTTGGGGAATGGGAAGAAAAGAGATCACATTGACCCATCCATGGGTCCATCAAGATGGGAAACTAGTGTGGACCAGCAGTGCCTTTGGCCATGAATTGAGGGGTGTGATAACTCAGCCCTCTGAACCTGAGGTCCCGCAACAATCAAAAATGGGGCCCGCAAATCTCAGGGTGGGCACCTTTGGGCAAGATGAGCCACCTGTCTGAGACTGACAGTACCTCACGGCAGCGCTATTGCAAGGCTCAGAGGGAATCCACGTAGAGGACTCAGTCCATGGCCTGGTACGTGGTAGGTGCTTCTTCAATGGAGATAGGCTATAAAGTACCATGGCGGCCAAGCATCTGGAGCCAAACCCTGGCTCTGAGGCTTAGTGACTGTGTGATGTCAGCATGTTACTTAACCCTTCTGTGCCTGAACGTTATCACCAGTTACATGGAAATAAGCAAAGCCCTGCCTTGTGAGGTTTGCTGAGTTAATATACGTGAAATGCTCAGAATACTGCCTGCTAGATACTCAATCCTCAATGGGTGTTTGCTTTTATTTTCATTATTCAACCCATTATTAAAAGGAGAACTGTGTCCTCGCTGGGTTTCTTCCAAAATCGAGAATCTGTACTTTCACGAATTTATAAAATGCCTGGAACGTGTTCAACAGATCGATCCGTGTGACTCAGCGGGAGATGGTGAATTACTGGGTAAATTTTCTCCCGCGTGTCATTCCACTGGGCTGGTTAGTGCTTCTGAAAGAGGCCTCGGCTGTGCGGCCGGAGGCAAGGAGATGGGGTGACATGGGGTGGGGCAGGAGATGCTGCCCTGACCCGGCAGGTGTGTACACCTGACCCGGGACCAGCAACCCCCCTGCCCCTCCACTGGATGGGACAGAACCTCGGGGTCTCCATCGCAGGCCCTGGAGAAAGGCGTCGTCCCCCACTGCTGGGGGCATCCAGAGTGTCTCACCGTCATATGGGAATGATTTAGGGCTCGGGATTGCAGGGTTCCTAGGGCAGAAGCAGGCTAAGATTTCCATAAACACGAGCACCGAGCCATTTATGGGTTTTACTAGAAATTTTATTGGCGTTTGGTCGTGTTGGCATTGTGTATGCCTTCAAATGTAAATTAGATTACTGGCAGTGGATTCAATTTAGCGGTAAAAATGTAAAGGGAGTGGAATCGGTCTGAGCATGAAACAGTGCAATGACTGTTCTTGGGTCGGCAAATGGTGAAGTCACCAGGCGAGCGCGCGCCGAGAGGGGGTGATGGGGAACTCTAGGAAGAAGCACTTTGTCCCTGCCGCCGGGAGATATGATGACCTTTGCCCTAGCAGCCCCTTGCATTTTCTGTCCTGGAAGGTTCCAGGCTCAATCGTCCCCCAAACCACGAACAATGCACTGCACAGACGTCTGAGGAGATACCATAATTGCAAATCTGGAAAGACGTCTGCAGATTGGGGGGTTTAGGAGGCTGAGCAGACAAACAGCCCCACCAGCAGCAGATGGGTACTGAGCACTGAGCGTGTGCCATGCACCGTGCACAACCCTTCACAATGACCTTTGAGCAATGTGCAAATAATAGCTCCATCCTACAGATGAGGAGACCCAGTCTGGGGGGAGTGATTTGCCCCAGACCACCCAGCTAGTAAGTGCCGTGGCTGGGACTCGAACCTTGAGCTCATGCATCTAACCGTTACATTTCAGTACTCCCAGGAAAATATCCTTTCCATAGGGGCTTGCGTGTGTGTGTGTGTGTGCGTGCGTGCGTGTGTGTGGATTGGGGTGTCCTGCTGGGGGAGCAGAGCATGGGGGGTTTTGCTGCAGGCAGCTGGTCCGTGATGGGTGGGGGGCATCATGGTAGAGTCATGGCGTCTGACCCTGAGAGGAGGGTGTGGGTCCTGGACGAGCCACACACCTGCGCTGTGACCTCAGGTAGATCGGCTCAGCGATCTGGGGCTGTTAGAAAGTAGGCAGGGAGGTGCCACTCCTGACGACGGGGAATTGTATAAAATCTGGAATTGTGGAATAGAATCGGAGCTTCCTCCCTCTGGGGGCCCCTCCCATCAGCAGGGGCACCCTGCAGTCTATGTTTTGGTTCCTCTGCATTAATTCCAAGGTGACGACAAGTGTAGGGAATACGCAGAGCTCATGACGAGAAGCGGGAGGAGGTGCCGGAGCTCCACTCCGCCGGCATTTTCCCGGGGTTTCGAGGAAATGGCTCGATGGCCCAGTCTGTGCTGTTTGTCAAGTGAGGGCCTCCCCATCGCAGGCCACCCACCCCACACCAGGAAGCCGGGTGCCCCCTCCCCGTTTCAGCTCCGCAGGCTGAGTTCTGTGCAACTACCCCCTTCTTCCGGGGGTCCCTCCCCAAGCAACTTGGCTGGGACCCGCCCTCCGGCTCAGCTGGGTTCTGGAACAAAGCTCCTGATGGGACCAGGCTGGTAGAAACGGACAAGCCGGGCTGCGTGGGTCCCAGGAGCAAGGCCGGAAGGGCCAGCCGTGGCCAGCTCACTGTCACCTCACCTAATAACAGGGGAGGGGTTTGGCTTTGTTTCTGGGGGCGGTTCCCCCAGAATGGGGGGGGGGAGTTTTGCATCGACTTCCCTTTCAAAGAGTAAGAAAGGGGTGGAATTTTGCATCGACTTCACTTTCAACTCACTTCGGTGAATGTTTATTGAGCACCTACTATGTACTAAGCACAGTACCACGTTCTCAGAGGAGAGATGCCATCCTCACAGGGCATGAAAGCTAGATTGAATGGTCAGGGAAGTCTTCTCTGTGGTGGTGATGTTGGAAGTGTGCCCTGAGTGACAAGAACGTACCTGTTTATCTTTGTATATCTGTGTGTGCATATATTCTCTCACTGTACTAAACACTTACCTTCATAAGGACCCTTCAAGGTGGTGTTAGCCTCACTTGACTGAAGAAGACACTGAGGGTCAGGATGGTACAGTGAAATACTCAAGATCACACAGGACTGGAAAGCCTCAGCCTGGGAAGCTTGGGGACCCCCAAAGAATTACCTGTCCTTGAGAGTGTGGTCTTCCTGAAGACAGGGACTGGGTCACCACCCTGTCCCCAGTGCTGAACAAATGGCAGGTGTGGTCGTTAGGGCTGTGGCTCACCCTAAGCTGGCCACTTACAAATCCACGAAGTTTCTAAAGATGTGGCGTGGGGGTACAGTGGCCTGAGCCTGAGTTCTCTGCTATGGTGGACTTCAGGCAGGCTCAAGGGACCTGTGTGTGAAGATGTAAGTCCTTGACAGAACCTTCAAACCACCTCTCTTGTGTGGCCTTCCATCCCAGCGGGAAAGGTGACAGCCCCATTTATGAAATGTTTGTGTCCAAACAGCTGGTTGGTCTGCAGCAGACCCAGCCGGATTTGGGTCCCGGCTCTAACACAGATGGTCACATGACCCGGCTCCATCACAGACGGGTGCATGACCCAGCTGTGACACGGATGGCCACATGACATAGGTTGAGTCATTTTCCCACTGGGCGCCCAAACTAATTCCCTTGTACATGGAGGCTTCTCTGGGTGATACCTGAGATGAAGCAAACAGGGAAATAGAAGTGTCCAAACCCCAGGACGGGACCAGTGGCCTAATTTTCAGGGCTCAGGGAGAATAAGGAGGCAGGTCCCTTACTCAGAATCTGGAGACGGTGGAGCGGCGCACCGAGCTGCGTGTGGGGTGTTTCTGAGTCCGGCTGCGCGTGTTGCCCATTAGTCTGGCTCCATCAAGGAGATGGTCCTTAGAGAGGTCCCTGGATGCCCCTCTCCCCTCCCCCCACCCACCCAGTGACAGGCAGTGACTTAGCATCCTGCTTGGTCAGGCCGAGTCATTCCAAAAACCAGCATTCAAAGGACGGGAGGTAGGTTTAGTGCTGGGTTGTTTGGGGAACAATACTCTTTATTGGTTAAAGAAAAAATGACGTAAAGATGAACCTCCTTCAGCATTTTCTTCAAGGCTCCCTTGTGGCTGAAGGCAAACCCCTGCCCTGAATCCATCTGAATGTGCTGCTGCGGCCGGGGCTCGCAGCCCCCTCTGGCTCTTCCTGTCCTGTGATCTTGGCCAAACTGCTTCCCTCCTGGAAGACCCTGTGCAATTCCAAGTGGGGGCGGGGTCGCTGGCGTGGGTCAAATCACCCTCTCCCACCCCGAAGAAGCACCCCATCCTCAAAGTCTGTCCTCGACCAGTGTAATTATCAATACACCAAATCATGTACAAACCTCATTAAATTCATTAAAGCTTTTTATTCTTTTGTGGTTTTGTTTCCCCCCCAACCAGTGCCCCAGGTGGGAGTTCATGACATTTTCAAGATTAGAATTGCGTCAAAGTAATCCCGAACGTGAGTGTGGAAAACCTCAGGAAGCCATCCATCTAGGATTCGCCAAACGAATTCAGATTTCCACACAGTGGAAGGCTACAGTGCCATAGATGATACTGGCCAGTGAATGGCACAGAAAGATGGTGAAGATATATGGATGAACGAATAAATAAAATAGGTTTCAAATGGTCTGTCTTGGAAAGAAAACATTTATATAATATTTATAAATTTCCATTATCTGTAGCAATAAAGGATAAGCCCCAAATATACGACATGATTATTTCTACGTGGCAGGATTTGTGCTTTTAATTTTTGTCTTCCTTTTCTTACCTATATATACCTTTTCACCACAGACATGTGTTACTTGTGTAGGGAGTAAACGTGGTCAGATGATTTTGTCTGAGAGGTTGCGTGCTGTGAGAACTCGTATCTCAGCGTTGACGTTTGGCTGTTCCGTCTTCTGACCTGTTTTGGGGGTAGACTGAGGGGGGCTGCTCTCTGTTGGGGGGGATGGTCTGTTAAACAGCTTGATCTCTTTTATGGGGTTCTTGCACACACCTCGGCTTGTCTCGATGGTCCCCTTGGCGCTTGCGGGCACCTGCCGCCACAGACGTCCAGGCCAGCCTCCCGAGCCTCATGGCTGGTCGCACTCCAGCCACCGGCCCCCAGGCCCCGGGCTCGGGGACGGCTCCGGGTCGGGGGCAGCCGGGCCTCCCCACCGGGCCCTCCACCTGAAAGAGATTAGCTGGGACCACCAGAAGCCTGCAGCCCTAATCGCAGGGATTTGGTTTCTTGTTTCCTCGGACGAGTTTCTCCAGGTGTTTCAAGTGATTAGCCAGGACCCATGCCGCCGGTCACTGTGCCACCATTGTGTCCCCGGCGCTGTTTCCCTGCCACGTGACCTTTGGGATGACCCCAAATAAAAATGGTGAGCGCAGACTGCCAAGTGGCTGGGCCATTTATGGGAGGGACGTGGGATGACTGGGAACACACCCAGAGGGCTTTACGGCTCCACCGCGGGCCCCAGCGATGGGGGCTCACGGGCTCCCAGGTGCCTTCCCGGTCTCCTTTATGGGGGGAGGCACTGATACCTCCATGGTGCAGGCCTGGCTCTGGGAGGCTTTTTCCTTTTGGTGGGGTTGGTTTCGCTTTCCTGCCGGGATGGCCTCCTTAAATCCCCCTGATTGCCACTGAGCAGGGAATGAGATGGTCTGCTGCACAGACAGCTGGCCTCCAATCCAGCAGATAAAGAAGGCTGCCCTCCCCCCAGAATCTTGGGTTTCTCTAGCCGCCTCTTCCCTTGGTTTGGATTACGCCATTTTCTCATAACCATGCCCCATGCCCCCCCCACCTCAAAAGGCCTTTTCTGAGCAGTGAAAGAGACCCAGAAAACCTCAAACAGAAAAGGAGGTGGGAGTGGGGGGGGGAGGTCAAGCCCGGGTCCCCCTCTGCCCTGGACTCTGGAGTTTCTCTACCGTCATAGCTGCAACACAGTGTTAAGAGGTAGGAAATACAGAACGGGGGAAAGGAGGAAGGGCGAAAGGCGAGGAGGAGACATTTGGAGCCAACCCATGGCTCTCAAGGCACACCCACCTCCCTTTCTCGCCAGGGCTGGACGGAAGCTTGGGAAGGTCACAGATCCCAGGGTCCTCAAACCAAGGCTCATGAGCAGCACTCAGACCACGTGAAGAAAGAATCTTTCTTGGAGTGTGCTCATGGCTTCCCTCACATTCTCACAGGCCCGTGAGCCCACTGAAGGTCTGAATCACTGACCTAGTTCAACCCCATCTTATATATGGGGAAACTGAGGCGGGAGGAGGGTTCATTCCCCTATGGTGACTAAATGACAGAGCCTAAAGATCATACAGCCTGAGGTCAGATTAGGACATCATGGCGGGTTGACGCAAAACTTGAGACCATGCCCTGCTTAATAATCATAGCAGCAAGAGCACCTGTCTGCTGTGCATCAGGCCCGGCTTGGAGCATTTGACATGGAATACTTCCTTAAGTTCCAAAACAGCCCTAAGAGGTAGTTTATTATTAGAGCCATTTTATAGGCGAGAAAACTGAGGCACAGAGGAACTAATACCTGAAGTCACAGAGCTAAGAAGATACAGAAGTGGGATTCAGAGCCAGACAGTCTAGCTGCAGACTCTGTGCTTATTTATTTATTTGTTTGTTTATGTATTTATTGCAAGGGAGGGAGCAGAGAGAGAGGGAGAGAGAGAATATGTTGGGCAGACTCTACTCGGTCAATGCCAGGCTCGAACCCACGAATCATGAGGTCATGAGCTGAGCCTAAACCAAGAGTCGATGCCTGACTGACTGAGCCACTCAGGAGCCCCCCCACTCTGCACATCTAACCACATTACTTTGGGGGAGCTTGAGTGGGCGAGTCTGGGCAGGGACGGAGATGCGTGTACGTGCTCTGGGGATTCCAAATCGGGTTTCTGTTATTTACTCAGGGACATCCTCGCCACCTCCGAGACTCCGTTCCTCATCATTTAAGTTGAAAATAAAATAAGAAAAAGCCTCTCGCCTGGTGCCTGGTGTGTGAAGGATCCTTAGAAATGGTTCCTTGAGGGGCGCCTGGGAGGCTCAGTCGGTTGAGTGTCCGACTTTGGCTCAGGTCATGATCTCACGGTTCATGGGTTTGAGCCTTGCGTCAGGCTCTGTGCTGAACACTTGCTCGGAGCCTGGAGCCTGCTTCGGATTCTGTGTTTCTTTCTCTCTCTGCCCCTCCTATGCTTGTGTTCTGTCTCACTCTGTCTCTCAAAAATAAATAAATGTTAAAAAAAATTTTTAAGTAAATAAATAAATAAGTAAATAAATAGAAAGTAAGCGTCTGACTTCAGCTCAAGTCATGATCTTGTGGTTTGTGAGTTCGAGCCCCGTGTCAGGTTCTGTGCTGACAGCTCGGAGCCCGGAGCCTGTTTCAGATTCTGTGTCTCCCTCTCTCTCTGCCCCTCCCCTATTTGTGCGCTCTCTCTCTCTCCCTCTCTCTCTCAAATATAAATAAATATTAAAAATTTTTATTTTAAAAAACAAAGCACTGCCAGCCTTTCCAAAGCTGGAGATGCAACCAGGACAGGGTAGGGTGGGCACCGAGGAGGACAGAGAGGGATGGGGGAGGCTGGACAGGAGGGGTCGCTGTCCCACCCCTGGGCTCTCCTGGGGGGTTTGGGGCACAGAAGCTGTAGGACTGGATGGTGCCTCAGCTCGGACACCTTCGGAGGAAGCAGCTTGGCCCAGTCCCACCCCGAGGCGGACTCGGCTTTTTGGCCCCCCCTGGAGCAGGCGCTGGGCAGGAGTCCTCGGGCTGGCATCTCCGCATCCCTGCACTGCACCCTGAGCAAGCGCGGTGCCTGGTCACTGAGGGGGACGAGCCCCCTCTGGTTGGCGGTGCTCCCCCCCCTTGGCCGGCCTCCCGCACATTCCAGCTCCTGAGTGCTCCTGATTCCTCAGCTTGGCCTGGGCATACACAACAACAGGCAGCATGCCTGTCCCCCGGCACCGTACCTGTCCCCCCGGCACCATGCCTGTCCCCCAGCACCATGCCTGTCCCCCAGCACTGTACCTGTCCCCCAGCACCATGCCTGTCCCCCAGCACCGTACCTGTCCCCCCGGCACCGTACCTGTCCCCCCGGCACCATGTCTGTCCCCCATCACTGTACCTGTCCCCCAGCACCATGCCTGTCCCCCGAGCACCGTACCTGTCCCCCCAGCACCGTACCTGTCCCCCAGCACCATGCCTGTCCCCCCGGCACCATGCCTGTCCCCCAGCACCGTACCTGTCCCCCCGGCACCATGCCTGTCCCCCAGCACCATACCTGTCCCCCCGGCACCATGCCTGTCCCCAGGGCC